>NC_061780.1:13599231-13903954 GCF_022458985.1 Mugil cephalus
AAATGATGTTTACGCATGGTTCAGTGACTTGTGTTTTAGATGGATGAAGTATTTTGTTTAACAATAACAGAAGTGTGTCATGCGCGCACATCACCATCACTGCATAGCAAATGTGCATTTTAGTACAATCATGAACAGAAAGCCTCCATAAAGACATATTTGAGACTTGAAAAAAAAAAGAACACACTTTTTAAGGAATGGCCAGTGGGAAAACTGCAGCACAGCATTTTCAGATGACGCTGTGGAAATGACTCACTTGACCTCAAATATACATCTTTCTATGAATATGCGCGCACACACACATACTCTGACCACAATTACTGCTACTGAGAGCTGGAGCCCAGACCTGCAGAGGCCAAAGATGATGTCAACCATGCCAAGTGTTTCATTTCCCTTTTCTGTACTGAAGGACCAAGTGTTGCATCGAGCTTAACTTGGTGATAGCTCTGTGTTTCAAGTCTCCTGACAGAGTCAGAGTTAGCTCATTACACCAGAGACCATGTTGTGTTTGGCAAATCTTGGACTATTGAATGGGGGCTTACATAGAGACAGCTTATACCCACATACTTGGGAAACTTCAATTCAGTTTAATTTTTATAGCGACACTTTACAGTACCCAGAGCCTCAAAACCTCCAGAATAAGCACAATCAAGGCTGCCGTGGTAAGTGAAAACTCCCTTTTAACAGCAGGAACCCTTGGCCAGAACTCGTATGGGGGCGGCCCATCAGCCAAAGGTCAGCTCAGCAGAGAGACTGACAGAGGAGAAGGGAAGAGAGTGGGAGAAGAGATTGCAAATTTCCAGTGAACATCATCTTCTTTCATCTGCTCAGAAAACGTCTGCGTGCAATGCAGTTTGCAGCACAGACATTTGCAGGACACACAGTGACTCACACATCGCACGATGCTAATTTGACACATGGAAAATATTAATTCAGTTCAGTCAAATGTATCGAGAAGCACCGCCCCTTATTTTCCTTCTATGCTGCAGTTTTGCCTCACACAAGGTTTTATCATGCATCTCTGCAAATGAGTGTTATTTGCACATATGAGCTATTTAGGGCGTCAAACCAACTGTGTTTTTCTGTGGTATCGCTATTTTTAAGGGCCATCATACTGCTTCATACATGGTGCATCTGCATGTATGTGGAGAATTATCCAGCAGCACCTTATCAGCTCATCAGTTTCTTCCTGCTAGACGTGTTTGGGTCCGTCCCCACATATGGGACATTGTGTGATACTGTATAGCTGCAAGCTGTGACGGGCAATGTTTTGGTTCAGCTACGAAATTTAAGCAGGCCTCCTTTTGCCATCTAATTTTATGCTCAGATGTTTGTATGCTTGGGAGAAACGGTCGGAAAACAGAAGACAGATCAGAAGATAATTCTTTTCATTTTTCCTTGAAAACAGAGAGAACTATTTCGGGTGTTTCTTAGTTTTTCCAAAGAAATGTACTTTATACTGGTCCCTGTGAAGATTAGATCACACGCAACAGCATAATAAAGGCAGACCAAACAACTGTGGGAATATCTGCAGTCAGCAAAAGAACTAATCATGCATCGTTTTTCCACGTTCACCAAACTGAGTCAAAAGCCATGACTAACTGAGAAAGAGTCGAGCAATAACATTCAACAGGATATCTGTTGTACTTATACAATTTACTTAATATCCACCCACTCGCCGTCACCAATGTGGAAACGGAAAAAACACAGAGAAAAACAAGTCAGACATGTTGGTATATATGAGGAGCGTGTGAGGGCTACCTGCTCAGGGTGCTGCCACCCTCGTATCTCAGCCACCGTGTTGAAGGAGTCAGCGTCCGGCAGAGTCTTGGCTCCCATTGTGAGTCTGACTAAAATCTTCTGGCCCCTCTGCGCCATCCGCCACATCAGCTCAGCATCCTCCACAGTGATACAGGCCGTAGGGATGCGCTTCACTCCGTCTTGGTAGTCCTGCCAACCCGTGTGAGGACTAGAAATGTAGCAATGGTGAAACGCCAATCAGACACTTAAACAGTAGAAGATAGTGTGATATCTAAATAGACAGACATGGATGGACACCTGTTAATAGAAAATGGAGTGACAGATCGAATGAGTGTGGCCACAGCTCCCACTTTGGCCGCCTCAGAGGCGCCAAAAGCACGGTAAGCCACTGTCTCTCCGTAGCTGACGAATGGCTGGTTAAAAACCACTATCTTCCCAGTGGCCTCGCTGGCTCTACGCTTCAGTTCCTCAAAAGACTTAACCACCAGAACCTCTGCCTTGACACCTGAAGAGATAATAAAGAACACAATGAGCCACAAAGAAGATGCAGATGACATGTTTTGAGATTAGCTTAATTAAGCACGGTCTTCACCTTCAGGAGGTGTTCCCACACTGCTGCCCAGTCCCAGTATTGCCAGATTCTTGGCTCTCGGCAGAATCATCTCTGCACTCTCCTCCCCTCTTACCCAGTGTGGGATTTTGACCGGCTCTGCAGGAGAAACCAAAAGAGGTCTCACAAAAACAAAACTACGGTCACATTCGCCAGAGAACAAGACCCCAACGAAAGAGTTCCTGTGAGATCCTGCAATGCGTCCTCACTGAAAACATCAGACACACTCACCCAGATGCACATCCAGCCCGTCCTGTGTCATGGCACTGGACATGTATTTAATAGCCATGTCCAGGTTGAGAGAACCGCTGACACGGTTCCCAATGGTGTCGGTAAAGTCAGCCAGTCGAGTGTAGGAGCGGTTCTGGGCAGCTCCGAACACAGCCAGGTTAATGATCTGTTTGGCCACATCGGCATAGCCTGCTACCTCTGCTGCTATGTCTGAGGCTGCGTTCATACAGATACACACAAAAAGAAAGTCAGGTGTCTGCCCCTGTTACTCCTCAAGGATCTTTTCATACATACATGATGTATGGAATAACTAGAAGGTGGATATACAATCAGATCATTGTGTAACTGTGCATACACATTATATAACGTCCAGGCACAACATTATGACATTATGAAGTGAATAACACTGGCCATCTCGTTACCTTTTCCTGCAGTATGGTTGGATGCAGCTCTGATAGCTGATGTTGAATTGCCTGGTGCAGAATGAGGGCGACAGTCACACTGACATGACAGAAGGAGAATCATGAAGAGGAGGAAGGATGGTCCTCCCTCCAAAGCCATCTGTGGATAAATAAACAAACATGTGATGACAGGAAAACTATTGGAAGCTTGAAAAAAAAAAGACTAGTTAAACATCACATAAAATCATTGAATACTGCAGCATCATAGAATAATTGGTGCTGTGAAATCAAACAAAGATAGCGCGCGTGTATTTGCTAGTTTTATTTCATGCTAAATGATGCTGGGAGAGGACTTGCATTAAATTAGCTAGTTACAGCTTTACTTTCAGTTTCAGGACCAGGCTGCGACTAGTAGTTTAGTCTGATATATTTTGAAATAACACCAATATTAACGTGTTAGTTAAAGTTAATATGTTTTATCTATTGTCAAGAACCAAGTATTAGACAAAGAGTAAGTTTTGATGTAGACGAAGTAAGGATGGACTGAAATGTTGCGGCAGCAGAACCGTCAGGGAGCAACGACGGATATAAATTTAGTTTTGAAAGCTCCGTAAGATGTATAAAATAACACAAACACAGACCATAAGTTGTGTATTTGTGGTCGTTGACGTTGCAGAACCCCACACAGCTGTAAAAAAAAATAAAATAACCAAAATAATGCCGGGGTATTTGTTACTGCTTCCGTACTCGTGATTTCAGTGCTTGCACAACGAATGTAAACTTCCGGTGTCTCTGTTTTCACAATAAGAGCTTCTTCTCAGTCAGTTTGGTATATGAAGCAACAGCAACTTAATCAATTCAATATTTCGAAGGGAACTTGCATAGTGTACTTTAGATTATGCATTTAATTACTGTACAACTATAACGATTTGTGAAATCATGCTCTGAAAGCCACCACATTAATCATTTGATAATGATTTTTCATCCACACTAATTGTAGCATCAAGCTCTAACTGTAATCCCATCACATACCAGGTGTTACACCCATCAAACATGTGACTGAAACGGAGAAATTTCTCGTCTGCGCTGCTTTGTTCCTTTTAAATGAAATACAAACTAAATATAAAAGTGCTTGATTTTGGACTCCAAAGGTCATTAGAAAAAGACGTTTTGCTTCTTCAGCTCTGAACTCAAGAAATTCTACAAGACCAGTTGCCTTCTTCAAACGCCTTTTGGGTTATCATGACCTGGATGACTGAGACTTTTCTTGTGTTAGATGGGAATAGAAGAGCAAACTTCCTTCAAATCATTTAAACCTTGGATGTGATCAAATAAATATATACTATTTTTTAACTGAATACTAGTAACAAGGTCCTGTTTACAACTGTTTTGGATTCCCGCTCTTTTCACAACACTCTGTAAACTGAGCAGAACGAAATTCTATTTTAAAAGCAAATGTTTTCCATTAACTGATTGTTCTGTTTCCACCTGTTTTCCAGCAAATCCCACCACAGAATTTTATCTGTTTGAATGCAGTGCCTTAACCTTAACCCTATTAGTCATTCACTTTCTGTTCCTGTCTTCTGTGTAGAGAGATTTATCATCGATATGATACTGTGAACTACATATTATGAAATCCTCAAATTCTTTGTAGTTTTAGGTTGTGAAATATTATTTGCCCCTGGAGTCTGTCACAGCCACGTCACCGACGTTCCACCAGCTGGTTTTATTAATATGACACATCCTTCTTGTTCTTTTTCTTGTTGCTCTCATTCCAACATTTTTGAACGATGTTCTTAACAACTTCAGAATACTACTGCCCTTTAATTAAACATTAGGTTTTATGATTCGCAAATCTGGATATTCTGTTTTTCTTTACGTCTTTACATGGCGCCCCAGCACTTTTTGGATGCAGGGATGTGCCGTGTTTCCTCTTCTCCATGTAAACATGTTTAGTTGCCAAAATAATGTCCAGTGCTTTCCACACAGAAAACACAGCTCTTCCCTGCCCACATCCCAATCTGTGGTTTTCATCCCCCATTGTTTTCTGCCACTAATCTTCTGGGCTCCTCTGCAGTTGTTGGTGTCTTGCGTGGACAGACCAAGTGTCACCCATGTCATACTTCTAGTAGTATAGCCTGCGACTATGCTAACCAAACATGATGAATCATGAATGTATCAAGGAGGAGATTATCATCTGTTCACTTTCACCTCTCGTGTGTTTGCTTTCAACATAGTTCTAAAACTTTAAATCCAGTTTCGTACCTCTTTTTTTCCCGTCTTTTTCCCTCTAACCTCTGTCATTTCTCCCATCTGCATCTTCACATCTTAGAAAACATGGAAAACACCAGACCACTAGCCTCCATTCAAATGCTGCCTACACGGTTTAAAAGCTGTTTAAATTTATTCCTCTGTCCTGCATTTGTGAAAGGACGTTTCTTGTTGGGAGGAAATATATTTTGCACAAGTGGAACGCAAGCTGCAACAGAGTGTTATTGTCTGCAGCTGAAAGTTCAATGTCAGGACATTTGACACACCACAAAACCTCAGTCTACAGCGTTTTTCATCACAAATTTACAGACATGTTTGTGTATCAGAGCAAACAGTTGCTTGCTCTTACCTCCAGGCTGACCCACAAAGCAAATACAACAACAAACAGCCAGTTGCCGCACTGCATTAAAGCATCTTTTATTCAGTAGTGAACCTCTTAAGATACACTATATCAGCAACACGGTTCTCTGTTGGTCATCTCCATACACATCTTCTCTGTGACTTAATGAGTACTTGGTCCTCAGTATGTAAATGTTAAAGCGTCTGTAAATTTACATTCAACCTGGATGAAAACAAAGCTGTATCTACAAGAAACTTTAATCATTTATTAAATGAATTCATGTGTTAAAACAAAAAAAACAAACAAAAAAAAACAAATGCACTTGAAAAGCTATTACTAAGAGTGAAACTCAAAATGAATGGAACCAGGTCATCAAATGTCAAATACAATGAAACATCACCTCAGCGAAACACAAAGGCTTAAATCATGACTGTACAATCACACAATCCCAATTACCACTGACACATTAACCTGGATTATAGTTTAAGTAAATATAAATTATCACTTATAAAATATAGTATCTTCAACATAGGGTATAAACTTAAGCCTAGAAGCACCTGTTGTTAGAGAGAAAGGTTACTGTATCTTATCACCTGCTGGATTGTCAGCGAATGCTAACCCGTTGTCTTAACCCTCTGTGGGTCTGGTTTATGTCAGACCACAGCAGCAGAAGGAGGCTGTGATCCTGTACAGACTGAAAGTCAAAGCATGATACTAACACTGTAACAGCACTGCAAAATAATGTATAAAATATCCCGTGAGGCACCAAAAATTTAAGTGCTTGACAAATATCCTATTAATAAGTCACAGTGGGTTAGTGACCAGATCTTCCCATTTATTCCAGTCACAGTGAACAGGTAGTTTGCATTTGCATTAAAATAATCTAGAACTGCTAGTCATTTCTATCACAGGGAAAAATATTAAGTAGACTTAACTTACATCAAGGGGATCAAACTATGAACAAAGACAAACAAATATGCAAAAGAGCGGGGCAGTTACCTTTGGTTCAAATATAACAATTAGCCATTACAGAGCTCTAAACAAATGCATTAACCAGTTTGGCATTCATTATGAGAAATTAAACTTCAGAAAAATCAGGATTAAAATAACGTTTTGGTGAGAATTTGTGAATATGAGAGGGCAGTTACCAACTTAGCCCAACCTGTGTGCGTCAGCCTCTGATCTCAGACATAAAGGCTGGTTTAAAGAAACACTAATTTCACCTCGTCAAAAACATCAAGAGGTAAGAAACCATCTTTGATACACAATAAGCAGCACATACCTGGTTTAACATTTGGATTTAACATACGTATCAGTTATTAAACAGGAAACATCACAATGTTGTTTTTGTTTTGTTTTTAATTGTCCGTTGTATCCAAATGATTTTTCTTAGAGATGCCATGCTCCTTAGGTTGGCTGGTTGAGACAGAAAATTAGGAAAAGCTGACAAACTTACACACTTATTAGGCAATTTGAAAGAACGTTCTCATGGCAGCTGAGAGTTAAAGGAAAATAACTTATTACGTGTTAACTCTCTAAAGCTACTGTGTGATAAACTCTGATTCTATAAATGGTAAGGAACACTATGGATGCTGCCAGTGTCCCTTTAACTTCAAACCCACCATTATAGCTGTTTGCAGAAGACAGTCAGAAAGGAATGTGCTTTGGCTGTTGTCAGAAAACATTGGTCACTTCTACGGCTTCTGAATTATAGTGTTTAGCTTTGGCTCTACCTGTCCAGATGCTTGCGGCACGCACTCGCCAAATGAAATCATCTTGACAATATTACTAATATTCAGAAGGAGCATGAGCGACCCATTTCGAGGCGACCACTGAACGAATACAATAAAAACACAATACTGTGTTTTCTTTAAAAAAAAAACAAAAAAAAAACAAATGGCTTATAGCAATATAATCTCTAACACAACAACACCTTAAAAAGCTGCTGAAAAGTAATTTTCCAGGAGACGAATAAAGCACATGTATATTTGGTCAGTTCCACAAGTGTCAAATATCTGTGAGGAAACGACAAACATTTGCAGAGTAACAAAAGTCTCCCATAACAATACTGGGCAGCAAATGCAAAGACATATTCACTCTCATAACAAAAAAACATATTCATTTCAGCAAAGAAAGCATAAAGAAATGTAACACGCACAGTCAACAAGCAGAGCGATCCTGACCTCAAATGAAGAAACAAGGGGTATCAAATTCTGAAGGCTGTTTTTAATACTAATCTTATATGTGGTACCGTTTCATATTAAAATGTGTTCACGCAGTCTCTCATCTTCTTCTGCTGTTTATCCATTGAAGGGAACAAACCGATTTTCTGAAACAACAGAACCAAGCGCAGCCCGGTGCGGCTCAGCCTAGAGATAAAAGCTGGATCTAAAGGCACAGTGTTTTCAATTCTCCCAACACTAAGAACGGCTGTGATCCGCTGCTTCCCAAAGAAAAGATTCCTCTCTTAAAATTTAGGATGTGTATTTAAATCTAACTCCCTCCCCGGCATGGAATGACAAGAAGGCATCACAATAGCGTTATTTTGTTCTCTTATAACCCATTCTTTGCAAACACTGAACAACATGTAGAGAAAAAAGATAAAAGGATGGCAGAGGATGAAGCAGGACAAAAAAAAAAAATGACATCGAGCGCTGGAAGAGAGCAGCGCAGTTTGCCTTCAAACTTCATCGAGAGGAACCATCTTCAGCTGTTTGTAGATCCGTTTTCAGTCCTGATTGGCAGGAGACAGATTCCACTCTTGATTGTCCCCGTTGGTGAGTTCAGGCGTAGAACTCCTTGGTAGGTGCTTTGTGATAGGCTGTTGTTGAAAGTTTGTTGTCTCCCAGGTCGTAGCTGCCCTCGTCCTTCTTCTTCATGCGGTAGGCGAGGAGGGTGAGGAGGAAAATGGCGCAGAGCAAACCAACCACTCCACATGCTATCACAGCTGGAGAGGACATGAAGGAAGAAAGAAAGAGAAAAAAATTAAATATGCTTTCTCGACAAGTATCCCACACAGGTGCTGTGTGAGGCTGGATGTTAATGAAGTTTGGATTGTATTCATCAACAGAAATCCCAATAATGATAAAGGCTCCTCTTACCTGCCAGCACATCCGTCCTCTCCCACAAGTTATCAGAGGTCACTTTTCCAGATGAGCCTACGTCATCAAAGCTTGTGCCTTGATCATGACGATCTTTTTTGGATACTGGAACCTCAGGACTATGCCGAAGGTCGTAATTGTCGGTTTCCATGCCGATGTCTGCTTGAGACGTTGCAGAAGTGGTCATGTCTGAGGAGCTGGAAGTGGGGTCCATGGACTCCTCCTCTTCACCACCTGGCATCTAGAAGAATATATAAATTAATATCCACATGCATATCACAGCAAGTAAAGAAGCCGGGGTGTAGCTCAACCTTCCTCTACCCTCAACATGTTTGTGGAGGGAAGCTGGTTGAGAGTCATTCTGTTGGGATCTGATTATTGCCTGGCAAAGTTCTGCCGGGGAAAATAAACTGTTTGGATGTGCTTTATGCCGAGATGGACAGAGGATAAACAGTGTAGTAGCCAGCATATGTCGTATTTATTCTTCTAAGAGCTGAATCTGTTGACAACAAGCTAATAACTGGAACGAACGGAGCGCTGGAAAAAGGGGGAGACTATTGTTTGCTCTGTCGTTACTCATTGCACTCAAGTAGATCATAAATCATTAGATTACTAAAAACACTGATGGTTTTCCAGGCAACCACTTCATCAAGATGTTCTTACTGTTGCATAAGGACTTAAATAAAAGGATTTTTTTTTTTTTTTTTTTTTTACCTTCTCAGGCCTGTCACTTTCATCAGGGAAAATGGAGGGTGTTGTCTCGCTGTCCCTCGCTGTGGTTACTGAATCCTGGCTGTCTGCTGCTGTGGTCGTCGGGTTGTGAGGAGCGCCTGCTGTTGGCTGTGGCTGCAGTGGAAGCGTTTCGTCGGGGAGTGAGGTTTCAGTGAGGTTGACGAAACTCCTGGATACCTCGTCTTTCTCGACTGGGAAGTTGAAAGCTGAGAAAACACAATCAAAGTAAGTTTCTTTTTAATGTAGCACCACGGTTGTACTTTGGAGTGAACACATTGGGGAACTTTTTCCGATTGGTTAGTACGTATCTGTCGACAACAGTTATCATGTGAATAAAGGAAGTGGATGTATGTAGGTTTCTGAAAAGGTGAAGCCAGGGCATAGTATTTTAAACGAATCTTTCTAAAGGCCATCAGGGGGCGACACCACTGGTTGCAGTCTTCTTTAATATATATTTATGTGTAAATCGTGATCCCATTTAGACTGCAATAGACAATAAAGCAGGGTGTGCGTGTGATTCCACCTTGTGAGTGACATGTTTACATATCAAACAATTACATATAATACATTACATATAATGCCCTCAGTCAGACTGACCTCTCAGTCCACAAGTCGGTGTCAGAAGTCAGTGGCTATGCCCACTTGTTTTATTAGGTCTGTATTTGGTAGTGTTACATGCTAACTTAATTTAAAATCTTCACACTTATCATACAAACATGCTTATATGAAAATAGGGCCATTTAGCTCAGCTCATAAAAAGCTGGCAACACGGGGATAGGCGCCTTTTTTATGAGAGAGCAACACAATGTTATAATGGGTTATTCATTAACCAGCTATCTATCGGAGTTTCATAACTCACTGGAGTTTACCCCGCTACATTTTAGCTTTTCACTCCTATCACACCGCGCATCATTCTCTGTGGGCGAGTCATTCACAGTAAAACCTCACCTGGTTAACTCCACATCGCCTCAGGACAAACATCTGGCGCGCTGTCAGTGCTTCTGTGTCTGAATATACAACCACTTGTGTCTACGGTGCTCGTTGCTCCTGAGCCTCTATGTGTAACGGACGGGAGCTAAAAGCGCCTAACATTCATTTTCACTGTAAATGTTACCACCGTGCTTGTGAAGAGGTCTGATTTGGCCGATAATAAACAGTTTGAGACGAGTCAAAAATTCTTACATATTAAAACAACCTTGCATATTAATTACACAACACAAAGACGGTGGTCTCCTTACGGTAGTCTCCAGAACCGGAGCCCGACCCATCGTCTCCAGCATCTTCATCATCTATAGGGAGGTCACCTGACGAACGGCCTTCTATGTACAAGTCAAATGTGGGCGACTGGGAGGCAACCAATAGCTGCAACAGAGAAAAAAAATGTCATTATTCAAGTAGAAATACTAACAAAGACAAAAAAAAAAAAAAAAAAAAATTACAGGCGCACACACACGCATAGAATCACACTTACAGAATTCCTTCCACTAATTGAAAACATGTGAAAGTCTCAGCGGATTTGGAGTAAGACAATACCTCTCACAGCCAACGATGTGGGCCGGCCAAATATGCCAGAGCGCGCACTGATCTTTGCAACTGTAACCGCAGCGTACTGTATCCATACTATCGCATGTACAGATGATGTGTTGGTTTCTTGTGGCGTGGCAAGTCATTTGTGATACTTCACAGAGCCAGACATCAGAGATCTAAGTGCGTTTGAGCAGAGGAGGGAAGAGATAGAGCGGCTTCAAAGGCAACACACTCCACAGACAAATGAACACGCACATATGGGAAAAGGCCGTTTCAAACTGAAGATAGCAGCTCGGGAAAAACTCGCTAACCCAAACACTGCACAAAGGAGTGTGATGAAAACCAGAGAGATATTGTCTCTTCATCTAAAGCCCAGCCAGACAGGCGGTAATACAACAAATGGCTAAGTTGGACTAGAAAACACATGAATCAAACGCAAAACTGGTGAATGAAAACTCAAACAGAGGGGGAGAAGCGGCTCAAACACATTAAGAAAGACAGAGCAACTCAGACACACACACAGACACGGATGAATATGGCCCATTGAGACCTAAAGTATGTCTGGTATGTATACTATGCTTCCACTAACACAGGTGCTGAGAGAGAGAGAGAGAAATGGAGAAAGGGAAGGAGAGGAAAGAGTCTGGGGAAAGGAAAGGAAGGACAGAGAATCATGGACTCGTGGACTGTGTGCTTTGAGTAAAACAGGTGCTGAAGACAGAAAAGAAGAGACAACGGACAAACCGCTCTGTTCTGCTGCAATCAATATTTATAGCCCTCGAGGAGCGGCTGAGGTAAAAAGTCTCAAAACGCAGGATTTCTCACATCACTCAAAGACGTTTTTCTTTTTCAAGCAGCCAAGCCCAAAAGTCATACTGCTACTGTGAAGAGCATAATGGCATATAATAAGTCAGACAAATGACACAGATACGTGATTTGCGACCTTTTTCCCCCCGTAATTGGACGCAGCAACAGTTAGTGCAGCTACATTAATCAAAATGTCTGAGTGAGCTACACGTATATTTTGAATCTTTTTTTTTTTTTTTGCTTTATTTCCCTCACGAACATCTGTGGCATCTGATGCTTTTCTCAGCTGACCAAGATGTTACAACCAATGATATGGCAAGGTATACTGAGAGGAAAATCACAAAGATAAAAATGTCAGACGATATATATTCACATTGTGGTTTAAGAGGAAAATCATTAACATGAATTTTATGGACGGCAAAATCTCATAATGCCAAAAAGGGCTGACTAAGACAACAGAAGAGGAAGAAGATTCAACAGAAGATTCTCGCTGTCTTTAGTCTGGGATTACAAAAGCAGATGCTGAGCTTGTCAAAGCAAGACACATGGACACACACACACATACTAGGTTGTAAGTGCTGCTGAGGGACATACATACATACATACATACATACATACATACATACATACATACATACATACATACATACATACATACAGACATACATACATACATACAGACATGAGCAGGGGACCTAAGAGTTATAAGCTTAGATCTGGCTCTCAGGTCCCGGTAAGACATCACTAGTCTGTAGTTGTGAAAGTGAACTATTTATACTCAGGTCGCCACAGCAAAGGTGCCGCGCATTATACTAGATAATAAAGAGGACGGTTCCTTTTTTTTAAGGTCACCACAACTTATCTGATTTAGACATCAGAAACTGACTGGTTGCAAAAGGTATTATTTCTGCTATGTACATTTATTTTATACAGAAGTAAACGTGCAAGTGGAAAATCCTGCAAGGACATGAGACTGAAATCATTGTCACTGCAGAGGTGCGTAATCGCGCATAAAATAAGAGCGGCACATCAAACAAATCTTCAAAGTAATTCACTGTTTCATTGCCACGAATGAAGTTGCAGGTTTGCTCCAGGAGGAACAGTAATCGAATGTAGGTGTGTACAAAGGTAAACATGATATCAAAGCCTGACAATAAGTCATATATTCACGATTTGTTCCAGCTGAAAGGCCGCGCTGTGATACGTTACATCTGCAATCTTTTTTATTGATTCATAAAATGTTTTAAACAATCCTGACAAGCGGCGTTTGTACTTTTTAACTATTTTAAAAAACTAATCTCTCCTCTCATCTCATATTCCTACGTCCGTCCCTGCTGACAGTGTTCAGTGTTGCGTTAGGGTTTTACTGGAAGATGTGACTCAGTGGTCGCACATCTGGAAAACATGCGTACATACACAGCGTGCATACACCCGGCAGACCGTATATAACAATGTGGTATCGCAGCGCCTTGTCGCAACAGGCATTTTAGCAGAAACAGTAAAGTCACAGTGGTGCAACTCAACAGCTGGGGGAGCAAATTATTCAATCTAGCAACCAACAAATCATTATTTTTTCTTTTTTTTTTTAAATTTTATTTTATGTAAGACAGTTAAATATTTCTCCAATAAGCCGGAGGTCAATGACAGAGCAGTCAGGTCAAGAATGAAATTGTGTAACGACCAAAAGTACATAGCAGGCCAGTCATCACTGAGAGGGCTGCCACACAAACAACACTGTGTTGAAGGGGACGTGTGTTTATCTAAGGCTACAAGTCATAAAAATGTTGGACCCCTCAACGTCTAACGTGTTCTCCATTGTTTAAGAGCAGCTGTAGCCTGTAAAGGCTAAATTAAATACATTATCTGGCAATGAAAGCAACATTTTAGTTACAGGCCCCGTGTGGTAGTCGAAACAACAAAAAGTGTTCAAAGTCCTTGCTGGTATTTTCTGATTTAAAAAGTTCTGGTTTTATTACTCTTTTCAGATTCAAACAGTCTGATATTGACCCAACAAAGTCACAAAAAAAACAAGGAAACAGACGGATTAATAGAGGATCTATCTATCTAGAACAATGTTATGACTAATGCTGATTAACACAGAGCACATGAGACACAGCACACCGCGCTGTTTACGAATCATCCGCGTGTCGTTGCACGTTCACTTGCGTAGATTTACTGTCACTTGTAAGATTTGGTAACGTGCTTCAGAAACATGAACATGAAAATAATCATTAGTAATACGGAGAGAAGGTGCAGCCACATGATTTTTTCGCCTTCTACGGTTCGACGGAAAACTACGTGTGTCCCACGCAGTTACGTACCTGCCCGGACAAGCCCGGTGGGACTCACTGTGAGTCATCCATCCACAAAATGAAACAACTACCGGCTTACTGGCTGTCACGGGCAGAAAGCCTCTTTCGACATTCATCTTTCAGACGTGCGCAACATCACTGACTAACCAGTAATTCAGCCGCCACGCTAACAGGGAAGAAGACAGTTTGAATATACGATGCAACTCATCACACACCCAGCAATTTAGGCCTGAAGTCTGTGTATTAGTGGCATCAAGTAAAGAGGAAACGTAGCATGCGTGGATTGTGTGTTTTTTTGTTGTTGTTGTTGTTTGTTTTTTGGGGGTGATCACAGTTGTTTACAATGTATTATTCAGCTCTTAAAGCTCACCGGCGCTTAAGCAGCACAGAAATGAGAAACATTTATTTCTTTACGTCTCACTGTCTCGTTTGGCCAGTGTGTGCTTTCTTTTCTGCTACAGATATCCACCAGGACGGTCTCGGGTTTCAGCTCTCTCCCTTTCGCAATATACAGTTCATAAATCTTAAATAATATGCATTTCTGGAGAGGTGGTTAACTTCCCTGGATCTCGATTGGGACTTTTACAGTCAATAAATCAAGCAACCGGGATATTTTCACACTTGTGACAATGAACAGAGCTCTGCTTTAGCTTGTCATTTCCAGGTGTTTTCCAGCTTTACAAAAAAGACACACGCGTAAATGGTGGGACAGATAGGTGAGAGAGAAGACAGAGACAAGAGAGAGAGAGAGATTGTTTTTCTGGTTTTCACTTGAGACGAGAGGATGTGGAAATGTTTTGTTTCTTTTTCATGGTTTAATTACGACCAGAAACACACACTGATGACAAACGACGCCTTCTGAAAACGTGACCTAAGCTTTGTGTGGGTGAGAAATTCAGGTCTGGGTGAGGAGGGGGGTTTCGGTTTAAATGTCAAAGCTGGGAAGAACAGGCTGAACAGACTTTCGCCCTGTCTGTGTGAACTTGACACCAACTGGACGCTGAACTTGGCTTGAATACAGCCTGTGGCTGAAAACCAATTCTGCATCAGTGCCGTATCTCTTATGTAAATACTATTGCTTCCTGGAAGATAACATTAGTATGCTTTTAAAAAGGGTTCAATTTTACTTTTAGCGCGGACCTGGGGTCCTATACGGGAAACTATATTCATAAAATACAGATGAAGAACAAGCTAAGACCACATCGAGTTATATTTACGGTTTATTAATCCATAGACTCTATGGGGGAAACCGACAACCGAACTAAAATAAGGTTTGGATTTTCCAAACGTATCTTAGCCTGTTCTCGGGATTAAAAAAATAAATAAAAAAAATAAAAATGAAGTCAAATAATATTCACGGTTTTCTTTAACGTACACATTTAAAACAAAACGGCATTTGAACGTCACTCACCTTTTCACTGATGAATCCAGTCGCCAGGCCGACGAGGAACAACACGCACAGATTCCTCATCTTAACTTCCAAAGAGCAAATCAACCGTTGCGAGGGGGAAAAGAATATATATGTGTGTGTGTATATATATATACAGACACAATAAAAACGTTAATTTGGAAACGGTAGTAGTATAGTTCAGCGAATGTCTGAGCCAATTTATCGACACGGTCCTTCTCGTGGTACTCTCGTCCCCCTTATTGAGGCTCTGCTCTTCTCTCCGACTCGAGTAGTTGGACTGAAAAGTTGTTTGGACTGGCAGGGCAGCGTGGCTCCGTGATGACGTCAGCACGCCGTGACGACCTGTGAACACGGTGGTTGGCTGGGGACGTTCCGCCGACACACACGCGCACACACACTGAGGAGTCATTGGGAGTGAGAGCAAAAACGGAAGACGGTCTAAGAAAAATTCAGTATATGGGAACATTTTTATTTATTTATTTATTTTTTCAGTTGTGGTGGGATGAATCAGATGATTATTTGCCGCGCTTTAACCATCCTTGAGTAATGAGCCGGTGAAGTCAGTTTATGATGTCTCCTCTTTACTTATATCAAAAGTCGCTATCGTTACCACGGGATTATCAGTAATTGTGATATTTAGCATGCGGTTTTATTATCACAAGATAGATAAAGTTCTCTGATAACAGAGACAAGACATCCTTAGAAAGTTACACAGTAACCAGTAGAACCGCCAATATAATACACACTTAAAGGCTGCACTGTTTTTAGTGTGATGTTGTAGTTGTATAGTAAAAGAGTCGCATGACGCTTGAGACTAAGGACAGGTCAGTGATACTCCGTGAATAAGGCCCCCTCTGGCGATTCACAGCGGTCACGACAGCCAACTAACAACACTTCTTCAGACTACTTTATTTTTACTTTAATATTCTCTTAGAACTTATCAAAAAACTTCTTACATTTAATTTATGAAACGTGACGTTTTGAAGTACTACAGGGTATTTTCAATCTTGTTAGATCCATCAGTAAAGTAAAATTATGAGCAGAGACCAACAACTAAGACATCAAAACAGTGTTGGTATGTATATAATGCATTTCACTTACCATGAGACCAATAAATCTGTCACTATTTGGGCATTAAAACTTATGGACATATTTAAATTTTCTGTAATTCAGAACCACCTTCAGTGTTTTTATGGTGTTGAAAATGAAATTCACATACACACAAAAAATTACCATTGTTAAGATGATGGTGATTGTTTTTTATACGTATTAAACATACTAAAACAAATATACACAGTATGTTAAGGCAGTTGTTTCTAACTTTTCCCTGTGATTCCTCCTAATGAAGCTAATCATTTATTGCATGTCTACTGGCTTTGTCCAACTCAAAAAAAGAACAATCTTATTATACACACAGAATAACCCAATGTCACAGAAATAAATATTCAAAAATACACATAATAATTTTATATAATTATTATTCACTTCACTGTCCTCATCACTTTCAGCCCTTTAATAACAGTGACGATTACTGCTGCAGTAAACGTGAGATTTCTGATAGATTCTTTAGTTTGTTTAGGGTTAAAATTTCCCAGAATGTTTTCAAGGAGGCTCACTTTTAACACTGAAAATACCAATAGGTGAAAGTAAGATTTCCATAACAATCGGTAACAATCTGCCTCATCTCCAGAACAACAACTGTTTTGGGGATTTATAAAAGTCTTTATTGTCTAGCTGTTGTTACAGTGACCTACAAGAGGTGAATTCTTCTAGACACAGTAAGCACACAGGAAATTATAAACTTTGACAATAAACATGCATTTCTAAATCTCACCGTAGTTTAAATAATAGAATGACATGTTTAACACATGGAAGAAAGAACAACTACAAGGTAAGATGGTTATTATATTATTTTGTTTCTATTTGATCTGTTCCACCGCAGCCATCCACTGCTCTGACGCCAGCCCTGACGGAGAAACACTATGTGCACACAGGTTCATCCATGGACACAAACAAAGAGCAAAAACGCACACTGATTGGGAAACAGAATCACACGTAAGACGGCGCAGCCTCCACACGTGTGGACGCTGTATAAACCTCCAGCCTGTGCAGCGAGCTCCAGAGGACCAGTGTGGTGAGACGTCGTCGTCACTCTACAGAGCGGAGGTAGAGCTTCATCTGACTCCATGCTTGACGTCTGACACTTTCAGATTTCTCTTCCATACTGGTGGGATCTGTATCACACACATTATAACCAATTAGCTTGAAGCAGACGTTGCTTTGATGTGTTATTATTTTCAGAGATGCAAAGGCATGTGCGTTGGGATTTTATGTTTCATTACTGATCGAGGAATTGAAGGCTCTAGATGTCGTCCGAGAAATGACAGCAGTCGTCTCCAGATCACTCCGCTGCCTATGAACATGAGGCCTGTAACCAGCCAGAAGGCACGAGGGTCCTGGTGATAAACACACACAGAACGAATGAAACAAACACACAAAATAAATCAGGGTTAAGACAAACAAGAGAAATACAGATGTAAAACTCCGACTAATTTATAATCATTTAGCAGTGAGCTTTCTCACATCTTCAAAAGCTGTCGTCAAGTTCATCCCAAAGGCCACCCCTATCAGACCGAACAGGGTCAGGGAGAAGGAACCCATCGTCAGCTGCAGGTTGAGGCGCATCATCACGTTACGGTGGCTGGAACAAAACGGAGAGAGTCCTTTTGTTTCAAGTGAAATCCAAGTATTTCTGAATCAAAGCAAGACTTTAAAGGAAATGCCCAAAATGGTAAGAAACCAAATAAGACAAGAATCTTCATATTCTGCTACAGAAAACATTTGTATTCATTTTTTTTTTTAAATAACTCTACATTTAATCCTTATAAATGTTATGTTGTTGTGTTTGTTACAACCCCAATAGCCAAACAGCTGGTGTGTGCACCTGTCCAGATTGATAAAGATGACACTCTCAGAGTCGTCTATCAGTCCTTTCAGCTCTCTGGCTTTGTTCCCCAGCTCCTCGGCCTGTATGAAGCAGAGCAGTCACTATATAATAAGCCACAATCAACAACTCCTTACATGTACAGTCAAAGTTCATCAGCATAATAAATGTAAAGTGCATGTAAAGTATACGTGTTTGCACAAACATTAAGAGATGTTAATTTAGCTCAGATCTTATAACAAATTACCAGTTTGTTTGATATTAATTGTATCTGTCTGTCTCATAGTTTAAGACAGACAGGTGACGTCTTATAAGTCTAATACGTGAAGTAACAGTACCTGCAAGTAGTAATTCTCCAGTAACAGTTCCATCTCCTCAGCGTGGTCAATACCCAAATTACTTTCTTCACTAGAAAGGCAGATTGATATAAGGTTAATAACTAATAAAATAAAAAATGAAATAATAATCTAACTACTAGTTTTGATCTAATTATCAAAATTAATTATCAAAACTTCCTCTACTGTCAGGTTATTTTAAACCGCTGTTGCCAGTCAGATTCAACAAACAACAACTACAAGGTGTGAATAGCCAAACTAAGAGCAGTTCACTTGTGATCAGATCTGGCGCTGAAGTTTGATTACAATATAAATACTTTAAATTTAGCAGCCAATAAAATCCTTCCATTATGCAGTGACCAATTAGCAAACAGTTACATCCGCCAACGATAAAAATGCATCTTAATTCCTTCATGTTGTCTGACTGGTTAGAATATCATTTACAAATTCAATTAAATCACAAACAACTCATACGTGCACAGAAAAAAAAACAAAACACACACACGGAAAAAGTAGTAAGTAGCATGGTCGCAAAAGACCTTTGTTGTGTCTTGTTTTGTTTCACGTGATGTCATGTGACCGCGTGGCCTAATGGATAAGGCGTCTGACTTCGGATCAGAAGATTGAGGGTTCGAGTCCCTTCGTGGTCGGATTTTTTTTTTTAACACAACATTCAACGTTACTTGTATTTTACTTTGAAAAAAGTACTCCCTAACTTTTTTTTAGAGCACATGATGCAAAACAACTTACAAATATGCAGTACTGTATATCTGTTATATCCATACATGTGAATGCCCATTAGGCAGATAAAAAGCAAAATATATCTGTAGTCCAAATAACATAAAATATTACATACATTCTTATCAGTATCATAATAATAATTGGTGGTTATTTTAGCAGGGTTTCATAGGGACAGGTCATTTAAAGGGAAGGAAATTTGCACACATACTGTAAATTAACAGGAGCTACCAGAAACTAAGTTTACCCTGAACCCCAAACAATTGCTTTCTTTTCTTCTTTTTGATTTTTGGTGGAGTCGACCTAAATTTAACTTCGCCCCAACTTGGTACTTCCTGAACCCCTCCCAACCATTACAAGAACCTAAGCCCCACCCCCAACTAACCAGGACAAAGACTCTTCTGAGTAGAAACAGACTTCATCCCTTTGGAATTAAGCAATAAACATATTGTCCTTTAATATCTATTATAACCACTGACTGAAACTTTACTTTGTAAGGAAATGTTTTCCGCATTGATGTATGCATATCTGAGTACAAGCGTGACATACAAAACTCTTGGGTCCGTCCACTTTGTGAGACAGAGCTCCTCTATGATCTCATCCTCATCCAGGATCTTCAGCAAGGACTCTTTAAAAACCTTTATCTCTGTCTCCAACTCTGATAAGCTGTCACAGACACAGGGCAGAGAGACATACAATGCAAAACATGTGAAAACATGATGTTTTAGCACCAAAAAAATTACATATAACACTATAAAACTTTAGATTTCATTACACTGACCGTAAAAGGATTTAACAACTATGTGCTTTACCTCTTGCTGTTCTGCAGCAGTATGTGCAGTTGACTTCTGTCAGCAGAAAGGATTTTAGGGTCTACGAGAGATTCCAGTGTGTCCAAAATCGCTGGCTCCACATCATTCAGCCGGGATTGTAGAGTGTTTACCTATTCACGCAGACACACGAGGACACACACGTCTTCAGGTATGTCTTTACACTGCTGGCGGAGAGACTGTATGCCAGAAAATGCTTAAACAATTTGGGCATATATTTCTTTTGTCTGTATGACCTTGTGCTGCAGGATGACCTCCAGCGCTCTGAACTCGAAGGGCAGGGAGTGAGTCTGCAACGCCAGCTGAGGGGCGAGCTCCAGCACCAGCCAGCGCTCAAGTCCCACTCCACGAAAATCCAACACCAGAAGAGAGTCTGGGGTCAAGATGGCTTTCAGAGCCTGGAAAGAGGCAGAGAGTCACGACCGGGCCGGCGAGCAAACATGTTTCTGATCCAAATACCGGAACTCTTCTAAAAAACATTTTTATTACACATTTCAGGACTTCAAGGTGCAAATGCCTTAACTGGATTTTTAATAAGCTATTCTTACCATTGCGACAGTCTCTGGTCTGTAAATATTTGAGCGAGCTGATCAATGAAAACAAGCGGACTGGTACATTAACCTTTGTTGAAGCCACAATCGCATAGCCAAAACAAACGCACCAATGAAGCTCTGTTTAGAGCTTCATTGGTCCTCGGTGTGTCACAGTCTGCAGAAGTGGATTCAGGACTTAATGAAAGCTCTTAAAGGTAAGGCACCACCGCTGCTCTGTATATGTGTTTTGGTTATTTAACCAATTACAGAACCAGACACGTGTTGGAAGACTCAAAAAGGCTTGAGCACTGCTGCCACATAAGCCTTTAGTCGCAGCATTTTGTTTAATTCACACAGAATTATCATTTCTACAGCTTCAAACCGAGTCCAAGTCAAACTGCAGTTCCGTTATCTAGATTGCTTTATTCTCGCTGCAGGATGTCATTGAAGCTGCCCCGTCTCTGCCTGCTGCTAGCTCTGTTGTGTCCCTGCTGGGCCAAAGAGCAACCATGTCGGAAATCTGCCACCAGCTGCGACGAGTGCGTCCAGTCCGGCCCCGACTGCGCGTGGTGCACCGTTCCCAACGGGAGGACGCGCTGTCACACCTCGGAGAGGCTACGGAGAGCAGGCTGTCTGAAGAGGCACATGTACAACCCACGAGGAAGAGTTGAGGTGGTCAAGAATGACAGCGTGTAAGTGTCAAGACAGTCAGGTGAACTATTCATCTGGTCTAGTGAGAAAGTACTTGATCCGAAAAAATAAAAATCAATCATTGTGTTAGCACTAGCTTCACATTAAATGCACTTTGCATAGAATGGCAACATTGCTCTTTTAATATCCTGTATGAACCGTTTTTAGGTGTACATTAATAATATTTCTACAGGCTAAATGAAATCCTTACGATCGAACATTACAGTTTAATTCTCGGCATGGACGATAACTGAAGCGGCCATATGCACTTTATTCAAGGGAAATTCCACATCCCTGTTAGACAGTTAGACAGTTTCTTGCATCGTTACGGCCATGCTTCTGTACAATCTGTAAACTGATCAAGACACATGATATTTACGTTGTGCAAGCATGCACTCAGGTCGTATTGATCGTGGTACTTGTGACTTTTGACTTTCTGCAGCACAGACGGCACAGCTCTGTTCCTGCAGCCCCAGGAGTTCTCCGTCCATTTGAGGCCGGGTGTGAGCCAGTCCTTTCCCATATCTGTCACCGTGCCACCGGAGCAGCCTGTCACAGACCTGACTATGGACACCAGCAGTGTGCCGGCAGGAGTCAACATCTCATTCGGTAGCATAATAAAAGGAAACCCTCTGCTCATAAAGGTCAGAAAAATCATGTCTGAGGGCTGCGGAGGATATTAGAACCTCTCGGACGTAAATAGTGATTTTCATTTGTCCCCTGAGGAAATACAGTAATAGTTATTTCTTTGCTCTAGGTCAGTGTGGAAGCTGCCCAGTGTCCCAGCTCAGACCGGATCAGTTACGGTCCCTGGTCGGTCCACATCACGCCCAGAGGCTTTTCACAGAGCGTGAAGTTAGAGATAACTCTGGAGTGTAAGTGTGCAGAGCCATGTTAGCATGCAGTCCACAAACTGAGCATCATTAAATAGTATTAAAATAGCTCATTTTATTTTCAGCTAATGAAAAGAACGGGTCAAATATGTCTCCCTACAATAACCTGCGTCTCCCCAGGTCAGTGTAACTGTGAGGGAACCCGTGAGGAAAACAGCCCTGCCTGCAGCGGCCACGGAGACCTCGTTTGTGGCCAGTGCGAGTGCCAGAAGCCTTACGTTGGAGAACAGTGCCAAACGGACAGCGACTCCCTTTTCTCCGAAGATGACAGCTCCTGTCGCTCGGGCCCGAATGACCCGGTGTGCAGCAACAGGGGGAAGTGTGTGGGGGGCTTCTGTGAGTGTGAGCAGCGGGAAAATCCAAAAGAACGATTCAGCGGACAGTTCTGCGAGTGCAGCAACTTTGACTGTCCGTACTTCAACAACAGGTACAATATGAGATGAGTAGTAAAGATCAGTGACTTAATTACGAAAACAGATACCGCAGACATTGCTTATTTTCAATGTAACAGAATATGCGGAGGCAACGGGAGGTGTGAGTGCGGAAACTGTGTATGTGATGACGGCTGGACTAATGAGGACTGTAGCTGCTCCATGGAAACGGCTTCCTGTATGGGCGGAAACCAGATGCTGTGTAACGGGAGAGGGATATGTCAGTGTGGACTGTGTCAGTGTGACCCCCCGTACACGGGCCCGACCTGTGAGCACTGCCCCGACTGTGTGGGCACTTGTCAGAAGCACGCTGCTTGTGTGGAGTGCCGGGCATTTGGGACAGGGCCGAAGACGAACACGTGAGATCACATATTTATTTAGCTCTCAAAGTCTATATTCCAGCATTCCCAAACTCACATCTAAGTAAACACAAACATTAAGATTTTTGAATCCCATAAACGTAAAATGTTGCTCCAACACCACATCCTCTACTTGACCGAACCATCACCATGACATTTTGGTATTAATACTAGTTATTGTAGACTTGTTCCATCATTGTCTTTTGACCTGTCACTAATTATTACTAACAAACAAGAAATAATCGCTTATAAACTTGAACTGACATCATCATACCTCTGTTCATTATTTTCTCATTGGCCATCAGGTGTGACTCAGACTGTGGCTACCTCACCGTGACAGTGGTGGACAAGGAACGCGACGTGCCTACAACCAACGGGTTATGTAAGATGAGGAATGAAGACGACTGCGTTTTGTACTACTCCGTCTCCGGAGGGCCCTCTGGAGGACGAGCGACTGCCGCTAAAGAATGTTATTCTTGACAAAAAAAATTATTTGCAACAAAATGTTTTAGTTCTGAATTCTTAAACACCGGCTTCCCCTTTAATTACTGAAAGAATCAGAGATAAATTCAATAATTTACAGCCTTCAAAACAACGTGATGATGCTATGCTTTCTTTGAACTTTGCAATACAAATTTATTGTATTGCACTAAAGCTGCCTTTGTTTTAAAGGACCAGCCTGTAGGATTTAGCGGTATCTAGTGGTGAGGCTGCAGAACGACTCCTTTTCCGAATGTGTTGGAAAACCTACTTTATTTCAATGTACAGGGGCAGATTTGACAAATACATCCTGTACAGGTTGTCAGTCTATCCAAAGGCTTACATAGGGTAACATGAAACCATTTCAGACTCACAACCACACCTGCAGAAACCTAGAACCTCAAAAATCCAAGTTAATATAACAATCCTGTCTTTGGACCTGGAGAAAACCCAAGCAGGTACAAGGAGAACATGCTAATAGTTAAAACCATGATATTCCACATTGGCCGTGTCACCAGGAGCTGTATTGAGTGCTACATTGTGTGCTTTTAATGGTGCTTTTAATGATGTTGTCTTCTTAAGCTAATGAAGATTTTATTAATCAACAGTCATATTGAAGATTATTCTTATTAAACAATGTCTGAAAACTGAATCTGAAGTTTCTGCTGATGCTCAGCCTGCAGCTCCTTTTCTGTCAGCGTGGTCTATGTGCTCACTTTGCAAAACATTAGGTACACTAGTAAAAACCTATCCTTTCTAATATATTCTATCCCACACTAAATGTTAGCTTCATGACTGTAGTGTTGTTTAACTTCAATGTTGGAACAGGGTCAGAAAGGTGATAATTGAAGTGTGTGATCACGGGTTGTCGTTATTGGTGCTAATGGTTATTTAGCCTAGCTCCCTGACTAAAATGTGGTTGCAAAAATAAAAGAACAGCACATTACAATTCAATAGCACAACAAACCACGGCCTCCAAAATGAGAGCATAAATTAATAATGAATACCATAACTTGCACTAAGTTAAGATTTAGAGTGTAAATGTGAAAGAGAACCTACCGCCATTCGTATGATAATACAGTTGTTTCTAGTAGTGATGCTGGTACTGTGCTGGAAGCGCAGGTCTCTGGCCTGAAGACTTAGCTCCTGGTAAAGCTCCGTCTTCTTCTTTTCTGTAAGAGAAAAATAAATAAGCAGAGCAGAGACAATGACATAAACACCGTCCCATTCCATATGTTTGCATGGAAATTTCATATGGAACAGGGCTCTACACAAAAGGCAGAATTTTCACCATATCTACTGGTTCAGGATCTTCTTTAGCAAAGACAAACATAATGAGAGCGAGTGAAGCCAGCACAGCACATTAGGGAATAATTACACAACAGGTCACAGCAGCAGCAACACAGTGATACATCACTGGTGAGCAACAATACACTGTATGTCTAAAATTAACCAGTGTATATGTCAAAAATTATACCTACACTCTGTGAGAGTGGTCACATT
This sequence comes from Mugil cephalus, assembly GCF_022458985.1. NCBI lineage: Eukaryota > Metazoa > Chordata > Actinopteri > Mugiliformes > Mugilidae > Mugil > Mugil cephalus. Next base: position 13,624,472 of record NC_061780.1, read on the forward strand.
GAAAGATGCAAGAGACAAGCAATTATCAGTCTTGACTTATCTCATCAAAATAAAAGACAGCAGGAAAATTAATCGAGTACTGATCAGAGTAATTTTCTAACACTTACCAAACGTGGTCACATTTCCCTCAGGGTCGAATTTCATCTGTCAAATAAATAAAACATGAATCTGAAAACCTACATCAAGCAAGCAGAGTTTAAACTAACAACACACTAATGAGGTTCTGTATTTTAAATGTAGGACAGTAGAAAAATCTGGCTTTAAATCACTTGACAGATCAAACACTTCAAAAACAGCTTCTTACCACGGATATCTAGTCATCACTATTATTCAGTAACCGCTCAAACCAGTAAACCTCTTACCACAACAAAACATGGGGGCACGCTGGAAATAGGGGCGTCTGTCACTCCGTGGCGGATGAAGGACACTGTTCAAAGAAAAGACAAAGCTAAAGTAAGTATTTCACTGGAAGGTGAATAGGGTCCTGGACACAGCAAATCCTTTGTCACAGTGCGTCACAATTAGTTTGGTTTGGGGCTGCGCACCCATAGACTCTCAGTAAAAGGGCCCATGCTGACCTCTGTCCACTACCAAAACCTCCCTATGACAGACATGTGGACATGAAAACAGGACCACAGAGCTATGAACAGTGTGGCCTGGTGAACATATGGCACTGGGCTGCAAAGAACATCCCCTTGCTGATGGGTTTGGGGATGTGCCTGGTCTACAACATAGTTCAATGTTCCCAGATGAATATTACACAGTAATAAGATCATCAATGTTATTCCACATGTTAGTGGTTTTAATTTTGTGCCTGGTCAATGTACATTGATGTGAGGGATTTTAGTGGAGTTCGAGATGCCATAAATCCTAAATGGTCATATAATACAATGCACAGGTGAAACTGCCCAGAGTACAGTCAGCATACATCTTAACATCTTCTCACCAGGCCATGGTGCACGTCCTTGCAGCAGGTTCTCTTTTCCCACCGGAGGACGCTGAAATCTTCTAGGTTGACACATGGACGCAGGAAACGTTTGACCTCGAAGTGACTTTAAACCAACATCACCGCAGCTCCAGCTGGACAATCCCAGTTTTCTATTTCCACGTGGCAGAGTGTACGTCAGTGGGTAAAGCCCTGTGCGTGTCTTACAAAGGATGAGGGTTCGAGTCCCACCGAGTCTTGAGGGAAAAACACCAACTGAGCTGAAAAGTCGTTTTGGGTGAAAGCTGCCAACAAATGGTGTCCTTGTGCAGTCCACATGGAGCAGCCTCTGCAGTTTGAGCTCCACACCAGCACAAAACACAGCCTTCACACAGGCTGCCATGCTAGCTGTAAAGATCTGATGAGCAGCACAGATCTGAGATCATGAAAAACACAGCAGTAGAGGATGGAGGAGGAGGAAAGGGAGGCGAGCTTTAGCCTCCATACGCGGGGAAAGGAGGAGAAGCAGATGGGGCATAAACAAGGTTGAAGTGCCTAAAAGTGCCTTAGAGTTGTTCGTTGCAGAGAGAAATGTCTTACAGAAGTTAAAGTAACTTTTTAGCAAGCTTCTGTTATAGTAGACTCTTCAGGTCGGCTGATGTCACTCTGTTTTCTAACTTCATCCACAATGTTTTCAAAAGTCTGACAGTTCTCCTTGTTATGCTAATTATCCTAGCTGCTAATGTTTTGGTCTTACTAACTATCGGGATTAATGGCGACAGTAAGCGAAAACACACGTAACATGAAGCACTCAGCGTCCTCTAACTACACGTTGTGCTGAATCAAACACACACGTCTCGGCTGCGGTCCAAAAACACACTTCCTACAGGTTAGCATGATGGAAGGAGCTAGCAAACAAGAGGACAGGCAAACATGGACCTCCGGACCACAATGCACCGCGGTGACGGAAGCCGGCTACCGAAGATCGTTTATGCAACAGTCAATCACTCCGACTAAAACTATAGATAGATAGATAGATAGATAGATAGATAGATAGATAGATAGATAGATAGATAGATAGATAGATAGATAGATAGATAGATAGATAGATAGATAGATAGATAGATAGATAGATAGATAGATAGATCAATGATATTGTGCATCCATGTGCATTCGCTATTGTTTCATTATTTGCATTAATTAAATAAATTAATAAAACAATTATAAATTCAAATAATGAGGAATTGGCCCTTTTTATTTAACGCGTCACGCTTTAATTTCCCAGCGGAAAGACCTAAACGGCAGTACAATAGTACAAGTCTGACTGTGTGTGTGTATGTGGATGAGGTGGGCGCAGCCGCGGAAGAGGAGTCGTCAGCATCAGCATCCCTCCTCCATCTGGATGCAGATAACCGGAAGCATCCCGCGAGGGAGGAAGCGTGGGGATTGCACTATTTGACGCTTTATCCGATTATAGCATTTAGGACAGTTACGCCCATAAACAAACAAACAAAAAAAATAATAAAAAATAAATAAAACGCCCTTTTGTTTTATTTTGTTCTTATTTTTGCTGTTGGAAAGCCAGCATCCACAGCTGCCATGTTCCCATCTTGCATCTCCAAACCTGCGGACAGCGGCGGTAAGAGGAGCTCCGTGGCGAAGCTGCTGCTCGGGGTGTTCGTGGTTTACATGCTCCACACCGCCTGGCTGCTCTACGGCTTCCTCAACACCAAACCCTGCGACCGATCCAGGGGAGAGCACTGCGTCGCCTCCTACCTGGCAGTCAGACCCAGACTACAGGTGAGCAGCTGGTTATTTCTATGGGGAAAACCAAAGCTTGGTTTGCGTGAGGTCCAGATGCGCGGATCTGATCAGACTGCCTCCTCCATTCTCTCTTCCGTCGTGCTATGAGGCTCAGCATGAAGCCCTTAAAACACTGTCTCCATGGCAATTTGAGTAAAATAGTTCATTTTGAACCATAAAAATCTCCCGAGATTATACATAATAGATGAGATTAATTAGTCTGATCATGATATTGTCTTTGGGTTTTTTTTCACTGTGCAGTCTCCTCATTCACATATTATGATTCTCAGGTATTTGCTTCCACGTGGTTTGTTAAATAGCAAAATAATAAATTGCCTAAACGTGTATTTCGAGCACATTCTCACTTTTCTGCAACTGTTATTTCTGCAATTGCACCTGATTTTGAGATTAATCCTAAAACTTTTCATACAATTGAACGACTTCTTTGAATCTGTTCCCCTCTGCTCAGCTGAGTGTCTTTACCTGCCTCCTGCCAGACAACAGTCAGCTCAACCTTGCAGTGAAAATAGACCCGTTTGACCCTCACTCCACATTTGAGAGGTGAGTTTGTTGAAGCCTCAAGTCATTCTGTGCATGTACATGACTAAGAAACTTGCTATGAAACATTGTTTTTCCTAGTTATAAAAGTTAGATTACGTTAAAAAAAAAAGTACATATACAGATACAGATATCCCAATGAAAAAGGTTATAATAAAAACAGCTTACTGCCTAACACTTATGAATTAATTATAGGGCATACTGTCCACGCTGTTTGAGATATATTGGTTTAGCTTATACCGTTCCCTCTGTCCACAGGAGGGTGAACGTCTCCCTGCCAGAGGAGACTCGGGCTAATGGCACTCTGTATGCGGTTGTCTACGTTCACAAAGCTGGTGTTTCACCTCTGGAGGACAGCAGAGAAGTCCACTATGCAGCTCAGCTCACCACCTACATCACTCCTCCACACGCAGAGGGACAGAAAAACACGCAGAAGGTTCAGTTCATTGCAGCTCTGTGTCTGTGAAAGCATTTCACGCCCCTTTGATTTATTTAAACGCGCAGAACTAAATTATCTCTGTGGCTCCGTCAGAGTCCCAGACCCGTGTCCCACTGGAGGCCTCACCTGTCCGTCACCATGATGTCCGAGGACTTCACCTTCAACAAGGCGGGGCTTCCCAGCGATGTGCGTCGCTACATGAGAGTGTAAGTGACATGAAGCTTTGGAGGTCAAAGACACGCGAGCAGTCGAGGAGCTGCTGATGTCTGCTTTATTGCTGCTGCACATCAGTGTGCTCTGCTGCTCGGAGACTTTCAAGCAAAACATCCTCACTGGGCAGTATGTAGCGCTTTATGATTCACTGTTTTGTCATGTAAGAAATGTAAATACAACCTTATAACGTTCATTTATTTTGGAAAGCTTTCGGTTAAATGCTTAAAGTGATAGAGGAGTTCTCATGGAAGTGGGTTTTACTTGAGGTACTTATCCACAGTCAGTGTGGTTGTCAGCATGTTCCCAGTTTGGAGGAGCAGCGATGAGAACCAGCACAAAAGCCAAGCAGAGAATTGAAAACGGACAAGGTCATATTTTGACCCACATCTATATTAGTTTAGGGAATGCAACATCAAGAATATTATCACAGATATGCCGTAAAACGAGACAAGAGAGGACCTTCAAGATACTACAAAATGTATAGTGCCACTACGCAAGTATTTTCCACTCCTCAGACTTCATGCTCTGATGAAGGTCTTATGAAGAGTGCAGAAATCTTTGCCTTTGGATTTTTGATTTTTCCAGCACCTCGACAAAGATCTCTGCAGAAAAATGACTCAGAACATCAGAAGATTTCCATACAAGTCACGGGATTAGACAAAGAGAACCCAATTCTTGTTTTTTTCAGTAAAATGTCCCAGTAATGACGTATCTGTGCAGTCGAAAAGTAAATCCACCTCTTCGATTATTATGATGTTAATTTCAAGGCCAGATCAGATTTCATCTGTTCAGAGTTATTTCCAATCAGTGTAAAGAGACTCAGGTGATGTTCAGTGTCACGTTTGTTTGAACAAAATCAGGGATTTCTTACAATCTGATCTGAGGATCCCAGAAAAACAGCTGCTGTTTCTCATCTGGCTGGAAAAGATTAGGAAACCATCTCTAGAGTTTGAAATCACCAGTCACTTAAGGTGATTCTAAAAGGAGGGAATACTTTGAAGCGCTGCTGTATATGAATGTGTCCAAATTGTATACATGTTCTGTATTTGGCTGTAAATTTGGTTCCAATATTTACTCTCCAAGGCTGTAAATAAGAGATCTGTCAGAGCCAACGTGTAAATCAAACTCCCCCCCTGTCTCTTTTTATTTCCAGTTCTCAGGACGGCAGACAGATGATCTACCTCCCCCTGCTTCTGGTTAATGAGCTCAACTTCAGAGTCAGAGACCTCATGGTAGGAAACTTTTTACACCCAGAGTTGAACAAACACAAACTGTTTTTAGCTTCTGAATTAATTTAACATTGGACATTTAATAAATGATCCATTCATCCATCCATCAACAGGAGATCAGTAGCAGCACGTTGCAGCTCCCTCTGACTGTGTCGTATGAAGGAATCTCTCTGAGAGGATTCAGGTTTTGGGTTCATCTGCAGGACATGGTTTACTCGCTGCGACAGTTTGGTGAGCTGAGAAGATGATAGATATACAAGAGTGGAGGTTTTAAATGGGTTCAGTTTTGTAGATCTGGATACAACCTTGAATATAATCTGATTTGTAATCGGTTTGTAGGCTTCACAGAGGAGAACATCGACGAGATTAAAGAAACTCTGGTGGGATCCAACCTCTACCTGTTAGTGCTGACTGCAATGATCACGGCCCTACAAGTAAGAGCACTGTTACACCGTGCGATACTGCTAATCTGTCCTCTGACTTCTGACAAGTCGTCTGTCTCTGCGGGTCTCTTACAGCTCATCTGTGAGTTTCTGGCTCTTAAAAATGACATCAGCTCGTGGAGAAAGAAGAAGAGCATGGTGGGAATGTCCCGGAAGTCAGGTAAAATATAAGACACGGATAACACAAGCAAACACAAAATGCAGTTTTTAAATTAAGGTTTTTATTATTAAGGGAACAAATCCAAACCTGTGTGCCGCTGTGTGAAAAACTTCACAGCAATTTAAAAAGAAATCTCCTATTTTTCTGTGCGACCTGATATTTTTCAGCCACAGTATGATATGTCAAGCATTTGGAGAGTGCTGTTTATTGAATTATATGCTGTCCCCCACTCTGCCTCCAGTCCTGTGGCGCAGTCTGAGCACTTTGCTGATTTTCCTGCATCTGCTAGAGGAGACCAGTCTGCTGGTGCTGCTTCCAGTCGGACTGGGCGCATGTGTCGAGGTACCGGCCTCCTCAAACTCTCTTATAAAAAAAACCAAAGGAGACAGTTTTAACCCACTGGTCTGTCGTCCTGGCAGGTGTGGAAGGTGTTCAAAGTGTTTAAGATCCAGCTGCAGTGTAAAAGCAACAAGCTTCATGTGAGTGCGCAGGATTTTCTGTCTTTTTAACACGTGTATGTTGATATAATTTCTGAAACTGAACTTTGTGTCTGACCGTGTAGGTGAATAAGCTGGATGAAGAGGAGAGGAAGACGGTGGAGTATGACACACAGGTATCAGGGTGGTGGTGATTTAATTTCCTGCCCCCGGCTTTGTTTAATTTTAATACTGTGTCTGTGGTTTTGACTCCAGGCGTCCAGATACTTGTCCTACTTGGTGTATCCTCTGTGTATCAGCGGGGCCGTTTTCTCTCTGGCCTACTTACGCCAAAAGAGGTGAGCTCGTCAGCAGAGTCGACGGCACGTCATTTATTAATTGAAGCACTATCAACATAACCTGAATCTCACAGCACGCAAAGTATTTGCAGGCATTTCACTTTCCTTCCAATGAAAACACTACTGTCATAGGAGGCCAGATTAAATTAAAATCAGACTGTTTCTTTAATGAAAGTAAAAGTTTTTTTCCATCCTACAATATAAATAATTGTAGTTATACCAGACAATCTTGCTGCCTTCTACCATGCCATGGTCAGGTAGCTCACCAACTATCCTGTTATTAATTAATAAAGAATAAACCTGGGGCAAAATATCTAATGGGGTAGAGTTTTACCAAACAAAAACATGAATTTGGCTCCTACAACATATGTCCTATTATGTACGCTGCTTTAGTTCAGTAACTATCATTGGTTCAAAGTAACTCAATACATTTACTCAAATACCTAAGAATAATTTTGAGGTGCTTTCTGAATATAATCCACAAAGCCACTTGGATGAGGTGTGAAACAAGTCCAGTTGTCTCTGACTTCTGTTATAGATATACTATAACAGTGATGATTGAGAGTCTTCACTTCCATATTTAACTTAAAGGATCTAACATCCCACTTCTGCCATTTTCAGCTAAAATATGCTTTTATTATGTTTACAGTTACTATTCCTGGTTGATCAACACCCTGGTGACTGGTGAGTTTTCATCATTTATATACATATATATATAAAAGTACATTCATTCTCCTTATAATGAACCATTAATCTGCTGCACTGTCTCTTCACCTCCTCTCAGGGGTATATGCCTTCGGCTTCCTGTCTATGGCCCCTCAACTCTTCATCAACCACAAGGTCTAAAGCTAAACCCACTCGTCTCACTTTCCATTATTTAATCTGGATAAACAAACGAGTGCCATTAAATCATTTAAACACTGTAAATGCTGTTTTTGCCCAACAGCTGAAGTCTGTGAGCCACCTGCAGGGGACAGTGTTGATGTACAGAGTGAGTATTTCTCCGTTATTCCCATTCACCCGTTTGGCCCAGGGCAGTTTAACTTTTGTGTTTTATTTATTTGTTATTATTATTATTTTTATCGATCAGGTATTCTCTTTCCTCTCTCTTTCAGGGAGTGAACACACTGATCTCAGATCTGTGCTCCTGTGCCTCCTTTTTCTCCTCTACGGGATCCTTCTCCTCTTCTCATCAGCTCTCCTGCTTCAGAGATGAGCTCCTCTTCTTCCTCTACCTTTACCAGAGAAGGTACGACAGCCAGGAACTCGACACAAACACACACACACACATAAAAACCATGCTGTACGTTCTCCAATGCTGCGACCCTGATCCGGCTGCAAAATATAAGCAAAATTTTTATGTCATATTTTATAAATTGTTCATTCAAATACTTTCAAATTTTTGGGAACTTCAAGTAACAAAACTCTGCTTTCCTCTCGTTCCTTCCCCAGACGTTACGCCTCCAAACCCAGAAGACGAGAGCCTGTCACCCACACCAAGAAAGTGAAGACTCAGTGAATTCTCGTCCAGACACAACAAAAAAAAAAGAAGGAAAAAAAAGGGAAGAACAGACGGGAAACAATCAACCTGGAGGATGTGAGAGACAGAGACTCAGGCAGGACGTCTGTCCGTGTGAAAGACACATCAGCTAATGGCTGATCTTGAGACAGGCTGCTCTGCTTCAGACTCTGGAGGACTGACGTGTGCTCGTGGTGCTGCTGCTTCTCGCTTGGCGTCGGTGAGGCTTCCCCCCTTTACTGCTGCAGTGAGCGCACTCATCTAGAGACATCTCTGCCGAACGTTTTATGCTGGGTTACGTCCTGTCGAGTCTATTAGCAGCGTCGCGTCACCACTTACGACATGAATTTATTTGTCAGACTGGGCCCATAAAGGAGATTTACAACATCCTGTGGGTGATCTAATCCATAGCTCAATCACATTTAGGCAAATTCTGACTTTAAATTACTTTTATTCACCTGAAATGACACAGCCTCCTTCCAAAATATAATAACGACATAAAAGACTCATCATTATTTCTCAGCTTTTATTGACATGTGAACAAAAAGTGGCGTATCTAAAATGATTAAGTCACAGTTTATGTGAAAATCCAAAGTTCTACATCATCCCTAATAGTCCAAGCCGATATAAAGCATCGTAATTGTCCTGATTCACTGGGAACAACCGTTTGAATCAACTCAACAGGTGAAAAACAGCAGCTCTCTGCAGTTGACTGTGTGTATATATATATATATAAAAATACTGCTGACACGTTCTATCAAACAGCAATCATTTCCTTTTTCAAACAATTTCCCCAAAAGCAGATGAACAGATTTCCTCTCTGAGGAAAAAACAGAATGTAAAATAATATCTGAGCATCGCTTTGGGTGGCACAGAAAACCACGAGTCAGCAGTGAGAAGGTCGGACCTGCAACATGAAGCACTTTTTTTTTTCTCTCTCTCATCATCCAGATTAGGAAACAAAATAAATTTCTGACGCTTGCACGTCACAGGCCTGGAGCCACGTGTGAAGGTGCCAGGGTCTGATCAGGCTGCAGGTGACGTCCTGACACATCCGAGGATGCTCAGTCACTGCCTGATGGGTATTTAATGTCCATCCTGTCACGAGTCTTCCTCTGTGTCTGCAGTCATGTGTTACATGCTGAGTTATGTTCTGTTTTGAAGTGTGCAACAAAACGGTTTTTAAAAGGCTGATTTTACAGTGTGCAAAGGGAAACGGTGCTCGCATAGAAATGAATTCACTTTTAAATACTTTAAACGTACGGTTCTGCTGTTAAGTTGTAAAAACATGTCTGCTCCTGCAGATTGCATCACCTAGCAACATAGACACATGCTTGTTTATTGTTTTTATGTTGTATATGTAAAGGTAATGAAAGACGGATAAAAAAAAAAATGCAACTGGCTTTACAGGTTTATGTAAATTGCATCTAATGAGAGACGTGTGGGCACGGGTTTGTCAGTCAGTGGAGAACGATTGTCTGGCTTCTTGGAATCTTTACACTCAAGGAATAAATAAAGAAAGCTCTTCGGCGCGTCCGTTAAAGGTTTATGCCTCACTAGGTGAACGTTAACAGACTTTTACTTTTGCAGCATGTTTGTGTCTCAGGCGTGCGACGGGTGTGTGTCCTGGGCGTGTGCATACCTCTGTGGGACAGATGGAATATGACAGATATGAGGCTGGCGTGGCCGGAAGGCAGACGCGTAATGAGCGTTTTGAAAAATCACAGTTTCATACACTAATAGCGATTTGGAGCTTTTTCAGTTTTATTTAAGAGAGGAGGCGTTTTTTAGTCCTGCAGTGTATCTCGGTCAATCAATCAATCTTTTATTGTCACTGTCAGAATAAAACAACAAAATTCTGCACAGCAAGTGATGTAATAAGGTGCAAAGATCCTAATAATTAAGTCATTCAGTGCAGGCAAAAAAAGTACTCAACAGTAGATAGACATATAGACATACGAAACACACAGCACTGCAACAATGCAAGGTCCAGCTCACAGCTTTTGTAACAGTGTGGTGTGTTGAGTGTCTCTGGATGGGGGCAGATCGAGGAAGGGAGCAAGAGTTTAGCAGCCTCCCTGTAAATTTTACCATAATTTATTTTTTAAATGTGGTTTTATCGTGATAAACCTGCCATGACTGACTTCTAACTTTATGGCTTGTGTCACTGTCTACAACACTGCAACTTTTCTTATGTACACATTTATATTCATGGGGCCACATTAGACACTTAGAGTTTCCTCTCGACACAAGAAAAACCACAACAAATTTCCCCGTCCTGAAGCACTCGTTGGCCTGTTCTTTCTGAAAGAAGCCACAACACCATCCTTTCAGTCGACACACAGAGCACTGAAGATGACTAACGTGCTGTGTCTGTGATTGACAGTAGATAAAAAAAAAGAAAGTATCTGTGAAACCAGAGCAAGGTCGAGGAATGTCCCGTACACACAGAGCGGGACGACGTGTATGAGATGCTTTCAGTCGGGTGCCACGGCGCAGGTTGATGTGGGCGGAACTACTTAGGTCGCTTTCTGTAAAACAAACAACAGAAACCGCACGGAGCGAAGGGCCCGACAGGTTGGACCGCAGACTGCACACGCTGAGGTGGTGGACAGACGTCAGGCACCAGTGGAGAAGATGCTGCTCGGCCTTGTGTTCCTCTTCCTCTTTGTCTCTCCAGGTATGGAAGCTGAAACTGCTGGTGCTGTAGATTAATGGTCTAGGACATTGTTGCACATATGGGGCGACAAAAATATAAGTTGTAAAGGATGAGGCTTCATTCAATGAGAAAAACAAAAAAAATTATTAATCAGTTTTTTTTTATTATTATTATTAATTAATAACTGTTAATCATCATTGGCTTCTGGTCAGATTCAGGATTTTTGCTGAAATTAAAAGTTTTTTTTTTTTTTTTTCATTTGTCTGCATTTGTCTGCATAGTTGAACACCACAGGGTGTCAACATTATATGAGGTTGATGCAGTTATATTCTTGCAGCTGAAAGCTTTATTACTTCAGTGCGTGAGTGTGAAATTAAAAGTTTGAACTCAAACATCACATGATGTATTTATCCATTTAATTTTCATTTTGTTGCATAGAATTACTTTAACTACAGATAATGTAACGTTTATTTAAAACTCACCAACAAATGGACAAATTACAAGAGGGGGTTATTAATTAACACAAAGGCCGGTTGTTTTGTTGAAGGACAAATTTAGCAGTGAGTTAATTCACTCTATTTATCTTGATTAATAATTAACTTGCGTCAGAGGTTTGAATTCATTTTAAAAACCTCCTGTGTCTTTAATCATTTATTTCCACTGCACGTTAATACAGTAATGCACAAAATCTGTCCCCGACATTAACGTTTGGCTTCAGGTTTCTCACCTACAGTGAATTCCACAACATGTTTTCTTTGGATTGATCTCAGAATAATCATAATTATATTTCACTGTTTTATTGTGGTATGTAGTTGGGTGTTATTCAGCTACTTAAGAAAAAGAGTTTCAGAGAAAATTAGAAGTCAAACACATGAAGGCAACAGGTGTGAATTTTAGTTTTGAAGGGAGGCATCTGACGAACAACACTGAAAATGCAGTTGTGTGTTTGCTGCAATGTTTCAGTCTGGTGACATAAGAGAGAACAATAAACTCTGAATGGGAGGAACAGCGTGCGGCTTTATAATTAAATAAAGCACGCCTGACAAGTTTGTGTTTGGGAGCAGCTGTCTTTCTATTTTCGGAATATTAAATTTTTTTCCTGTGACTTTATGGTTGAACACAAAAGGTCCCTGTTGTTCTTCAAGTCTCGTCATCTCTCTAAGCACAGAGATGGACTGAGAGTATCTTTTCAGTCTGTGTTTAGACATTAAAACTAAAGATAAGTATTTTAATTAGTGAAATTACATTTGTTACATTAAATTAAAGCCAAGTCAGTTTTGTTAATCTTTTCTTAGGAGTTTTTTTTTTAACTCAGTGAAAACAAACTTCAAACAAACTTCAATAAGATTCAATAAGACCATACCGAGACAATTATGTGTATAAATGCAGAGACCTAACACAAAGGCCTAACAGATGAACAGACAGACTATAACAGAACAGATCCTGCTCCTCTCTGATAGGTTTTTACCATCGATATCATTATTAAACTAGTTCCTTTAGACGCATTTCTTTTTCGACGTGGACTTAATCTGCTGTTTTGTCTTGTTCCTCCCATGCTTAGCGCTGTCACTGAAGTGTTATGTGTGCAGCTCCACTACCACCAATGAAGAATGCAACAGTGGCACACAGGAGTGTCAGGCGCCGCTCGACACGTGCATGACTATCATCGACGTATTTGGTAACTGTGCAGCATCAGATCTCAGCTCACTTTATTCATTTAATCTGGTTGGATCTGGAAGGAACGCTCAGTAATAACTCCTGAACGCCGCCATCTCTGTGTGTATGTGTGTGTTCAGGTTCATCAAAAGCCATCGTGAAGCAGTGTGCCAGCCGGGCCACGTGCTCGGGGGCTGCCTCCACGGCTTCAGTGGACTCCAACGGAAACGGAAACACCATCAACTGCTGCAGAGGCTCTAACTACTGCAACTTCAACGGAGCCGACTCGGTTGGGGTTCACTCCACGCTGCTGCTCCTGACGGCTGCCGTTTCGCTGCTGCTGTCACGCTGACGCACCGGGGCTGCCACCTGAAACTAAAAGCTCCACAGAGCCTGATCTGTATCAATACGCCGTCTCTAATCTCTCTGTAGCATTATGTAATATAATCCTGCTGTAAATAGTGTCTTAACTACTGGAGACCGTTAACGTATAATCATATATTTATAACATTAGGATTCATTATTGTATCATAAAGTTTATGGAAGCTGTATTTTGGCTTGTTTCTTTATCCTTTTGGCAGAAAAGAGGAAGGGAGTTCCTTTTTTAATATCTTGGCATTACGCATTAGTATTATGGCAGTATATAAAAACAAAAAAAAAGGAGCCAAAGAGGGAGGTTATTTAGTAAATGGAACCACTTCAACATTAGTTTCTACAATCAACAATATCCCTGGTACAAAATATAATCCGGTGCTCCTTTATCCCAATTTGTGCAGTCATCAGTCTATAGAAAACTTAGATAAGAGAGTGAAGGGCGCACACAATATGTACTTTATGTCTGTATGCAATGACATAATGTACAATTAAAATGTAAAGCATTTATCCTGAAGAAATGTTTCTGTTTTCCAGAGTTAGAGATCTTTTTTCCTACTAATTACTACCATCTTTACCACACCCATCTTTATTTAATAAAACTGTTTTTTAAATCTAATACTTCCAGGATTTCTAGTCGTTACTTGTCGTAACACGAATCCTCTTTCTAGGAGGGTGATTGTGATAAACACTGGTTTCACCCTGAAGGTATCTGTGTTATTCAGCACCGAGACTTCAGCATCAGATCGTTAAGTCCTAGAAGTTGCGAGGTGGAGTTTCCGTTGAACCGACTTGTTTGTCCACAGGTGCACAGTTAGTTAGACATCTGGGGACGTCGCAACGTCAAGTCATCACCTTGAACATTTCTGCTTTGTGGCATTTTTGGTATGCAGTTTGAATACCAGGAGAGGGTGGGGGTGAAGGGAGGCCATTATTTATTTATTTTACCTTTTTTGACTGTAATTCTTTCCATTTCTGTGTAGTGATGCTAATTGATGCCGAATGTCATGCATAAAGTATTTGTCTGTTTTTAATCTCATGATTTAATTTACATTAATCTCAACACAAATTAAGTAGGTGTTTTATCGCCCCCTGGTGGTTGGTTGAATATGTTCTTAGCTGTGGTGAAAATGAATGAACCTCAGGTCCAAATCCTCATATGAAGATTTACAAGTAGCTCGTTATGTTCAAGTGATTGGACAAAATCCATTCAACCAAACTGGAGGCCGACAGTGAAGGGACAAACATCACAGCATTGTTGTAGGCAGAAGTCAGTAACGCATGTTAAGAAGATATTGGTTATTATTTCACACAGTGTTTGGATAAGTGAGTTTGAGTGGCCGATACTAGTAGATACTAGTGGACTGACTTTCTAAAAGCATGTTTTGGTTATGTCTGAGCCTGGGAGGATTTTGGAGCCCTCTCCCTTGTGTAAGGAATTAACCCAGATACCCTGATATCAATATTTGGAGTCTTGCCTGAAGGTTTACACGTCACCTGATTCTCTTGCGGTGGAGGTAAAAAAAGAAATGAAAAATAAAGACATTTTATAAAACACAGAAGCCCTTCCTACTATTCTTTGACAAACCAACCACACAATTGAAGGGATAACTAAAGGAAATGTCACATTAGATCAATGACAGTATTTCAGATAGAGCTATGGACGTTCCGGATGCTGACAACAGTACTGCTACTTGATCACTCGACTATTTATCTTAATATAACTTGATGCCAGTGGAGGGCGGGATCACTGAGTGAGAACAGGTTGGAGGGAGTTCAGGATGGTTCAATAAAAAGAACTCTGAAATAAAAAAATTATGAACTGAATGTTGTATTTTGCCATCTGCAAAGGGAACAAATACAAGTATGTTCACCCTCAGGACAGTTTTAAGAAAATGAAACCTGAGATTTCTGTTCCACAGTTCAGAAAATAAAAACGACCCAACAGCACATAGAACTAACAAGACTGTGTTTTATTACAACACATCTACCAGACCTGCATTTTTCATATTTTCCATAAAAAAAACAACAACCAAGTAATTGCTGACCTGCTATTGATGCCACTCTCCTCGTAACAGGAGCCGACTTTACAAAAGTGAACCAGTGAAATGTGAAATGAGAACTTTCCTGAGGCCTTTGCTCTGCAGCCACAACGTGAGCACGTTTACCTTTTCTTATAAAATTAACTTCTCTGAGTGAAACTGCTTGAAACACTTAACACATTTTTAAAATGTGGTTCTGGTTTTGTGGTTATTAAACATATTTTCTCTGTCAAATTTCAAAAGAACAACACAAATGTAATAAAGGACAAAGGAATGAGTTGCCTCAAAGAACTAGGCTTCTGTGATTAAAATAGTTTCAATTTTGCAGCCGGGGGTTCAGTGCCTTCTGAGGAGCAACACGCCCTCTCTTTTCTGGTGATTTCTGTGTGTGCACTGCTTTATGCATCAGACGTAGTAAAAGTAGAGTATTGTGAAAATGTAGACGCAAATGAGTTCAGCTCGTTACCAGTAAGTCCATCACGAAGCATGAATGATTCGGTGCAGACACCTTGTAGTGGGTCATTCTGTTTCTTGGCACTCGTTTTAGCCCGAACCCTCACGTTTTGTGCCCTCTTTTGTTCTGGTGCGCTGTGATTCATCAACTCTGCTGAGTGAAGAGACCTCTGGAAAAAGTAAAAGAAAGACACAACTGCTATATCCCATGACAGTCGTCACGTCTTCAGAGTCACGTTGAATTCTCCACCACGGTCAGGCTGCTTTCTGAGGGGTCTTCCTCCTCTTCTTTAAGGCTGAGTCGGGGTCTCTTGGACGGTCTCTTTACTATGGTTGGTTGTAGGAAGAGTATGGGACTGTCCAGGGGAAAGGTGAGGGTGCAGACACCGCAATCTCTGCTGGGCACTTTCGCCTGAGTAGCTGCAACACAAAGACAAAGCAAATGGAGTCCTGGTCGTCTAATTTACAGCAGCTATATAAATAGTTACAGCACAGCCAAAGAAAATAATTTCATACTGATGATATAAAGAACAGCACACCTGTACTTCTGAAGGCATTCTGTAGAGTTTTTATCGATAGCTGTGTGCCGACGGTTCTCGTCTGTGGCGCCGTCTCTGGTTTTGTCTCTGGAGGATCAGTCTGGGAGGCCACGTGTCGTACAGACGGCAACACGGAGCAAAAGCCTCCACCACTGGCCTAAAAAGTGACAAACAGCGGCGACACTTAGTCACATAAATCAATACATTTATTCACAGTTTATTCCATCACTGAGGAGAACGTGTTAAAACTTGGGAGGCCAGGCCACGAGGTCAAACTCAGAAGAGGTTGCAGTAAAAATATCTGCCAAGCTATGTAGGAAACTGTTTTAATGCAATGAACCAAATGATTGGATTGGCAAGAGAGCCACTCACAAGAAGAATCCACTGAAAATGTCAGACAACCTCTAAAGGAAATAGTTTAAAGCAATGTATTAAAGCCATGTTCAATGTGCCAGATATCTACAAAACAATTAAGCAAATATATGAACATGGAAACGTACAAGGAATTCACTGTTTACATCTCACAAATTATTTTAAATTTAAAAAAACATGTTCAAAATGTCTGATTTCTCTGTTTTATATAATCAGAAAAAGTAACGCAAAGTTGAGTGGTTAAATACTCTGCCTTTGTTAACCATTTTGACCACTTTCAGCCTCCAAACCGTGATGTGCAACGTATGCTTCTGTGCTAAAGTGTTGCACAGGCTCCTGACGTGCACCTCCCTAGAAATGTAAATACTTGCTGTGGCGACGCAGAACACAAGAGCTGTGATCAGTCCACTTGGTTGTTGCGTGTTTCTGCTTCAGTATTTCCGGCTGCTTCTCCGTCTCCAAGACTTTCGAGTTGATTGTTTTGGATCAATAAAGAATCCGAAAGGTTAACTGAGGAGGTCTGGAGATACAGGCGTTTGTATGACTCCTGTTTGGTGAAATTTTGGCAAAAGTTTCAGTCGCCATCGTTACGAAAATGAACCCAAGTGGCAAAAAAAGACACAGCGCCATCTAGCGTCTGGGTAAAGTTGTCACAGAGCAGCCAGACTGATGAGCACCTTCCTTTTCTTTTGTAAATATAATGTCAAGTTGTCATGTTCCCTCAAAATTATCCAACTTTCATAAACAGATGCTTCTCTCTTGGTCATTAATCTATAAGCGTAAGTTCTGCCCATACAGACACTACATATGGAACAATAAAGACATCCTATATACAAACAAAACCCTATTGTACCCGTGCTGGTTTATTCATGATGTACTTTTGGTTTCAGTTGTTTAATTTAAATTGATCATTAATGACATGTGAAGAATTCATCCTAAAGTATAACATCATAATTACCATTAGTTAAAAAAAAAGAAAGAAGTCCTATCAGTTCCATATGTGGTATCTTCTTGGGACAACCTTGAACTGGAAAAAGATTTGGAACTTGCCTGCCAGATATATGACAAGTAATTATCTTTTAAAATAATTCACACAATTTACCAATTTAAAAATTTTGAACAACGAAAGATATAGATGTGAAGGAGACCTTGAAGATGTTCTCTATTAAATGATGGGAAGATGTTTGCAATTTCATTTCTCCTTCTATTGAACCACATTGCTTTGAACATATATTGTTTGGCTTCATTAACTATCCATTTGCCAAAAAAAGAAACAATTCTACATCGTTAATCTTATTATACATTTAGCCAAATTGCATATCCATAAGTATCGATACACTAATCAAAAACCACTCCATCTTTGAAATTGAGGTCAAGCTGTATATTAAAATTATAAGACACTCCACTAAGATGAAAGTGACTAAGACCTTGGATTTATGAGTTCTTTTCAATTTATTTGTGTAGTAGGATACTCTGGAGTATTGTCTCTGATGTTTGTAGCCCCTTGGTGGTTGTTTTGTATATTCTAATAAAGTTTATTGAAAGAAAAAAAAAGACGCGCAACGTGCAGCAAGTACCTGTTGTTCGTCCAAACTTCCGTCATCACAGCGGTGTTTTACGTATTTTTCCAACCAGGACAGTCTGATATACAACGATGGGACCCTCTTGCTACAGGGGTCTCCGCTCCTGGAAATTAGTTTCTTCCGTAACCTAACGTACTTGTCTCGTACGTTCTTCCATCTTCTCATGCACTCCGACACGTCCAAACCAATGTTTTTAGATATTTCGTTCCACGAATTTGCAGCCATGTGTCTGTCTTTATAATCGGGGGACGACGGGTCATACAAGTGTTTGTGTCTTCGAACCTCTTCACATAGTCTTTGCTCGACGTGTGCCATCTTCCACCAAAACATTACAATGCGACAATGGCGGAGATGGAGAAGCGGTCGGAAATACTAATGCGGAAATAGGCACCAAGCGGACCAATCGCAACTCTTGCGCACTGCGTCAGCCGGTAGTTACATTTCTGGGGAGGTTCACGCCGGCTCCTCAGTGAGGTCTCCGAGTTGGTGATGCTCGACACCATCGATTTCCTTTCGATACTGAGTTAAACAGAGGCTGGTATCGACGGTACCGAGCCGATACCGACACTTTGTGCAAATCGTCTCTGGTAAATCCAAAAATGTGGTGTGTTTCAAATCACAGCTTCATAAAGAATACAAGAGTAGAATATAGAGTAATATATTTATTTAAGTATGTTATACTCGGTAGTACATTGAGGTAGCAGCCTCATCTAATAAAGCCACGCTAATACAACAGAAAAAACAGATGACACAATCATACATAATATGTGAAAATATTTCAAACACTAAAAAAAGAACTAGTAAAACAATGAGACAATTAAAATGGAACCATAAAAATTAAAACTTGCATCTTAATTCTGACACTACCCTTGTCTTATCTTCTATTCTGTCTGCCTCATCACAAATGCCATTTAATCAGTGCTGTGGTTTAACAATGTTTGTTGTGTTGCTTCTACCCAATAGTTAAGTTACTTCCAACTGTGTCTCGTGTTAATGATATACATTAACTCAAATGACTGAAGTATCAAAAGTATCGATATTTTAATTTGAGACTCGAGAGCAACAATATCGGCTATCTGAGCTATCGATATTTCACCATCGATCCGCACGTCACCAGTCCGTGTGTGGTCTTGAGCATCTGCAACACTTCTGGCGCAGAAACATAAATTTAACTTTTAATTCAGCCCATTTTCACACTTGACCTTTATTGAACAGCGCGAGATACAACAAAACAATGTAGGCCTAATGTTGTCAACGGCTGATTGCAAAAAAACACCACAGCTAAGTACTTAGCTGAGACACACTGCAGCTAAACACGGTGTGTACGCCTTCGCCACAGTATCTGCCACATCGTTTGTCCACAGCTAATAAAACCCGCCTGTGGACGTGAATCCAATCCTGACTGATCTCAGGACGAGACGTCGCGAAAATCCAGCACTGAGCATATTGCACTGAGCCTCGGTAAAATGAAGGGAGCACAATAAAATGTTGGGGTTGCGCCATAGTGTGCAAGTGTCGAAAATTAAATCCTTTAGAAGGAAATAAAGAGGAAACCTGCGTCTTCTTGACACTTCTTGTTATCTAGTTTGTTCGTATGTGTTGTTACTGTCACTACCATGTAGCTAACGCTAGCTTCCGCTAACTGTAATGGTTACGGCTATAACAAACCATACACTTTCTTAGTTCTGTGTTGAATGTCTCCTGATATTAATTACTCTTGCATACAATTCAAGGACACCAACGTTAGCTGTAGTAACTGAGCTACGTTAGCTGCAGTGCTAACGTTGCAGATACATGTTTACAGGCTATCATGCTAGTAATAGGCCTCCACAGTAAAGCAACGCCAAAATGAAATAACTTACAGCTTCCACGTTTGTAGCTGTGTCACGGACGGTCGGTACCGATCCATGCTTTATCTTCAGCTGTTTAGCGAAGCCTGCTTTGTATGGGCCCATGTTTAGAAAGCAGTCCTCCGTGAAATGCTGGGCGCATACATGCAAAACTTTGGGAAGCTTTGTTGGTACGTTTCCAGCAAAAATAAAATCGATCCACTGGGTCTTCGGAGGCTCGGACGAAGGGAGTAAAAACAGACTCCTGTGCTCGTTGATGCAGCCAACAACAGAGCAACGGCCGTGCTTTGCTCGCACCTTTGCCATGTGTGTTTGTGATAATAAAAACTGTGAGAGAAAGGGAGCGCAGGGACCCCAGACTTCTTTGATTAGAAGATCTTAAATTCAAAGAGGCAGGCAATATCACAGCTTGTAAACAATGTGACGTATTTGAGGGGCTGGGCTTAGCTGTACGCGAATCATCTCAAAACACACTAGCTTGTAAACGCCGGCTGAGCATACATCCGCTAAAAAGTGCAACGAGCAAGTGAGGGAAGGTATGGGGACACATATTACTGTCAGACAGCCTCTAGAAAATGATTTTTTACGTAATAGGGGACCTTTAAATGAACCAAATCAACCAAAATACGTTAATCGACCGCATAAATAATCCAGTAATATCCACGTCCCTCACACAAAGAAAAATAATATCAAATATCACACATGTGTGTGTACACACACATTATATATATACACACACACACACACACACACACACACACACACACACACACATATACATATATATATGTATGTGTGTATATATATACACACATACATACATACATACATACATACATATATATATATATATATATATATACACATATATATATATATAGAGAGAGAGAGAGGGAGATGTAACTGTGTTTTTGTTTTTATCGGCTTGCTTTACAAAAATAAGTCTTCTACTCCTCAGCTTTTGAACTGAATTGTGAAATGAAATATTAACGCTGACATTGTAATTACTTTAGGTCCACAACATTTCATGTGGCAGATGTTAAAGCACTGCGAGCCTTGCTTAGGAGTCATTGTTATTTATCTCACGTGTTGTGATTAAGTTTAAATGACGGTTTCTTCCGGCACACGTACCGTAATTACAGAAGGAGACGCGCACATGTATCAAAACGGTAATTACACAATTACAGCTTTTAAGTCCAACTCTGTGAGTTTAAAGGGTTTGAGCTTGAGATAAAATTAATTTAAAACAATTTTGTCTACACACTTGTCGACAAAGTGGGCAAACGTGTGATTGGTAAAGCAGTGCAATGAGAGACAATCGGTTAGCCGGGGCCTCGGGTGGCTGAACGGTCATGAGCAGCACATTCATTGATATTTCCAAAACCACTTCATCCACAATCATTTCAGTACAGTAATCCAAAAAGGAACATGTATTACTTACTACAGTAGGAGGAGATGCGCCAACAGTGTACAGAGAAGGGATCGCGTTTTCTGTAAGCACAAGGTAGCTAGCCATCCCTGCAGTGTACATGGCCAAATTGTCGAAAGCGTCCTCTGAAAAATGCCTGTCGCATAGCCGTGAGTTTGTACAAAGTCCCCCTTCTTCGAAATGTGTGAATTCCAGCCATTTTCTTCTTAACCAGGGGTTAAGAGGAAAGGGGAAAAGATTACGGAAGTTGGAACAACCAAAAACACAGCGACGACCCATAGCGGAAGTTACGAAATGAAGGAGAGTCGAAGCCCCGCCCTTTCCGGTGGACCACCACTGACTCGCTTTCACTTTACTAGGTCCTTATTATAATAGAGTCTCTAACATAATAGTCGTAACGAAGACACGCGCTGCTTCTATTTATACTGAGCCAATTCTTTCACCGCAGAGGTAAACCAGACAAGTCCCTGACAGGGTGTGGTGCGGTGTCGTCCTCACCGCCGTGTAAAGACGGGATAGCAGTTGCCCTCAGGATTAGCTTTTTCGCAAACCCAGCGTCGGACTGAGATTTGTTTAGGAAACTGCTATTCGTGAAATGCCGAGAGCACACGAGCGGCGAAAGAGTTACTTGCTCCTCAGAAAACTAAAATCTTCCCATTGCTGCCTTAATCCGTCTTCTCTGGGACGTCCATGCACAGATAATGAGTGTTTGCATCCGAGAAAACACTTTCTCTTAGCCATTTCGAGGACAACACTGTACCGAGGTGAGAGCTACTAAAATTATGTTCACCGGAAGTTGAGTTTTATTTTGACATCACTCGTACCGTAAAGCCTAGAATACACATGCACGTAATACAAAGCGGGGTCAGCCTGACCAATGGCACACCAGTCCAACTTGGTCTCCAATGACAATCTAAACATGTGAATGATTTAATATTCCGTATGCAGTCAGTATAGCTAAACAAGCTTACCTCTCGGGACTACACCTCAACCTGTCCGGAGTCGCCTCGGAGCCCCGTGACCAGTGGGACGTGAATGTCTATGTGTTAGTAGCCTATTGAGCAACTTACCGGTGCTTTCGAAGAAGGTGCCCCAACAGCGTACAGTGTCGGGACCGCTGTATCCGTCAGGATTATTTCCTTCGCCAGCCCAGCCGAGTATTGCCCGTAGTTGGAGAAGCAGGACTGTGTGAAATGCCTTGCACACACCCTGGATCTCACCGACAACCCGCTCTCGTCGAAGTGCAGGAATTCAAGCCAGGCGGCTCGTATCCCGGCATCAGAAGGGAGGCTGAACAAAGTAGTTTGGGTGGACGGACACCCAAGCAAACACCTCCTTGGTCCTCCTCCAGCCATGTTAATGTTAGCTAACGTATGCTAGGCTACCAACCTACTGCCACTAACAGTCTCACACGCGCACACGCTATCTCGCAATCTCACCACACACTCACTCACCCTCTTGCAACTGCACACTAGATAATAACTCTCAAAACTCACGAAACTGTTGACTCCAACTCAAAACCAATGGCAACTTACTTGCTATCAGAGAAAAACTTAACGTTTTTTCCCTTTAAATTGTCAAAGCTTCCCGCTTTTTTGATTGACAGGTGAGGGCTCCTGATATCATTGGCTGATGAATCGTGCGCAGAGTGACGTATAATCTGTGCACCTGCACTATCCAATGCGGGGGAAAATATCCCACTTTCACCCGAGATTTACTCGAAAATAGAATTTTGCACAAAGTTTGGCCTACATTGTCTGATAGATGAGTTATTACAGTAATTTTATGAACCATAGTGGAATCAAATTATTTTTTCTTTTCTGTACACCTTTAAATCGAACAGTGAACTGTTACAGCAGGTTTGTTTGAAAGGCCCACCTCCTCCAGCTGTTTGCGGGAGTGGATTCTGGTACATGTAGGCAGAGCAAGAACAGCTGTACTGCTCTCTCTGAGAGTTCATCACACTGAAGTTCATCCATATAAAACCATTAAAATAGTAAAAATATTCTGATTCTAAACTGAGTTGATCCCACATTGAAGCTGGCTAACCATGTGAATTTAAAATATAGTTGGGTTTAATTGGACTTAACAGATGTTGACAACATGGAATGACAAAGGTCCAGTTGTCTCACAGAAGTTTGTAAAAAGGTAACAGCAAAGACGATGAAATAAATACTCTACCCTAAACTTGGATATTCACGTTTTTAAATGTCTATCGTAAAGAAGAATGCAGAAAGGCTGATTTCCATTTCATCATTATTTTATTTCACTGTTTTTTCCTCCTATTTGACAAGTTGGCTGATTTAGCCCAGAAGACAAAATAAAAACCAGTGTTTACTAGTACGAGTTCTGTACAATTCACCAGTGATACACACCAGTATAGCTTACAATATACCAACATGAGCAGATTTACGCAACAACAAGGAGATAAAATAGATTGTTTTGTTGTTTTTTTGTTCACATTTTTATCCCTATAACACCCAGATATTTGAATATTTTTCATTGCTGGCTAGATGTGGAAATCCCATCTGGGTATAAAAAAAAGAAAAAAAAGAAGTTTGGATGTGGTTTTTGGTGCTGTGCAAATTCGCTCTTCTCCGTAGCAGTATATCATGCTATATTGTTACAGTCACCAGTTTGTTTCATGTGGTATGTCATACTCCTCGTGGGGTCAGTTTTAACAAAGATATGTGATCAGCTCCTTATCAGTTCAGTGTTTTGTGTCTGCGAGACGAGTCATGTGGCTCCACATTTCATGTGTTTGTATTGGGTATTACTGCTAGGAAGGAAGTTTTAAACTACTGAACCCGGAGCACAAACTGGGCACAAAGATTCCAGGTGTGAGGTTGGGACACCAACTTTTTGCACCACTGGTGGGTGATTGGACAGGCGTGAAACCAGTCTTACATGAGGAACATCTGCATGATATTGGGACTATGTGTGAGAAGAGAACAAAGAAGAGGAGACGCTGTCCTCACAGAAACAGTTTCAGTCAAGCTCAGTGACCAGTCTGAGACATGATAGCCTCCTCTTCCTCTAAGTCAATCCAGTCACTCAGACCGAACTCAGAATCCACCCTTCTTAAAAGTTTGCTCACCAGTCACTACTAGGATTGACTATCTGATTGTATTCAATGTTACAAACAGCTTTCATACAGGAAGAGGACTGTGACTGACTCAGAACAACACACACACACAAAAAAAACATGGAGCCAGCCAATTTAAAAAAAAAAAAAAATGAGTAGAATAAATTGAGTGCCACTAGGGAGTTCCCTGCCTGCGGTGTTTACCCAGACAGAGTTGGTTTCTTCACATTTGGAGTCTTTAAAACCTGCTCAGAGAGGAAGAGCTGAGGAAGACTGCAGGAAGAGAGGAAAAGTAAGGAAAAGGAAAAGTTAGGAAATGTAAAGTAGAGACAAAAGAAGAGTATTTTATTTCTACAGGCAGCAGAGTGGCGTTAGACTGTCCTCAAGTTATAATCTGTGTGTCTCATTCACCCCTCCGTCTCCTCCTCTGCAATTTCAGTCTATAAATAAAATCTGGTGGGACGGAGGGAATGCGGGAATGGATGGACGAGGGGGAAGGTACGAGATGAGGGAAGGCTGATTCTCCACAACAAACCAAGACAGTGTTGTCCGCAAGTTTTTTTTCTTCGGGGAGCACCTGCTCAGAGCGCTGCACGGGAAACAGGAAACCTCCCGACCGGCCCGTATGATGACGTGAAGTTCAGGAAAAGGGGGAGTTCACAACCAGGGGTCAAAACATATGATCAACATCAACTAACGTAGTGACATGGCTGCTGGCTGATGACTGAGTCCATTCCCGCGGTGAAGTTTCATGCAGATATGTTGCAGATCAGTCACAGTCTGATCAGGTTCTGATGGCATTGCTGAAAAAGCTGTATCCCACTAGGACCACCAATCCACCCGAGGCCAACAACTCAGCGTTAGAAGCCCCCATTAAGCCTTTTACGGCCCCGACCTCCGGCTCATCTCCGATCCGCAACCACGGTTTAAAAATCCTCCTCTCGTCGTCGTGTTCCAGTCCAAAGAGAGCAAAGCTGCCAAGTCCCTGATTCAGGAAGTGTTTTTGCTGTGTTCTTGTGTTATGAAAGTCACAGTGGTGGACATTTTAATCCCAGATGAACTGAAGAGCTCGGCTAACGCAGGATTGAACACCTAATGATTCTTCACAGACTGTTATCAGGACGCCAGAGCCATTGTTCTCTGGTGGATGTAAAGCAAGCGCCTCTGACGTCACAAACCCAGGAGTCTATAGTTCTCCACTGCCAACAGGAACCACACGGATGCAGCGTCTCCTGTTGATCAGCCCAGACGATTTAGGGCTAGTGTGGGCGGGACTGGGCCATCATCTTGAGCCGGGATTGGTCGATGACATCCAAGAGGTTCTTGGCATCGACGGCCAGGGCGTGAGCCGCCGTCAGCATCTGCTTCTTGTAGTCCTGCTGGAGACTAGGGTGGAGCACAAACACAGGCGTTTATTACACAGCAGAGGTTTACTGGTCGACGTAGTTTACTGGTGTCACTAACCAACATGATATTCGACGTATCTTGCGAGGCGTCTAAAAACTGTTCTTTATCTGATTTGAAGGTGTTAGTACCTACCTGGTCATCACATATTGTTGGGCTAACTTCATCTTCCCAATCAGCTCTGCCAAGTCAGAGTTCAACAGCTTCTGTGCCATCTCGATCTGCGACAGGATTAAATACAAGATTGTCTGATCACTACGATTTCAACAGCATCCTATGAGACATCCATGTATTTAATTCAATTAAAAGACTTAAAAAAGCATCCCCTCCTCCTCAATCCTCCTTTTATTAATATACAGTATATTAATATACTGTTAATAATGGTAGTAGTAGTAGTATTATTAATAACAATAATAATAATAATAACAATAATGTCACTCAAACATTTCTATACGTCACTGAATGTGAAGGACAAGTTAAATATCCTCTTCCTGGGGTTACAATTTAAAAAATGGCTAATAAATGGATAATAATGACACTATCACTATTATCACTGATACACTAAATTAATAGTATTACAAAAAAGGGCAGTATTATTAAAATTATTTTAAATATTTTTTTTTCATCTTTCTGACAATTTGTGTATTTCTTGTTTTTCTCTCATCTCTTACTTTCAATGCAAGCTTGTTAACTATTATTTATTATCACCACTGCTATAAACCACAGAAACGTCCTATGATAGTGACGAATGCCAAGAGTCTCTACCTCTCTGTGTGTACTGGCTGGGAGTTGAGGTAGAGTCTCATCCACTGTGGCCAATAACGTCCTCAACGCCAGACCCACATCCTGAAAGATGCAGAAAAACACACACAGATCATATTAATACAATCCATCTGGCAAATGTTACAGGAGAGAAATTCTGCAATTCTGTCCTTTGAAGAACTCCCAATAAATTAAAACCATTCATATTTTAATGTTTTCAGATTTTACCACAAAACTTCCAGGTATATTCAAAGACCCGTGTTACCTTGACCATGGGCACGTATTCCTCGGGAGGAGCAGGTTGAATCTTGCTCGACATCTCGATCACAGCTTTGACCAGTCCCGTCACGTTCTCGTACACTTTGTCGTTGGAGCGGTCCAGGTTGGCGGTGGGGGGCGGGCTTATCTCCTGAGGCTGCAGCTGGTTGGACGGGAGGAAGAAAAGAAATGAGTGACCGTATAAATGAATGAACAGACATCTGGGACAGAAGACTGAATTACGGAAATAATGGAGTTAATAATAACAAAAGTTGCCCCAACAAATCTGGCTTCAGGATAGAAGCCATGACATGATATGAATCATGTCTCGGCTAATCAAACGTTTTTGGAAGAACAAAGAACAGCCATGGAGATAATTTAAAGCATTAATGACTTAATGACTGATGGGATGAATGATTGAATGAATTAATATGTGAAGGATAATTGGATTTATGACAATATTAAGCGACTAAAATGTCAGGTGTGGTCAAATGTAGTTTTGTTATCTGGTCACTAGATGGCAGTGTCACCCAGGCATTAGCAGTATCCTGTATAGATGTAGATACTTTAATCCAAATACCAAGTCACAGCTGGGAGTTTCTATTGATTAATGTAAAATCACAGAAAATGTCTTCTATAATAATTATTTTTTTAGATTCTGCTCTTAGTTTGGAGAGAAGACGACAAGAGAAACTAGGAAAGTGACCGGTATCGACACAACAAAGGGAGCCGCAGGGATGAAAACATTTAAATGTTGATTGGTCGGAAAGCGAAATCACGGATTGAGAGAAGGATTAAATGAGTCTACGAGGAGACAAGACGCACAGTAAACACACACAGACAGTGTGTTGCTTACCCGCCAGGGCTAGGGGTCAACAGTAAGGCAGAGTGCAGGAGGAGGAGGAGGGAGAGAGAGAGAGACGGAGCAGCCAACGAAAAGAAGATAAAAGGGAAAAATATTAATAACCTAAGTATTTAAAATGTGCAGTGTGTATATTTGTTAACACTTGCACATGTGTGCTGCATTTTTAGGTGTGAATAATGTGGACATTTTTTTTTCTTTTTGTGTGTATATATGTTGTGTGTGTTGTGTACCTTGACTCCGTCGTTGTAACTGTCTCCAGTATTTAGACAGGCCAGACTGCCCACCTGGCTCTGGGCCCCGGGTCGAGGGGGTTTCTTTGGGGGTGCCACATGCTCTGCAGGAGAACAGCGTATAAAAGTCTAAATTACTTCTTCTAAAAGTTTTATAGTTTCGCACGAGCTGTGGACAGATTCAGCTCCGGCTCCTCAGCAGCTCTCGGCCTACCGTCCAAGGTTCTTCATCAACATCCTTATAAGGCTGCAACTAAAGAATATTTTTCTTCCTGTTCTCATGTAACATCTACCAAAAATTCTAAACATCATTGAGTTTCTTATGTCTCATTTTTCCACACATTTATTGAACTCATTTATTAAACACTTAGAATCTGAAAAGCAACATGTAGATGAAAAAAATGGCTTTGATAAGTTCCTGATGTATAAAAACTGTCCAGTCCAAAGTGCAAAATGATCACTCTGGGGATCTATTTCGAGCCGGACGTCTGTGCGCTCTAAATGCATGTTTGCGCGTTCATATTGAGTTTGACATGCTGTCTGAGTCCATATAAACAGAGGTTGGTTTGCAGACAGAAAGGCTGCAGAGTTCACACTTTAAACTCTGCAGACAGATGCTGAAACACGCACACTGACACTCGTTACTCAGAATAAGCATGAGAAATACAGAGTCTGTGTCTATTTAACGCTATATGTGTGAGCTGCGTATTTTAGAGAGAACGAACCAACAGTGGTTATGCAACGGTGATTATGGGGGTTTGTCTATTACCTGCTTTGCCGACAGGCTGGTATATGTGCTGGTTTCCTGTCTGCACAAAAAAAACAAACAAACACTGAGTTAGCAAGTGCACAGTCACAGGAAATGAGAGCATCACCACCAGCGCTCTCTGAAACATGACGGAATGCAACTGAATTTTCTTGTCACACAACACAGTCTCAATTTGCACACAGTGTGTTCACAGTAGTTTTCAGTGGTGTGTGTGGTCCAGTACTGAACTAAAGTACTCTGTGTGATTGCACAAGGATGACAAAAAAAATGTGCCCTTTGTTGGAGCTACTCTTTAAAAACTGGGAGAGGATCCTGCAGCCTGTCTTTACGATTTGATTGTCGCGAACATAAACTGTCGCCACAAGTCGTCCTGCGGTGCCGGGCATGTTACATATTTCCACAGTCGTACTATTGCTGCGTCTTTCTTGTTTTCTCTGTGTGAGAAAACAGCACGGAGGGGTTTGAAAGCCTTGGTGCCATCAGAGTGTTGCGGTCTGACAACCACCGACACCCAAAAATACTCCACTACAGCAATTTACATTCACACACACACAAACGAGGGAGATTTTCCCACCACAAACCACAACCATTCCATGGGGGGAGGAGGAGGAGGAGGAGGAGGAGGACAAGCAAGAGAGATGAATTACAGAGACGGAAATATCTGGCCCATGGCAACTTCAGACTTCTACAGCAACTTCTGCTGGCGTTGGGGGGGGATCACAGACATCAACATGCTGCTCAGGGTTCAGGTCTGGGGTCCGGGTTTGGGTTGAAGTCGCACAAAAGCTCCGACCGACAACATCGTTTAGATCCAGAATGAAGAAACTAGTGGCTTCAAGAGAAACGTCATTCAACCCAGTACCACCTGGGTGTTCACAGCATCCAGCCACTAGTGTGTTTTGCTGTTGTGCAGAAGTCACTGTGCATATTATTTGAGTTGCATCAGTGTGTGCAATTTAAAAATTATGCGGTTAGCCCTCTTAAGTGATCATAAATGCGAAAGCCAAGAATGTCGTCTTTCACAAACAATTAAAGCAGCAGACTTTTACAAATATAGTGCTGATTGCACTAATCACACTGTGTTTATGTTGCTCTCTCAGCCAGAAGGGGTGAGACAAAAAAATAAAAAATAAAAAAATCTGCATAGCAACTTTAATGGTTTGTTTGGTGAAATGTCAGGAAAGGAAAAAATGCTAATCACAAACATTTAGTCAACCAGCAGAAAACCAGGGTATATAAAACATGATCCATGACGTTGTGGCGCTGAGTGTTTAGCGGCTCCACTCCGTGTCTGAATCCACCAACTCAGCGTCTGGCTAATTCAGCGATGGTGAAAGAGGCGGCGCAGGAGTGGAGTTGAAGTACATATGCAACACCTACGCTTGTGATCCACGGTGCCACCCACCGGATAAAGCTACCACACCCTTGATTATACATACAGTTAACTTGACACTTAACTTGACATTTAATTTCAATCGCAGCTCTAAACACGTTTATGTGTATGTGCATTTTTAATGGAGGTATATAAGGATTTTTTGCCCCGAGTGGCCACTAAAGGAATTACATTTTTTTGAGCTTGATTTATCAGTCCCTGAGGTTGATGCTTGACCCAAACCCAAAAATATTCCTCACTGTGTCAACTTATTAATCACAACTAAAAACAAATAGTTTCATTTTTACGTGTGACATAACAAACCTCCGAGTCTTATCATCATCCTAGATTTGTTATAACAACAGTCTCAAGGCTTCCAACACTGACCAGATTTACTGTGTCATTTCCTCATCCAGCCACAGATGGACAAACTTGGGCAGAGAGTCAGAAAGCTGCCTAAAGGCGCTACTTTGTTTTCTTGCAACAGTCTATTAATATCCAGAGATTCTGTGAGAATCCATCGACCCCGCATTGCTGACCCCCCATCCCCAACAGGTCACTTCCTGTCCCTGGATCAATCCCCTCGGCTCGAACCAAAACAAACACAATCGCCACGGCCAATCGCAACGAGTCCGACCATAACACGGACTTCCGTCACCGTCCGTCTTTATCAGACATCCTCCTTGCCTTTTAAAAACACAAACAGCTCAGGAAAATAACTTCCGTTTATGATGGGGTGGGGTCGTGATTTTGCACAGTTAAAAATTAAAAATGAAATCTGAAGATTAGCAAAACAGTAACTCACCGGTGGTTGGAGTCCACCTTCCTCTCTGTCCAGACTCCCTCTAGAGCTCCTCGTGTCTGGTTTCTAAAAACACAAATAAACACAAACATCAGATCTCCTTATAGGAATATTTCTGAAGCACAGAGATGGTCATACTTAATGATGACTTTTACAGATTTAAAGAACGGTAAATTACAGTCATCTCAAATTGATTATCTGTTAGAGAGTTAGAGTTTTGACTCCTTGGTTACTCGTTGGTTACGAAACCCTTTTTATGCCATGCTGTCAGCTCTGTGACCCATGCTGGTGTCACACTGGTCCCATATGTGTTTCAAACCAGGATTCACTCAAGATCTGGACGCTAACCCTCCAAATTCGAAAGTATTAAAGTGACAAACTGACTAAAGAAATAAAAACAATACAATATATTAGTAACATCAATCTGCAGGATTCAAAACTCCAGGACCCTACACAAAAAAGTTTAGAACAACTTTTTACACGGAAACCCAAGAAAAACAAACACCAGCTAAAAAGCAACCATCCATCCCATCTGGCTGACCTCCCCGTTCCCATCCTCACATACCAGTTTTCCAAGACAGGACTTGAAGACCAGCATTGCCTTGGAGTTCATTAAAAGTTGCCTGATGAATCGTTTAAATCCGAGCTGTTGTGTCTCTGATTTCTCTCCTGTCTGTCTGTCTGCTTTCCCTGAATCCTGGTCCGTGCCAGCAGATTAATCAAGAGAAGACTACAGATTCAACTTCCTGCCTCCAGCATACTTATATCTGACTCTGACGCACGGAGGGAGAGAGGGAAGGAGAAGAAGAGGAGGAGGAGGAGGAGGAGGCGGAGGAGGAGGAGGAGGCGGAGGAGGAGGAGGGATGGAGCACGCTGCCAACGAGCTGTCAGCATACGAGCACCATCTACCCTTCTTTCCCAAACCCTTCTCTTTTCTCCTCCCTTTTCTCCTCCCGTCCCTCCCCTGATCTGACGGTGTCAGGGAAAAAAAAAAAAAAAAAAAAAAAAAAAAAAAAAGGCGCCCCGAGACGCACACTTTCACATGCGCGCGTGCACACAAACACACACTTGACGCGTCCTCAGCTTTTCAGTAACCTTGTGTGTTGTCAGTCGGTGGTTGTGGGTCAAAGACAGACTGTTGACTGGGCTGTCAGATTCTGTAAGCCTATCATTAGCCTGGAATTCACACAGGCCACACCTGCCTACAAACTCTCGCTCTCTCTCACTCACACACACACACACACACACACACAAACATGCACAATAAAATTCTTGAGCAAAAAAAAAAAAAAAAAAAGCCCCAGACATCTCCTTTAATCACTGTTCACAGAAAAATGCATCCAACATAAAACGAACGTTCCTCCCTCTAGAAAACCTCGTCTTTCTGTCAGAAATAACACGCCATAGATCTCTGAGACGGCATCAAAGCCTGCGTTCATTCATCTTTTCTTTGTCTGGGTCTGACCACAACATGAGAGCGGTGGCTACTATGCTACTGTAGAAAAACTGGAAAATAGTTGCTAATGCCTTGTTTCAAATGCAAAATGCACTTAATGATCCCATTTCACAACCGGATGTACTGTAGTTGATTCACAAATCACTTCGTCAGAGACTGACTGAGGGTGAATTTGAAGCAGAGAAAAAAACATGTCGGCTCAGAAAATGTGGCTGAAAAGAATGACAATAACTATACTATACACAAATAATGTTGTTTCTGACTGAGCTGCTCTGACAATCGGGATAAAAATGACTCGTGTCACCACGTAAGTCAGAGCAGAGCGGCCAGATTGAGAGGGGAGGTGTAAAACCTTGAATGAGTAAATATTATCCCCCAATAATCACGCAAATGTTTGTCCAACTGTTTCGCTCTCGGTGGAATAAAAACATCCTCCCTGCACGTTGGTGGGGTAAACATCAGGCGACGTCCTGGTAACGACACAAACATGACGGTAGATAAACGTGGCCACAAATGATTTGTT
This sequence comes from Mugil cephalus, assembly GCF_022458985.1. Lineage (NCBI taxonomy): Eukaryota > Metazoa > Chordata > Actinopteri > Mugiliformes > Mugilidae > Mugil > Mugil cephalus. Next base: position 13,657,017 of record NC_061780.1, read on the forward strand.
TTGCCAATTGTCAAAATGCCTGAAATGATGAGTTGTTCAAACATTCGTGTTTCAACAACACAAAGAATTTGTGTTGGGAAAAACCATTTGTTCCTGTGACACATTAAAGTGAGCAGTACTATTTTACAACATGTCAGAAATCATACGTTCTGTTAGGTTACGTAAACTACGGAAGCCCTAAGCGGCCATGTGTTCACACATATTGTTTTCTCAGTTTTCCCATGACAACGAGTTAATTACCTCTCCAAGTTAATTATCTTGTTATCTCCAGAAACGTAATCGTAATCTAGCAAACATTAAAGTACATAACAAACGGCTCACCTTACTGCAGACTTATTACCTCAGGTTATTATAGTGTTAAGGGCATCCATCAGTCAGCGTGACAGAATTCTCTCGAATTAAATATAACAAAGTTTTGTTTTCTCGAGATAACAAGATAAATAACTTTTCACTTATCTCGAGAAAACTGAGCTCGTTTTCCTGAAACAATGAGATTAATAACTCAAGATCTCGAGAAAACAGGAAATTAACTCGTTATCATGGGAAAACGGAAAAAATATTATGTGAGCGGTCAGATTTGACAAACTTTATGAGACGCCATGGCAACAACACGGCGTTTCTTCACTTTTTTAGAGTCACACTGAACGTCTCTGTTGTCGACACATATTTGTCTGGACTTTTGCATTTTCTTGTCTTTAAAGCTTTGAAACGCCAGTGTTGTCAGATTGTTAAAGATATTTTCTTGGACTGCTTGTGTTTTGCCTATTTGCCTATTGTTTAGAATGGAATCTAATTCATGATATGAACATTATTTTATGCGCGCCAATTAATTTTAATTAAAGTCATAATTTAAAATCTGAAAAACTAACCACATGCACTGTATAAAAATACTCGAGGCAGACGGCAGGTAAACAACACATACATGGCTTACAGTGAGCGCAGTGTGCCATGCAGAACATCACAAAAAAATAAATGAAAATAGCAATCGGAGCTCTTAAAACAAAGCAGGTACAGTGATTCCTGAACAGAGAAATGTTTATGACTATGCAGATGTAACGTGTTTATGCTGTTTTAATGATGAATTGAACATGAAACTTCTATTTCATTACAGGAAGTCCCTGAAATACAAACTGATTATCATTTCAGGTATCGTGCCGCTAACAGCAGAAGACATTGTGTGCTGTGCTGTGTGTGTTACCAGCAGCCTTTCCTCCTGTTCCAGCCACCTCTGATCCTCCTCCATCTGCTGCTGTTGTATCATCAGCTGTTCCTCCATTAACAGGCACTGCTGGCCTACACACTGCTGCATGTCTACTGCCCTGTCCTACACGCAGACACGCACACACACACACACACAAATGTGCAACAAAAGACAAGCATAGCATAACAGACATGCACACAGACACACATGAAGAGAAACGTGCACACAGACGCACAAATAAGACAAACAGACATAAACACCAGACTGATGAGAGGCTGGACTTGGATGGTGGATGCATGCGCGCTAAAAGTAAATAGACATCGATGACTCGCACGCCTCGTCTTTTAAGTAAATGTGTGTAATTGCTCATTTTTTTGACTTAAAACCATAAAAAGATCCAAATAACGTCGACCTCTCTTTGTTTCCACCGTGTCACGACTTACCCGTGTGTGCATATTTGTGCGTAATGATCGGTTTCCTACCTCCATCACAGAGCCCCACAGCGCCATGTCCGGCCCGTGCGGATGGGGAAGATGCTGCGCGTGCGAGTGTGCGTGGACGTGGTGGCGGGGGTGCGTGTGCGCATGATGCGTGTCCAGCATCGCCGCTTGCGGAGGGTAGAGGGCACTGGGCACAGAGGGGAGGGTGTGAGGGCCTGGATACCCTGCCATCTGACACAACACACACACACACACACACACATGTGTGAGGTTATTCACGTTCTCTTTGTACGTCCCGACTGCTTCTGCGATACGTGAAATGTTTGTTTACATACCTGGTAGTGTCCAGGATGCTGGGGGCTGGGGTAGAAACCTTCACTGGAGCGGGGGCTGGGGTATCCAGGTCTACTCGGCTACAGACGGAGGGAGAAAGACGGAAAAAGACAGAAAAGCAGAGAAGATAGAGGTTGAGAAATGCAAAGGAAAAAGGGGGAGAAAAAAAAAACAAAATTACAGTTATTGTGCTGGAACATTTTGTCCTTAAACTAAACGTTAGAAGACGGGACACTGGGTCACTCAGACACTCAAACACACAAACCCCCAGGAGCTGTTTGTGTGGCCGGGTTAGCTGTCAATCAAAACGGGGAACACCCACTGGGCTGCAGAATCCAGCAAGCTGTTAGTTGAACGGTTACGTAATAAACGACAACATCCATGGATTACTGCTGTAAAACGGTGTTATATTCATGAGCTGTTGATCTCTGGTTAGATGTGATGCAGGTGTGTAAACAGGGAGTTGCATGTTCACCAAAGACCTCTCTTTCAAGCACTGGGGTGATCTGTAGCGCTGCAGACCAGGCTGCACGAAAGAAGTGTAAAACATTCTGCCTGTTGTGAAAGAATGTGTTTAGTAGAGGACAGCAAGTCTTGATGCGTTTTTTTTTTTTTTTTTTTTTTTTTTTTTTTCCCTATTCTTTGTCTGGCTAAAAACAGAAGTGCTTGGTGAACCCACAGCGTCGTTTCTTCTGTTGACGGGTGGAGATGAAGCTGCTGAAAGTGTATGAACAGTTTCCCCCGAGTTAAAAATGACTTGGACTTCGGGGCTGATTTCTAGCACCACCGTGTTGCAACCTCTACCTTCCACAGTCCCTCATAGTAGCTTTCTCTGGACCACACCTCCGACAGCAAGACAGACACAAAGACACAGAGTGAGGGAAGGAGAGAGACGGCAAAGAAAGACAAGGAGGGACAGGGAAAGAAAGCAAGGTGGAGGGAGAGAAAGGACAAAAAGACACTGAAGACGAGACAAAAACTAATCAGACCAACAGACAGAAACATGGACATGGTCCAGGAAGGATGTGGTCGTTCATAAGAACAAACATAAATCGTGGAGGTTTAAAAACTGCGGCGAGTAGATTGGTTTATAACTAAATCAGATAAAACTTTCACCCCAGGATGAGATAAACATTATCAAGCTTCAGAGCTTCAGAGAGAAGTTTAGTCCTGCACATGCGCCACATAGTGACATCCGGTGCAGACTCGACATCCAACATCTGAGCATCACAGTCGTATTTAATTTGTTATATCTCTGTTCAGCTGCTCACACTAAGCAAACGTGTGTCTCCTCGATGATGTGCTATGTACTGGATAAAAAAGTATCGCTACACTTTGCTATGAAAAAACTCCACGCGACAAGGACGATGTCAGAACAGATGTGCCAAAGTGCATCTGGACTGGAGATTAACAAACCATCCAAAAGATAAATATATATAATGTCAGTTTACTTTCGTTCGATTCATTAAGCACCTCTGGCACTTAAACATGTGTTCTGATCTGAAAATGAAGTCATTATAGGGCAGCAAATTTTGGATTCTTTTAAACTAATAAAACACATTACAAGCCTGTAGTCCCGTCACACAACTCCCCGAAGAACCTGAGGGAATGCCAAGTAGCACAGTGCAATTAAGGTTTTCTTTTACTTCACATATAACAGTTCCCAGACTCCCACACAGACACATCTATCACCGCTAAGGGTCTCAGTGGGGTGTAAAATCAGAGTAATGGCTCTGCAAATGTCTCACAGATACTTATAACAGGAGCGAATTCAGACTGTTTCCAGGATATAACTTAAACTGACAGACGAAAAGAAGATAAAGAGACGTCGTGTTCATGTGTTTCTGCTTCCATCACGTATTACCCATGGTGCAATAATTCTAACAGCGCTTTTTTTCTTTTAATGTTTCACAGGAAACGTGCGTCTTTAAGGCTTAGACACTTGAGAATGTTGTTGTGAGGGAGGGAGGGAGGCAGCTGCAGGTAGAGACAGATCTTTTAGCGTTCTCTTCAGGTATTTATAGTGATTTGTCTTAATCCAACACTTGACTTCACACAGGTGTGCATGGTAAAACCGCATTAGTTCTGGTTCTCTTTCCATTTAGCAGGAAAAACGTTTTGGAAACGGTTCATTTAAGTTCAGTTCAATTTGAACGACTGGATTCAAGAAAGGCTGTTTATTGACTACACTGTGTATAAACTCATGTATGTGAGGTCACTGCTAACTCAGGGTATTTAGGGTTTAACACAGGCATCCTGAACAGGCCAGAAATAGGGCGCAATAATCCAAGGAGACATCAAAACTATGCCCGACGCAGGCTAACACATTCAGACACAGGACAACTCAGCATCATGTTCTGCTTAAATAAAACATGCACGCAAGTATTGAGCATTAACATGCTGCTTGTACGGTTACTACATTAGCACTGTATATTGCAAACTGGTTGGAGTTTAGTCAAAGATGAGGATTAAAACTATAGATCAAAAAAAATGTTGCAGCCTTTGTTTGACAAAAAAAAAAAAAAAATGTGTGAGGTTCCTCCCCCGACCCCAAAAAATCCCTTGAAGTCACCCCTGCAAAGTTTTATTAGACATTTTACAAGTGGTTGATTAAACCACATTGTCATGGTGGTTTAGCTCAATAAACAAGAGAGTTGCAACATTTTTTTTTTTTTTTTTTTTTTGCTACAGACAGAAAGGTTTGTTCTGGTTAATAGAAAAAAAAAAAGCTTCAGTGTAGTTTAGCAGCACAAAACCTGCCTTCAACGGTCTGGACATGTCTCTGTCAGAGCAGGGAATGGACAAAGGTGTACGGGGAGCTACGGGGCGGCTGGGTGGGTGAGAGTTAGCGGAGCACAGGCTGTGGGCGGGAGGGACTGTCTGAGTGTGTGGGGGAGCGGCGAGCGCGCCGGGAGGGACCGGCGGAGGCCTCCCACAAGACTGCACAGCGGAGCGCTGGGTCTGGGGGTCAAAGTCGGACCGGACTGGAGGACTGGGATTAGTCTGGCAGTCGGGGTGAAAGCTTGGCGGCAGCAGCGTTTGGAGATTAGATTTTGGCTGGGGATGGATGTTTTGGAGGGCGTGGGGGCAAACTGACGACACGCTGCAGGGAGGAGAGTTAAGGAGTTGAGAGAGGTGCCAGGGATAGAGGTGGGAGATGTTCGACTCCGGCTGGGAAGCGCAGAGAATGCGGCCTTTAGTCGGAGGATTTGTCTTGTGGTGGCAGCTGCCATTGGGCAAGCTGTCAGAATGTGTGTGAGGCGGAGGAAAGGCATTAGTTTGAGCCCGCAGGGACGAGGAGGGGTAAGGCTTGGGTTCAGGATTTAACTTGCGCTGAGACAAAGAGACATTGTAGCAAGCGGAGTCGTGAAGAGGAGGCGACTGAAGCTGAGGACTGGGAGGAGAGGAGAGGTTAAGGGGAAGTTTTAGAGATGATGGGTGGAGCAGAGGAGCAGGTAGGTGAGAGGAAGGGCAGGGAGGCGGAGGATGAGGGTTTCCAATGCAGAGGGAAAGCTGTGAGGCAAAGCGCTGGTTTGGATGGCAGTGATGGTAAGGAGAAGGAGCGGAAACGCAGTCCAGACTGAAGGTGGGCTGCAGGGAGGGGCGGCGGCTGGGCTGCAAACAGAAAGACAAAGGTAGAGGAGGGACACATGGAAATAAAAAGGTATCATGTGAGGAGCGGATCTGCTGAAGACAGGTGGAAGGGACCGGGATGAACAAAGGTACAGACAGAAATATTCACGGCTCTGTCTGAAGCCGTGCAGGGAGACGTGACCACATCTGAACACTGAGACGACACAAACACGGCTTTCACTCACTCGATTTAGTTTCAGAAATGAAGTAAAGACTTTAAAGCGCATCTCTCAGTCTGATGTTCAAGACACATGGCTTTAGTTGAAACCAAAAGAAGCAGTTAACAGATGCTAACAGCAGGGGAACGAGGGGGGGGCATTAACTGGGGCTGAAGCAGCCAGCAGCTGGGGCAACAAGCTGTGTGAGGTGGGACGGGAGTAGTTGAGGCGGGGGTGGGGTTTATTTCATTAAGAAAAAACAGCAATTTAGGACGTAGCGTCATGTTTGTAAAAGTAAATTCACTTTTGTTTTTAGTCACACAGGAAGTGAGACATCGATATATATAATATATATCGATATAATATCGACATAAGAAATAATGCTTGAACATCGACAAACATTTTTAAACGCAAAACAAAATCAACGTTTACTCGCGCAAAAGACGACAAATGGGCCTTTTGCAGATGCATCTGATGAGCTCCTTTTCGTGATGATATGAGAGTCTGAGCAGATTCATAGATGTCTTAACCTCAGCTACAATTTAACTAAGCATGTCACCAAGCTCCCCGCAAAACTTGTATCTACAAAGAGTCAGAGTGCTCCAAACAATGTCTTCGCGGTAACGGTGGCCGCTTACAATTGTGTGAATGCAGCAAAGTCGACAACAGAAATATAAGACAAGAAGAATGCAGCACAGGCTGTAATTATAGCTATAGCGTCTACACGGTTTGCAGGGATCAGGGTGTCTCACTGTAAACAGCAACATCACTCACACTCGCACAAATGGAGACGGACGGAGACGCAAACGCGTGTGTTGTCTTACTTTTGGCGGCGCTTCGTCCGACCCTCCGGAGTCCCATGAAACAGTGACTTGTCTCCTCATCTCCATCCTGCTCCTCTCCTTCTGCTGGAGCTTCTCCTCCTCTAATATAGTGCTGGAGACAAAGAGAAAGAATGAAGAAAGATGAAATAAGGCGTCCGTGTCAGCAGGAAAAAATACAAAAGGTATGAAACACTTGTTAACCTCTAGTATTTTTTGTGTAAATTGTGAATAATGACTGAAATGCCTCTTCCATTTTACTCCTCATTTTCTGCCAGATCCCATAAAACATTTATTATATCATAAAAGATTTTGTGTTTCATTTTAACCTCATGACGCGGACACAAGTAAACTCATAAATAGCTCGCACACATACACTCAGACCCCTAATTAGCATTATTTATTAGAAGCGGAGATTTTCTACTTCCTGCTGTACGTATGAAAACTCACCTGATTGTTCCGTTAACATAAACACTGTTGTGTTGTTTTCACTGGTGTGTTCTTTACACCTAGTAAAACTCACACATGCACAACACTCCTCACTCTGAATCTGTTTGCACAGATTGTCAAACAGTCAGAAGGAAACCAAATTCCATTTTGTTCTGAAAATGTCTTATTGTCGTCTCTTCTTATCGCAACGGTTAGTAACTCAAAGTAACACAAGGTGAGATGATGATAATAAAACAACTGGAGCCACACTCAAGAGAACACAAATTTAGTCTTAGCAAATGATAAATTTAGTCATGGAAAGGTTGGAAACTGTTACAGCAGCTAAAACTGTAACGACGAACTGAATCACGCCCCCCAAAAAAAGGTAACACAATGAGTTTACAGGATTAAATTAACGACACTGACCTGTTCTCGGGGGAAACTGCTGTTAAACTGAAGCCCGAACCTCAGAGGAAGTGGCTACTGCTCAACAGAAAGTCAAAACTGACGCACACGCCAGCGCACCAACTCTCACAGCAGTCACACACCCGAGCTATTTCTAGCAACATCATTGCCCTCCTGTCCTGTTGTCTCCTGCCGAGCGTCTGTTTGTCCTTGCACCTGTCCGAATCAGTCGCCTGTCCGGTTGGCTTTTCCATCACAGCACACGTTCAACACGCGTTCAACACGGGTTCACACTCATGTGTGAAACAACAGAAACAGGTACTGAAATCTTCCATTCACAACACAGTGACATAATCGTGAATGGCTGTGAACACAAATGCAGAAACACACTCTACTCGTTAGGTTTTTTTTTTAACAGCCTAACTTAAAGATTGTCTTTTAATAACCAGCTTATTCGTCATCTCAGCAGAACACATTCTCCTTTTTTGCTATTTTTCTCATTTATTTCTGATTTTTCTTGTCTTGTCTTGTCTTGTCTTGTCTTGATTTTTTAGTCTTGTTCTTATTTCTTTATTAGGGTTTAGTTTTCAGCTCAGTTCACATTATTCACACCAAACAGAACATTGTTCATCAAGTCACCTCCTCACAAATCAACATATAACCATTAATCTGATCCATTCTCGCTTCACAGTGTCTTCAACTGTAAATGACCTCTCGTATGAATATGTGTCACGACTACAGCATCAGCACCTGGCAGCATCAACGCTCTCTCCACCCCCCACCCCCTCCACCTCCACCTGGAATAACAAGGCTTCCAGTTTATTTACTCAGACTGAGCTGACTGCACAGTCTCAGCGTCTCAGCAACGCCCTGCTTAAGTTCTCACCTCAGAGGTGCCCACGGCAACCGCTGGCGGTGAAGGTATCTGGGTTCAAGTGCACAGAGACGATGTGAACAGCCTTTCGGTTTCCGCCCCCCTTAGATAAAAGCCTCAGGCAGCATTATGGGGCAATAAATACATATATTTATATACATATATGTAGTCCAATCCCGCATTTATTAAAGGGGGCAACCAAAGAAATGTCACAAATTCATCCCACATCCTCAGTGGAATTAATTAGATCTGCGACATTATTTTTAAAGTCAAGCCTTTATTCAGTATCCACCCTGTTTATGAGAATTCGTAGTCTACTTGTGGGTGACACCTCCGTGACCTCTCAATCTCTATTTCCGCTCATTTATCCTGACTCATACTTGTCTTCCTTACATGTGAAGCATCACTATTCAAGATACGGAGCAACATGACTAATAAACCTAATATGGTTGGTGGCTCATTGGTATCAATATATATATATATATATATATGCTCCACTAACTCTCACGCACCCAACCGCCCTGTAACTCCCCGTACAACTTTGTCCATATATGTGTATATATATGGACAAAGGTGTCAGGAGTCAACTTTATTTTATTTTTATTTTTGTTACACATTCAGCAATCGCGTTAAAATGGCAATGATCAGCCGCAACATTATGACCACTGATGGGAGAAGTGTATAAATAAGGAGTGGGAAACTTCTGGACCTGACATTCGTGTGGATGTTACTTAGACATGTATCGCCCACCTAGACCAGACCAGACACCCCCCACCCCATAGCAACAACACTCCTTGATGGCAGCAGCCATCCCCAGCAGGATGCAGCCGTACACGACTCGAAAAACGTGACAAACAGCACAAGGGGTTGACCTGGCCTCCAAATTCACTAGAAGACCCCCCCACTAACTACATCCACAGGAGACCCTCAGAAGGACCGTGTCTGGAGACCTACACAATATTAGGAAGGTGGTCATAAAGCTGAATAGTATTTATTCTTAAAAAGAATAAAAAGACCATCCATCGTTGTCTAGATCATTATAAGATTACACCACAACATTTAGAAAGAACAGACCATACTTTACCCCGAAAAAGGCCAGTCCAGCAGAACCAGAGTATATCCAATCAAGTGCTTATAGAAGAATACAACGTGAGGTGAACATTAAACAGATAAAAGCTGCTTCTCATGACAGGTTTACATCACTGAGTCAAAGCCCACTAGTCTCCATGCAGCAGTCCTCCCGCACACATAGTAGTAGTCGTAGGCTGTGAGTCTTAGCTTTCACCGTGAGAGTAAAGCACTACAGTAATTCTGCTTGGCTCTTTTCTTCCTTCTCTCATTCTCTGTTTGCTCTCTCTCTCTCTCTATCTCTCTCTCTCTCTCTCTCTCTTTCGTTCTTCTCTTTCTCAGTCCTTTGGAAAGCTGAAGTTTCTGGCGGCTGCCCACTGTGTAAACACACACACACACACACACACACACACTTATGTTGGTCCACCGTCTAGGAAAACTATAGTAGTAGCTGCATATTTGGCAAGAGAGACCTATAATTGATATTATGATATAAAAGCCAGCCAGACCCAAAGTTAAGCAAACTGTATATTACCTTATATGGTATGGCTTTCTCCTATTAATAGCAAGTGACCACGCTGAGCATGGTCAATATTGACTTGGTCTCCAAGACACTGCATGAGGCACACTGAGATTGAGATATAATCTTCAATTAAAATAAATGTTCTTAATTTTGTCAGCTTTTTCCCAAATGGACATTTTACTTTTCCACGGCTTTTTTTTTTTTTTTTTTTTTTTCAGCCTGTGAAAACATAACAACCACAAACACACTGCGCGTGAGAGCCTCACATGAAGCCGGTCGGGTCTCGCAGGGAGTTGGATAAGTTGGAAAAGGGAGCGTAGAAAGAGTATAACCGGCGGGAGGAAGAGGAAAGCTGACACGCAGAAAACTGGAGGAGGAATTTCAGGTGTGAGTCATGCTGGTTTTTTAGCAAACTCATAAAGCCACAGGAGTTAAATATGCACTCCTATTTTCCTGTTTCTGATTTTAGAGAGAAAATGAGTAAGACAGAGAGAGAATAGGCGTGTTGAAGGAAACAATGAGAACATCTCACTGTGCTGCAATGCTTCCTGCCACAACAACATGTTTTAAAACGAGAAGAACGACAAAAAGCTACACACTTTACGACAACATTTCTCTCGCTCAATCTAAATTAGAAAAGAAAAAGGTGAAAATATATTATCTGTGGATATATGATTGATTTCACCACTCATCCAAGCGGCTCAGAAATACATTTCTACTTTGGACATGCAGATAAACATATAAAGATAATATTCATAAGGGAAACTTTAATCTTCCCCCCAATCTGTAGTCGTGTTTATGAAATAAAAGGAAATGAACCCTGGAAGTTGTGCTACAGAAAGCCGTCATTCCTTACAGCGACGCACAAATCATTTTAAGTCCGTGTTACAAATACATTTCACGGTTCATTTAAAGTGTAGAGTTTCACTTCGCACCCCCCCCCCCCCCCCCCCCCCCCACCACCACCACCACCACCCAGTTCTCTTTTCATTTCTCATCAGGGGCACAGGCAATAAAAAAAAATCACTTCCAAAAACCTACAGGTCTGTTCACGTCTCAGTAAACTCCATGAGTAAGCTCCAGTCTTACTGGACCTCTGCTCATCCCTACTGTAAAAGAAAGAATGACGGGAGTTTTCAAGGGGAATATTCCACTGTTAAATATTATGAAATGACTAAAATATTACTTAACTCACTTAAGTCTAGACATTTCACACCTTAGTTAATGTGCTGTATCTCTGGCTACAGAAAGTACAGCAAGATGTCCTATTATATTTTATATTATTGACTCAAACATACAGCATGTTAAATAGTTAATGCTGGTGTTCCCATTAGTTTTTTCCTTTGATTAGTATTAATTACACACTTGGCTATTCTCTGTCTTTGATTACACTTGACACTGTGGCCCAGACTTCTTAATCCCTCGCATTAAATCTTTTTCTGTCAACAGTGTTCGCTATATTGTTGTAATGTGTGTTCAAATTTCACAAACTCTGAGCTGTGTTTTCCTGTCACTACTAGGAAGTTATGTGATTCACAGATGGGTGAGATCCTTCCTGTTTGAAGTGATGTCAGGCCGTACTTTGTGTAATTTTTATTTACCAGCAGTGATGTCTGGCTCTGCCTTATCTCATCACAACATGCCCACGATATTGTGTCTCGACGGGTAAGGTCTCCTCACAAATCTATCTCCTGGCAAAGTAACGGTGTATCATTTAACGAGAGAGCAAGGTGTGGCTGAGCTTTGTCATTTAATCTGTCTTTGTCATCATCACACCCATGTTACCATGCCAGCCATAACAAGCCAAACAGTCTGCGTTCACCGACTGGTAAATAGTCCTAGAGAGCGTATGAGCACTCCTTGTACGACCAAAGTCAGCTGTTTAACCTCACAGCGGTAAAAAAAATAATGTCCAAAAACTCAGAGAATGCACTGGAAAACCAACACAGTACAAATAGTTGTTGCTATATCTGTTTGATCTAGACAAACTGGAGTGGATGAACAAAGATAAATGTTTGCTGAGAATATTACTGGTGGCGTGTAAAAAAAAAAAAAAAACATAAACAAGAAATGGCTGAAGAAGGACACACCTAATATAGATGAATGGATTGTGGATAACATCTTTGTGATGGAAAGAATTACTTTTACTTTGAGAACACAAAAGGAGGTATTTATTGAAAATTGGTAAAAATGGATTACATGTGTCTCTGCTGTCAAGTAATCTTTGATTGGACTATCATTAATACCTTCTTTTGGTTACTTTACCCTTTACACTTTTTTTGATTTAATTGCTTACTCTCATGACCAGAGCTGAGTATCAGTCCCTTTGTCTACGTCTTTACTTCTCCCCCGGACATTTTTTGCACTTGTCTATAGGTCTTCATGTTCATTGTCTAAGTGTTTGTTTGTTTATACAAAATCAATAAAAAGCAAATGACCAAAAAAATAATTAAATAAATAAAATAGAATATAAACTATACAGAGGTAACTTTACATCACATGCAACACATGCGTGTCTAAGCACGTCACTGGTCACCTGTCTGAAGTTTATCTGTCTGGTCTGTTCATGCATCTTTAATGTTTTGTCTTCACCTGACTTCAAACCATCAGCAAAAGATTTAAGATCCCTGCGTTTGTCTCTTAGTTTGTTCTATTCAGTGTGATTTTACCCTGAAAGAGAAGGAGAGCGACACCTGCTGTTAGGACGGTGTAAGGAAATGTTTCCATCTGTTAGGCGCAAATTGAGAAGGGCTGATTTATTATACTTGTTTTTTATGAGTTATTAAGTTAATTAACCGGAGGCTAAACCTGACATTATGAAACTTGTCACTAGTTCTTCCATAAATCTTACTGTTTTAGGATCTTCTTTCCCCACATACACAAGTACAACAGCTTAAAAGGACAAGCTTAATCCGAATGGCAGCATAGCAGGAAAAAAAAAAAAAAACAGCAAATCATCCAAAATCCTTCTGCAAAGTTGCACAACACAACTTTCACAGTCTTACAGATTTTCTGAAGACTAGGGGTACACACTAACAGCCTGGCTTCAGCAGATTTTTGTATGAAGACTGAAAGACTGGGGAACTTAATAAGGGATCGCAGACTACGTGATTTACATGATCTTACCAACTAAAGCCGAATGAACGCGTCAAACTCTCATGCAAAGTTTTGCGAGAGAAACAGTTGTGCTGTGCTCTGCAGCCAACATCACATAACCACTCGCGCACATCTCGATTAACCTCCCATGTGTTATTTCTGTGGTCCAGGCTCACTTTTGACACCTTTGTTGTGATGATCCCACCCCCTCCCGTCACCTTCTGGTGCTATTTCCTGTGTCCCACCCACTCTTTTCCATTGGCGGTTGCCAATAAAGGTTCACACAACCCCATTGCTGCCCGATTTAGCACAAAAAATCCAAAATATTGGGTTGACTGCGCCTGAGGTCGGGTCTGTTACCCACACCAACTGTCCCCATCTAGTGCAGACTGTGTCTAAATGGGTAAAAATCTGTGTCCTCAGCGTAAGACGCATGCTGAATCCACATGGAAAGTGCTTCACTCACACACTCTCAAATCACACTCATAAATTACCTCAGCTGCGTTTTCAGCTCAGTGAAGCGCGGCCTCTTGCTGGGATCGTACGACCAACACTTTGTCATCAGGCTGTAGAGAGTCGGGGGGCACTGAGGGGGCATGGCCAGCCGCTCGCCGTTCTCTATCCTGCCGATGACGTCGTTGTTCTTCACGCCCTGGAAAGGCTTGATGCCGTACATGAGGATCTCCCACATGCAGACGCCTGTGAAAAGATACGCAACATGAAACTTCACTACTGTATCGGCTCTTCAAGCCAAGACACGGAGAGAAAAGTGTAAACGGGAAACAAGAGAGGATTAATCTTACCAAACATCCAGACGTCGCTGGCTGTAGTGAATCGTCTGAAGTTGATGGATTCTGGAGCCATCCATTTAATTGGCAATTTACCTTTAGATGCTGGAAAACAGGAATGAAGAGAATCCTGTTACACTTCAACGATCGGTTCTATAAATGATAACGGATCTTTCCTCCATGTGACCAAACAAATAAAATTAGAAGCACAGTTCCTAGGGGTTTTTTTTTCCAGATTTTTTTCAGACTACATCAATTACTGTCAAACACAGACCAGTTCGATGCCGAGCATTTTATTCAAGCTGTTAAACTAAAACGGGGAGCAACAACATCTCATAAAGGACGACTGCTTCTATACCTACATTAGTTTCCCTACATGAAGAATAATGTGGGGAATAACCTGCAGAATATTATTTTTACTCTTTCATAAAAAATAAGTTGAATAAATGAATTAATTATCACCACGTCTGTGTGACCTTGTTTATTCATTGTGTCCATTGAAACAACAATGTACAGAAGCACACAGGTGTGGGTTTCTTACGCAGAAAAGTTAAGTTTAAGACAAGATTAATATTTGGTTATTGTATGTGACATACGTAACTGAGATATATTACCACATTTTCTTTCAGACTATATTTGGTGCAGTTACTGATTAAAACACATGGAGTAGAGATGATTTGCAGAATGTGACGTACAGGTGTGTTACTTCATCAAGGTAAGAAATTCTGATAATTATTATTATATTTTTAGAACAGGGTTAATAATCCGAAAGCAATAATAGTTTTCCATATACACCCTGACCTTGAATTCATTGCAACCAAATTCCAGGATTTTTACTGAGCAGGACAAACAACATTAAGACCAAAGACAAGATGACTAATCAACATGGAGTGTGTATTTAGTTACCTTTGTAATAAGAGCTATCTTCCATGTATCGTGATAGACCAAAATCCCCTAACTTCACACAGTCGACTGTAGACACCAAAACGTTTCTCGCTGCAATGTCCCTGTACAGAACAGAACACAACAGGAGCTCTAAGACACACAACAGATGTATTCTCTGTTCAACTCAACACGTCCAGATACTAAAAGGTGCAGACAATTTTCAGGATATAATACAACACTTTTGTGTAACTCCTTCCAGTAGGTGGCAACACTGAGCAGTGGTTATACGTCTAACTGAGCTGCATTAACATCTACTTTGAAATAATAATGTTTTTTACAGGCACACTGTTCAGTAAAATACTTCCTGTCACAGTTCTCCTGGTAATAATACTAAAACACTTTATATCTGTGCATTAGGACGCACTCCTTTATACCTGTGAACGAAGCGTTTGCTCTCCAGATACGCCAGTGCCGTGCTGAGCTGGTAAGAGTACAAGATGAGGCTGGCCAAGTCTAGACTGTATTTCCTCACCTGGAGAAATGACCGTAACTATAGAAAATAGAGAAGAAGAAGAAGAAATTTAAATTTAAGGTTGCAAACAGGGACAAAGTTGTAAAAAGTTGTAAAAAATCAAGCTCCAAATATTGTAAACTTAAAGGAAACTTTCAAAAAGAAGCTCTGAATGTGTCACTAATACACAGAGAACAACAAAAGTGAGTAACTGATCATGTGCGAGATGCATTAATAACTTAAAAAGTAAATAGTTAAAGAGTCTGTACCAAAATTTATTTTTAATCTTTAATTTTCACTTGATAATTTCTAAAAAAAAAAAAACAACAAGCCCCAAGAACTTTATTATTCTAACACCGGCACACCTCCAGCCAATGTGCAGCCTTGTACAAATTCCTTTTGATGACCTACTTCTCCAAGTGTGCAGAGCTCCATGATGATCCAGACGGGATTCTCTGTGATAACTCCCATAAGCTTCACGATGTGAGGATGGTCAAACTGACGCATGGTCACTGCAGGGAAACAGGAACAGGCGCGGTCAAGCGTTTCAGCAACAGCACACGTGGTTTTCTTTACGAAGGCGACTGTTCTCCTGCAGACTCCTGAGAATGAATAATCGGCTAACGTGACGAACGCACGCACAATAAAGGAACTTACGCGCTTCTTGGAGAAACTTTTCCCTGACGCTGTCTGACGTTGAGTTCTTACACGTCTTCACGGCCACAGACAGAGCCGGGTTCTCCTGCAGGAAACAGTCACACCCGAGAAACGTCAGCGGCTATTCAACTCGGTGGAAAACTATAAAGATAACTTAGAATGGTTCATAAACAAACTTATATATTATAAGTTTATGTTTTGTCACCTGAGTGAGCAACAAGTCTGTCCCATAAGTTTTGATTTCTGTCTATGTTCAAACTGACTTTTGGGGGAAGATGATGAAAGAGAACAAAGACAAAGTGGAATAGACACATTTTTTTTGTCTTTAAATGTGAGATAAATGTTTTTTTATGTGTGTGTATGTTTTTTTTTTTTTTTTAATGAATCCACCAGCCACTTCCTTACAGGTCAAATTACTGAGATCAAAGGCTACAACGAACCAACTGTTTGACACCTTAAAAGCTACCTCAGTGCTACACCTTCAAAGAATTCAGTAACTGCCTCATAGTGTTGGACACTGCATCCAATCTGTGATGTGTAATATACACAAAGTACACTGACAGCACTGGATCCTCAATTTATGCAGAGATGGAGAAAAGACATTCCACTACGGTGTGTGTATGTGTGTGGAGAAAGCCAGAGGTTTCATACCGGGCTGATGTAGACTCCTTGGTGCACGTCTCCAAACTGACCCTCCCCTATGCAGCGTCCCAACTCAATACGATCCCGTTGAATTTCATAGTCCCGCGCTAGATAGACAGCACACACAGACATGAGCACACATGGTTGAGGACGCACACGGCAGCCTTTCAGATCAAACACACGTACCAATGCCCACACGTCAGCCTTGCATTTACCAAGCTTGTCAGAGCACGTTTACAATGAGGCTGTTTACTCCTGCTTTTAAACGCAGGAGACGCATATTTACATTATCTATCTTTTAAAACTATTATCTCAACCGTGATGTTGTCTTAAATGGGGAATCTGATAGAGTTTGAAACCCCTGGCCCGTTGTTCTGACAAGCTTGGTTAGCTTGGATAGCTCACTGTCAACAGCATGCAACGACAGCACCAGCAAACCACAGCGAGACATGCCATGTAACACACACAGGAACACTCAATGTATTTATGAACAGGACGTTCTATGTTAATTCAAATGTAATATGGATAAAGTCAGGTTGATTATGTGAAAGTCTAGCGTGATTCGGGTGAATTTAGGCATCCTGGAGCTTTGAATCGAGCGAAGCTCACGTTTTGATTTGTGCAGGAGCAGGATTGTGTATTTGAAAGGCTGCGGAAAGCTGTGGTTTGCTCTGCCTCCCGGGCATGACACTGTTGACCTGACTTTGTCCATTTGGTAAGCATATGGATTTAACATATATGACGTTATAAAAGTCAGTTTACAGAAACCTCCGACTCCTCTTTTATGATAATCACTGCTGCCCAAATGTGGGGGGACATGCGTGACGTTTAGAGACAATAATGCTGGGCAGTAAATCTGGAAATAGGCTGCAGCACAAACGAAAATGTACACCGGCCACAATTACTGCCTTCGTGCTCTAAATGTCGCCCATGATGGTTTAAAAAACATCCAGCGTTACGGTTAAATAATGAAGTGAGTTTACCCTGTTTGTTAGTGGTTATGGATGTAATGTATGTTTGTATTTAAAGCCTTTTTCCTCTCACGGCACCTCCTTCAGGTTAACGTCGTAAAAAAAAGGGAACATGCTCCGAGTCAACTTGTCACAAAAAAAAAAAAAGAAAAGTTTGGGAACTGTTGCCATGTTGTTGTTAGTTTCCTCAATTTCAATTCTCAATTTGCTCTAAAATGAAAACACGAGATCCAACAACTGGGGCTCGGTTCTGAAGCTATCACCGGTTTGAAACTGAAAGCACAGCAAACACCAACAGAGGAGGGTCAAATCAACGGGGTACAGGTACAGAAACTCGGTTTGATTGAACAGTTGCAAGCAAACGTAAAAGGGTTCACGACAACCATCAAATCAAAGAGCCATCACAGTACAACCAGAGTTCCAGTCATTACCTTGATCTAGTCCATAGTATTCTGGGAAAGTGGATTAGTGATGGGAGACAGAAATAACTAGCTGTGAGTACAGAGAGCCATCAGTCGTTACTGCAGAGTATTAATTGTGTTAATGTACCTTAAGAGTAACGGTTAAGTGGGAGAGTGCTGCAGACAAATAGATTTACCCGAGTAGATAAGTGTCGTCATATAAGATACTGTTTGTAATGGGTATATTCATACATCAGATACCAGACTGCTTGGACACTATTTACGAACATCCATTAAATCCCTCCTCTGATGTGACGCATCTAAAAAGAACGGATACATTTTTTGTGTGTGTGCTTTTGTGTGTGTGTGTGTGTTTACAGATGTTAGCCCACAAGACTAACTATAACGCTGTAACTTATGAATGGTCAAAAAAGCAAAGCCATGTCGGTATTTGCTGGATGGAACATGTGCTTTGGATTCACAGGCAACATTTTGTGGCAGTTTAAATGGGTAAGTTGTCCCATCTCCGCTGCCTCAAATGTTGCCTCCTCAGCGTCGCCGCTCAGCACCGCTCAGCACTGCAGCGGGCTCGATGCGAACAAGAGCCTTGAACCTGGCGAACAGGCACGGCTCGGCAGCGGCAGCCAGCGCGGCAGGCCCTCTTCATGTTCAGTCTATTAATTAGCAATGTTTACACACTGTCACGTTTCAACGGTTTGAAAAGGGCTCACTATAACGGACACGGTGTGTGGGTAACGTGTCAAAAAGAGTCTGAGAGAGCCGCAGTTCTCCCCAAATCTTCTGGCAATACACCAAGATAAATATAGACCGCAGGCATAATAATAGACACAGAATGTGGTTCAAGCAGCTTCCACTTTTGAATAAGACTCTTTCATGTGACCGTGGAAAATGGAGGCTCATTCAGAGGCCAGTCATCGTTTTACAAAAAGAGCTTCAATAAATAAATTCGTGGTTTAAACTGAGGTCAGATTCGATAACATGTTTTAAAGTGGAAGAGCTCGCTTTCTCAGATCTCCATCCAATATTAACTGCAACAAGGACACTGAACAAAGACACAAAAAACACACAGTAACACAGACTCATGTCGCCTACGGACCTTTAATCCTCCATCCATCACACCAGCCTTCACACAGGTGAACTCGCACGCACACACACACACACACACACACACAACCACTCACACAGAGTACGTTACATAAGTCTGACGAGTCCCACTGATCAGCAGAGACACACAATGGCACCTGTCACCTTGAGCCTCTACGACCTCCCAACAACAACATGTGCGTGGATGTGTGTCCGTGCACTCACTTGAAGGCATGGTGTAGGTGTCCTCCTCGTCTATGATCTCAGCATAGTCGTCGGTTTCTGTGGAGCCAGAAAGTTCAAAGTACGGCGTGAAACAGACACACAAACAAAGAGAGATAACGGACAGAGTGAAACCAGAACGACTGAAAACACGGCTCCCTGCGTGCAGTTTAAAAAGCAAAATCAACAGAAACGAGCCCTCCGCGGACAGGGGTACCTTTCCACAATGAAGTCACCATACCCGCCTCCAAACACATGCACGACAACCAAAGAGCTAATGTACTACAGAACAGCTGGACACGAGCAATGAGGCCGAACAGCACAATAGAGACACAGAGGAGAGGAAAGGGGAGGGATGGAAAGGTTCTTTCTTTCCAGAGAAACAAGCCGAAGAAAAACAGGTTGAGTCATGGATAAAACAGTTGCAGGCAAGATACACAGAGAGAGGGAAAAGAGAGAGGGGGAGATAGTATGCGGCACACTAAATGTAGACACAGTGCAGGGATTCCATTGTGTTACTAATTAGGGACGTTAAAGAGGGAGAATGTTGTTTACCGTCGCCACTTATGTGACCTGGAGATGCACATGCAGCGTGAGACATAAACACAGAGGAGGGAAAAGAACAGACGCGTTAGTTTTAGTGTGTTAACAAGGTCATTTGTATTTCAGTTTGTGCACGTGTGAGCTGGTCAGAGGTCGGTGGACGGTCACGGCAGAGACAGAGTGACAGTGACTAAAGCTCTCCATGAGGACATCTGGTGAGACAAGGACTCTTCACTGCACGCACAGATGAGGCTTTATGGAGGGAACCGTGGCCGCACGCGCGTATCTATGAAGCCTTTATCTGACTCTTAGCAGCCACTGTCACTCATGACATTTAGAGCAGACGGACGGAGGAGCACGTCGACACTGGAGAAAGCGGGAGGGAGAAAATGAAACAGGATTTATACCTGAGACGCAAACGGCTCGGGTTCGCACTCCGTCCATCCGTTTCTCCATCCGCTTCTCATGATTTGAAACTCTGGAGCAGAGGCGAGGAAAATGATTATTTTTGGGTTACTTGGCTCACGTTAACTTTAAGCAGTGCATTCAGAATGAGCGGTGAAGACAGCAGTGGAGCCAGAGATAGGGGGGGAGCCTCCCACATCCTGTCATGTGTGCTACTGCTGCTGCTGCTGCTGTACATTGTCAAACACGGATTGTCAAAAAAATTAGCAATGTCACTGTCTGGATGTGAGGAATCAAAAGACAAGGTAAATGTCCTCAAATGAAACGCGTGAAACTGCTTTAAAAAAAAAGACACCTTTTTTTTTTTTACAGCTTTTAGAAGCATAAGCAGACTTACTTGGGTATGGACGGCAGAGCTCTGTCTCCCTCTGTGGAGACAAAACGATCACATGAATTAGAGACACAGTCGACTGGCTTCATGTTGTTGCCATTTCATTCGGGCCGTAGCTATTATTAGAAAAGACTAGACAAACACAGGCTGGTTATTCAAAGTGACAAGCATAAAGCCACAATCAGGCTGCTGTTTAAAAGATGACTGACAGCCAGTTCAAGTCTGGAGGATTATTTACGGCGTACGGGCATTTTTTTTCTTTGTTTAAAATCACTGTAATAAACAACAAGCAGATGATCGTTTCTCTGACTGACGCACAATAGTGGTGCAAAAAAAAAAAAAAAAGATCGAAATGTAGGCGTTAAGAGAACAGAAAACAAGATGAGAACAGTTGTGCGTCCTACCTTTGTGGACTCTGACAATGAAGGAGTGCGTAGCCGAGGAGACGAGTCGGCAGTAGCCGTCAATCAAGTCCGCCATGTTTTCAGCCGTGGTCAGCGAGGCCGTAGTGACAGTGAGGGGCTACACACACACACACACACACAGAAGGATTAGTGTAAGAGTGGCACAGGGAGTTGCTTCACCGTGAAACAATGAGAGCCTTATTAGAAATAACGCCTACTACTGGTGCACACGCACTCTACACCGATACTGCTGTAGTGATGCACACTTGTCTTTTCCATTAGTAATAGTCTAACGCACACACACACACACTCTGACGCTCACTTTTTCCTACGTTCACTATGTTTGTCACATCTTATAAAACAACTCTAACTACAGGCTGGCTGTCTTGCAGATTAATACCTACATGAATCAATCGTTTGATGGCCGTGTATGTTTTAAAGGGAAATTCTAATGAGGAGAATTTAAGGTGTGCGTTTTTACCTCTGGGGCTCCGGCCACGTTCAGCTGCAGCATGCCTTTCCTATCCTTCTCCTCTAAAGGGGAGTACTGGATGGACTGGACCTGATTAAAGTTAGCCAAGTGTGTGGGCTGCAGAGGCAAAGACAGATGCATCTCAACACAACGAAGAGACAACAGTGAAAATCAGTGTAACGCAACCATGAAAATAGGAAGAAACTTTGAGAAGTTTTTTCCAGGAAAACACGAGGGATTGTCTTTGTTAACTCCTTTGTAGGAAAGGTATCCTTCCTTCAAAGCAGCATTCAGATGATACTCTGGATTGGATCCACCTGATCTATAAGAGGCTCGTTACACGACGTGAACACTCATCTCGGCCATCTGTCACAAATATTGTCTCAAGTTTTCTGAAATAACACCGCTTCCCAAACAGGATTGGGACAGTAGTTCTCAGCATTACATGAGGACCAGACTTGTGTTGTTGGCTGTGCACGGATCTCCAAAAACACGTTGTGGAAACAGGATCGGTTGCATCTAAAACGCAGCAAGATATAAAGCGACTAAAGCATCAGAAGCACAACAGATAAAGCTTCACTCAGAAAAAAAACTAAAACATGCAACAAAACATAAATGACCTGGTTTTCCACAGAGATAGTCATGCATCACTATTTTTACGTATGCAGGGCGAGCACTGATTGATTTTCAGGCAAAGACACTGTACACTGTATGAATTAAACTGCTGACACTTGACATCCAAGCAGCCAGTCTAAGCACGGGAGGTTCAGGATGTTGTACTTCCTGTATCCTGCAGCACTTAGTTAATGCAGCTTTTATGTATATTGATGAACCGTTTGGCTTCATTGAGCTCATATTATCTGTTTTGTAGCAAAAACTCAATAACATTTCATCTGAAGAATCATTCCACCAGCAGATGGAAGTATGATGGGTTGCTACAACCAACCACGCTTCAAACTAAAAGCATGCAACATGAAGGAGACTGAAACACTTCGTAGGATGTGAGCAATTATCAGACTGTGTTGAGGAGTTGTGTTTGTGCGTACTCACCGTCGAGCCCTTATCTGTGAGGTAGCTGATTCCTTCCTCTGGCCCAATAGCTAACTCTACCGATATTACCCAACTAGACTAGAGGGGGAGAGTGGGAGACAGAGGGGGGAAATAGCATTAATATATATATATATATGTCATATCCCATCATTTTATGTGTTTCATTAAATCAACAGAATTTTGAAACATATCTCATGGCTACAGAGAACATTATATCCTGAGACTGAGCAGGACAGTGGAACAAAACTGCAGTTGCAGAGGATTCATTTTTTCCCTGTGCATCCTAAACATTTCCACTCATGAAACCGTATGCATTGGACACAATCTACAATCTCCACAAACTTAGGAGTCCTCCTACCCCTAAAGCACATTTGAAGCACTCCTTGTCGAAGCGGTAGATGGGCGTGAGTATCTCAAAGAACTTGTGGATGCTCTGCTCGTCATTGAAGTTAGCAAACTGCTTGAAGGTCTGCTGGATCTGTTTACGGAGAGTCTTTGCCTGATTGAGGATGGGAGAGAAGAAGAATGAAAACATTTCCAGGAGCGAAGTCTTTCTAGGAGAAAGTTGGTTCACGGCCAGGAAAGTACAACGCACGGCCCAAGTGGGAAGACTGTGAGTGACAACAGGAGGTTTCACTTAATTCCAGATAATCAGATGATCAGATAATCAGACATTCAGTCACACATCCTTTCAGTTCGTCGCCCTAGCAGCGAGCCGGATAGTCTGCCAGCACACTGAGCAGGACATTATTTCTGCTTTGAGTTTCTTTCCTTGGATCCGTTTAACCTCACCTTAAGGGAGTCCAGCAGGCTTTTGGGGAAGAACCTCCTCAAGCCAACGTCTTTCCTGCACAGAATAATAATGTCACAACATATTTCTTGAAACAATGTACCTTGACACATTAAAAAAAAACATTAAATTTACACGAGAAAGAAATCAGTTTACTGCATAGACAAAGTCTTACTCTAATAATTCGTAGTTGGACTTCTTATCAAGAGCGTTGCCTGGCATCTCTCTGAAGAACCTCCTGTGTAATTCACAGAGAGAAGGAGACATATTTTAAATAAACAGAACTGAAGGGTGACTGTAAAGAAATTAAACTTCTGGTACATTCACTGAAAACTGAGACTAAGAACAAAGCAAAGAGACTTAAAAATGGTTCAAGTTGTAATGAACCCGGACTCCCGCGTGTTTGCTGTGCGTCATACTGTTCATTTCTCACCTTATTTCCAAACAGCCCAGTTTCAGTGCCACGTCTTGATCCACCAGGTCAGCTATATGGTGCATGTAGTCACTCTTTACCTGGACAAGTACATTTTAATTAAACTAACTATAAAATGTGATGTGCAGTAACACATGTGAGCTGTATGGGTGGTGTCACTTCACATGTCTTTGACAGAAAGTTTGCCTCATTATAGGTAAAGTATAGGACTAGTGTCTCCCCCTCCTGGTAGTGTAAGTAATCACACAGAGAAAGTTGATGTGTGTGATGTGTAATTCCTCACTACGCTCTCTTAACTTCAAAACTCTCCACCAAACGAAAGCCATTCCAGTAATCCCTCTTTGTCCTTTTATTCCAGATGTGGTGATTGTATAGAAGCTAGTGACATTCATGACTCCTAACAATCATTGTTTGCACATCACACTGTAGTGTGCTTCACCTGGCACTGATCAGCTTAATCTGTATTATGCAGCTTGTGAATGTTCATTTATGTGTAAAAGTCACACATTTACGTTGTAATACAATATAAAATATAATTCAAATTAAATTTCACACAGATGGACTTGAATTTGTTCTTGTGGCCTCACCTGGTGATAGAGGTAGTTGAGAGAAGGTTTGTCTTCTGAGAAATGGCTGAGATAACCTTTAGGAAGGTACCGGATTCGCAGCTCATACCTGAGAAAGACGGGAGCAGTTTAATGAAATAAGGTTCAACATCATAACTCAACATCTTTCTGAGGCACAGAAGGAGGATTATGCTTATTCACACACAGCTCTTAATATTGCAAATAGATGTTTAGGTAAATTTGAGGGTCTGAACAATGTTCAGCATCATTTAAAGTCTGTTTAAAAGCATTTTAAAGGTATTTTAACAATACTGCTTTCAATTTAAGCTTGGATAGACCTTTTCTCAAAGATTTACCGATAACCAGCTGCACACATTTTATCTCATTCCATGTTTTTGCCCATGTGAGTGCTGGAAAAACATTTATTTATGCATTTATACATCAAATCGTACTGCCTGTTAAACAGATGTCTTGCCATTACACAGTGGTCCTCACATCATCTAATTTTCTTGCGTCTTCATCATGGCTGTCGAAGTGGCAGTTTGCCAACAAATGAGTTTGAAACCGAGTCCTGAAGTTGTAATACTGTAAAGCCTAATGAGATTCCCGCAGTTACACTTGCCAAGAGCTATGTCACAGAAGTACCCAGATGGGCAATCACTATTTAAATTCACATATTATTTTATGAGCAGCATATTGCAGTGACTGTAGGGCAGAGAAATGGGTCAGGAGAGTAGCGAGCTCCAAGCTGCTGCGACGCTAAAGGCCTGTAGTTAGATAACAAAGGCAATCAAGGCTGAGGACAAAATGAATAAAACATCCTTACTCTATAATGAATGGACCAGATAGAGAACATCTGAAGATAGAAAATAGAAAATGTTGTTTGTTTGAGAGAAAGGGAAGGACATTAGAGATGAAGGGGGAAAAAAGGAGGGAGAGAAGCAACTAAGAGGAAAGGACTGGCTGTGAGTGCATGACGAAGAATAAGAGAAACAAAATGCAAAGGAGCGAGGATGAGTGAGATAGAGTGAGTCCATCCCCTGGGCTACTGCTGCTGTTCTAACAATAGCTTGGCAGCAGAAACTCCTGTGGGCTTGAAGCTCTGCTGCCCTCTGAGGCAGAGCTGCAACAACTGGCAGACTCATCTGCTGCCGTGCAGCGAGCACGACTCGTTCTTGTTGAATTCATTTCAATTTTAATGACTTCGGCTGTAACGCATCAAATGAAGGACAAAGGCCTGAGCTGAACCTTGAGCTGTGGACAATGTCAAGTGAAGACGGCCAAGTGCTGGCACAGTTTAGATGCCGGATCAAATCACGACGTAAGAACCAATAAATAGTTTAAGAATCTGCATCAAATAATTAGGAAGAATAAGGCTTCATAAATTAGAATTTACTAATAGACCACCAATAGTACAGCAGAAACAGCACAGAAAGAACAGCTGTATGCAAGCCACGTACTTGTGCAATGAAATCTCTGTTGTCCTAAATACGTTGACTACTCTACACTGAAATTAAAGAAACACTGATGAATAAGGAATCACGTTATATAAGGAGCGCAAAGAAAACGAAGAAGGGAACAGAGTTAAAACTGGGAGAACGACTTTCCAGGGTGGTAATATTTTTTTATTTTTGTATGCACTAGTTCACCTCAGAATATTTAGGTCTCAGCGTGTGATTTATTAGAGATATTAAATATTTAGGAGGATGAACACTTCGTAAGCCACAACCTACTTACGACACAGAGAAAGAGTAATGAGGGGAAAAGCACGAAGCACAAGCAGAAATGAGGAGTCGACACACGCTGTACAAAAACTGTGACTTTTGTAGTTTTACCTCCACTCCTCCTGGGGGTGCTGCTTCTCATATTTCTCCCTCACATGAGAAACTCCCAAATCAGGGTGTAACCAGTGGAGAGCATCAGAGTGCAAATGGGTCAGGCGGAGGCCCAAAGAGGACACACAGCGCAACTTGTGGATCTCAGCTATCTTCTGTATAACACCCTGTTAAAACAAATAGGAGAACGGTCAAAGGGAGGGAATTCACAACAACAACAGAGGGGTGGGAATGTGTCAAACATCAGCGCGTCCTACCCGGACATCCGTAGCATCTCCATGCCTGATATTACTAGCCCAGGTACACGGTTCATTGTTGGTCTCAAAGTAATGGAAGATCTTAAGAACCCGGTCCATGGAGCCCGGGGGCCGCTCTAGACCTCCAGAAGAGCCGCTGGTACCGGGACCACCGGGCATCCCCGACCGGGATTTGACCCCACAACCACCTGCAGAGTGATTGAGGTTGGGCTCCAAGTAGGAAGACGACGCCATGCCTGACTCGGATGCTCCTGCTGTGGCTAACTGGCCGTCATATTCTGAAAATAAGGTGGAGACAAAACAAGTTATTGTACCTAGAAATCTGTAATCAGCTCCTCTTGTTTCATAAGATTATCCTTTAAGAGAAGACAATCCTTCAATTCATCCCCCACCCCTCAATAAGGGTGTTTTTTTAAAAAATGTCTTACTCAATAGTTTTAAACGTTAATCTGGCTAAAAAGCTGAAACAGTAAAACACTCAGTCAGCACCAAACATATATTATATATAACGATATAAAGAGAATAATGAAAAACAAATCCAGGTGAACAATGAGAAAACTATAGTTAAAGAGTCTGGAAGTGGACATGCTATATACCATCATGTATTTCAACTGCTGCGTCTCCATTACCCCTAGAAATAAGCAAAACCTAAATATCAAAATTAAAAAATGGTAATGGAAACATCTCAAATATCACTAAAACTTTTTATGCTCTCATGAGGTGGTTTTTCAGACGTATCAATATAAAAGTATATGTGCGAAAGTGCAATAGAAACACTTTGTTTCACAATTCCTCGTCACCGGCATCACCGAGATGACAAAGGTCATGTGACTAGTTCATCTAAAGTCCATCTTCCTCAAAGTGAAGTCCAGTGTGACAAGAGTTTAAGAGAATAAATGGATATCGCCAGATGAGACTTTACCAGAGTTACAGCTAATTTGCAAAACACCTTTCAATGGAAACATGTACAAAACGCAATTGTACTTTATTGAAAATTCCATTTGCCCCCAGTTCCATATTATTTTGCAAAAACTTGTAATGGAAACGCAGCTACTTCTTAAAACAGTTTGTTCAAGGTTAGGTCAGTCGGACTCAAATGAGTCAATATAAACCAGCAAAAAACAAGCACAATTTGTTTTTGAGAAGGACTTAATGAGCAAACAGTTCAGTCGTCTATAGGTGAACGGTTCAATCCTATCTGCAGTGTAGATGGACAACACATCCATCTACATAAAACATGCATTTCAACTCTCTGGAGTGATTATTTACCACCATGACCATCCTGTCCCCCCCTCGATTTCCTACAATCTGACCTGACATTCGTTAATTATTCTGGACTTGCTGGTGTTGACTGGGAGGTGCTCATGCTCAAGTAGGGACGCACCAGTGTAATCCTCTCTATAGCACTTTCAGCAGGACGTAGTCTCTTCAAGACTGATTCCACATCTGATACCAGTGCTTCCTTTTTAAGAAATCTATACAACCTCAGTGAGTGGGAATCAATATGGAAGCATCTTTATGGAAGCTAACCACAGACTGCGTATGAAAGATGGGCCCAGTCGCCAAGTCTGAAAGGTGAAGCCAACGTGGAAGTGGCTTAAAATGCCATATTGTTGATCGACACTAGGCGTTGGCTCAAAAAAGAATCCTCATACTCAACAGATCTTCCAACAGACTAAAAAAAAAAAAAAAAAATCATCAAATTCTTTCATAAAACACTGAGTCAACAAACTGTTTCCACAAATGCAGTGCACTGGTTTTGGCTTTGAAAAGAATTCCCTTAGTGAGCAGATATCACTTGACACTTGAATAACTTAATAAAAAGGGAAACTCTTCCTTCCTCTCCGGCTCCTCCTCTCGTCCAAATATGGCTTCAAAAAGAAAAACTATGGCGACAGCCAGATGCTAAAACTCAAGGACTAGTAACAGTAGACCACAAACTAATTCATAAACTCATTGTGCCATCGCTTACATACAGTACTATTTATGACACTGTAATCAGACGAGGGATTCAAGGGTGATAAAAAGTGAGAGGTGGAATTAAATTATAGTCAATTTTAATATGCAGATGAGGTATGACAAATAGTGACCTGCTCTGATGTCGAAAAAGCAAATTAGGAGATATCTAGTTCCAAATCATATAAAGTAAGTTACTAAAAACTAAATTTGATGATGCATCCTTTTTGCAAAGAGTCTAAGATTTAAATGCTCTAAAGGAGCATGTTCATTTACTGTATATTCTAGTGTATCTTGGCTCACATTTACTGTATTACTAGTGTATGAGTCTACCCGAACTATGCAAAGACGTGGAGTTTATTTCAGCTATCTGGCCTTTTCATGCTGATTTATCCTCCCTTCATACTGTGGGCTCATCTTCACACATATCATCCTTGTGTGAGACAACCGCCCTGATGCTTCCTGTGTCACACTGTGACTTCCTGGATATCCCAGCAGTCGTTGTTGAGTCATCATGACCATGGGGACTGGTTTCAGCTGACTGTGAATTGTGGCTATCACGGTGTAACAAAAGGTACCACATAAGCAAATTGAATCTGACTCATTTCATGGATGATTTTTTAATATTAGATTAGTGATCTTTGAAATACTTTTCCTAAATACGTGTCAAAACTGTGGTCTGCATCAGCATTATCTCACAGGGCACTTAAGGGTAAAAGATCAAAGGGTAATTACAAATGATAAATTATGTTCTGTTATTGTACTGTGAAAAATAAACTGCAGTGGTAGTTTCTGTTTTCAGTCCTGTGGGGAAGACTGAACAGCCT
Source organism: Mugil cephalus (assembly GCF_022458985.1). Taxonomy (NCBI): domain Eukaryota; kingdom Metazoa; phylum Chordata; class Actinopteri; order Mugiliformes; family Mugilidae; genus Mugil; species Mugil cephalus. The sequence continues at coordinate 13,686,108 of NC_061780.1, forward strand.
GTAGCAAGCAATCTATATATATATATATATAAATCACAACCGTTCACATCACTATATTCAGCATTTTTCTATCTCTGCTCAGGTCAAAGCAAGATCACGTCCAACTGAGAAAAACAGGGAAGAAAGGAACAGAGAGACAGAAACATGGATATGGATCCAGGGAAAGTGGATTCAGCACCGACTGACCTTTGGTTAATTCTACAAGAGAGAATTGAAATACACGCCTGCATGTGCACGTGCTATTGCACAATGACTGCACCAAAAGTTTGAAAGAGGACATTATGCATCTGATGACTTGACTCAGCACTCTCGTATAAGAACCTGCTGTATCAATATGGTGCGTGTGTGTATATGCATGCACAAGACACATTATGACTTCCTGAGTCTGTGCAGAGGTCATACTACTTTTCTTTTTAAATGACGGTTGACCGGGACTCCTATTGGTTACGTAATTCACTAATGGGAGCCAGTTTTTCTGCATTTATTCCTTATCTATCTATCTATCTATTCCAATTCTTTCTACATAATGTGAGTCAGGAATAGCATGAAACAGAACGACTGCAGTTTGGTTTGGTTTTCAGGGATTAAGGCTCAGACACTCCAAAAGATAAAGCCTGTGTCTGGACCAAACACTTGACAACTAGCAATCGCCGGCTAGCACATAGCACAGAGCTGGCCTCTCGTGAATCACGCTGATCTGTCATTCTATAGTTTATTGGTAGTAGATGTCGATGGGAAAGATGAAAAATAAGAGTTGTCATCCGTGTGTGAGTTTTTCACTTTTCACTTTGTCTTTTTCTTGCCATCTGCTGCTATTCTCATACGCGGGTGTCTTGTCTTATCTTGTCTTGAGCTTAACTCTCAGATGGATTTCTCCAACACACTCTACCTCCAGTTCATTTTGCTGAAACGTGACGAAAAGCTGGCGACGGGTCAACAACTACTAGCAACAGTCGGTCAGTCAAATCAGGCTTGACGTGTCTCTGCTCTTAAGGAAATTATTATTGGATGGACCTTTATTATTAACTGTGAAATAATCCTTTTTTTATTCTGCTGTTGAGGGACGGGGAACCAAACACTTCAGTGATTAAAATGAAGAATTTGTGAAAACGTGAAAGAAGTTGGCAGAAAGTGAAGATTATATTAAACCTCTCTGAGAGTACATGGTTGTAGAAACAGTGGAAATAACCTCCTGAGACCCTGCGTCCTCTTACTGTGATGTTAAGTTTTAGGTTTAGTTTAGTTTGTCATCTAATGGTAGCAAAGGTTAAAACTTATTTATTTATGCTTATTAACGTTTCTAGTTTGATACAATGTGCAAATTTAACAAATGAGAAAGTTTTGCTAAATAATAAGTACTCGTTTGAGGACGTTGGGACTTAATTGTTTGCAAATCAGTCTTTGCTCCTACTACCTTGTTCAGGTATTAAAATAAACAGTTTTACATTTTGTCACACATTGGTGACTTCTTTATAATATAAATAATGAAATAATAAAACAGTGCCCACATATCAGTTTTTTTTTTCAAAAACTACTACTTCCTGTTCAAAGATGATGCTTATTTTTTATACATCTTACATCCTAGGAATCCCAAATACCTCAGAAAAGTTAAAAAATAAAATAAAAAAATGCATGCCAAATAAAAGCTTGGGCGACAGGAGGATAATCATGTTATTTGGGTTTTGCAGAGCAGAACCATTATAATATTGCCCCTGCTACCTGTTTGGCAGCTGGAATGTTAAGCTTCATAAAGAAGCAACCACAGACTCACTATCTAGACTTTTGAAAAAATAAAAAAAATAAGTAAATAAATCTATGCTTTGATTTTGAAACAATGAAGATTGATCGTATATTTTAAAGAGGTAATTTCAGTATTGTTTTTACCGTAATTAGAGAGGTTATAGTTATAGTTATAGTTATAGGTTGTAGTTATAGGTTATATCCCGGACTGAGTTTGTGTGGAAAGAAAAATCATGCACAGTATTTTCCTAATATTTCTTTTTTCTTTTAACATTATGAAAGTTGAAAGCATGAAGCCTTAACTCAAGTAAACCAACACTAGCTGGATACAACTGACTCCAAAATAAAATGAAAGTTTTAAAAGCACTGGCTGCTGCTTTCATGCCTCATCTCGGGGGGGAACATATTAAAAAATGTATTGGGGGCATTATTTTGACTGCAACTCATTTCTAAATAGAAGCAACTGCACCAGCTCAGATAGAGTCCGAAACCGCAAACTCCAAACTCCAACGCTGCATACACACAGAACCACATACACGTAACCATAACCTAAATACTACATACAGCTTTGCTAAATCCTATTAGGGGAGAAGTTATTGATACATTTGCACACAGCTACTTTATGCTCCAAATACAGTTAAATCGCACACAACTAGAGAATATACTTGAGGTATTTAGTCACATAGGAACAAGAAACAAAGGCAGTTGGGAACGACTCAGATCAGGGACTTGTACCGTCACACACTTTTCTGTTTTTGGACACTTGGGATGTTTGCAGCTAAACAGGACTGAGTTTCCACTCATCGTGCCATAAAGATAAAACTAACAACTATAAACAGACCATAAAATAATCTATTCATTCATACACTCTCTGTTTACCACCTGTTCTCCTGTCCTACAGGGTCACACGGATAAAATATTTTATACCAATCAGGTACAACATTATGACCACTGACAGGAGATGTAAATATCATTAACTATCTTGTGACAATTTAATGTTCTGCTGGGAAACTTCTGGACCCACAACCTAGACCAGACCGGGCACACCCACCCCATAACAAATGGCACTCCTTGATGACAGCAGCCTCACACAGACACACACACAAAAACAGTCTAGGAACAACTGGAACAAGTCGTTGACCTGGCCTCCAAATTCACTCGATCCTAAGCTGATCATGTATCTGTGGGATGATCCACAGAGGCCCCTCCCCTCAACCCATAGGACCCCCACTAAAAGCATTAATTCAGGACACCCTCAGAAGACACATGTCCCTTCTCTGACGACTCACAACTGCACAAGAGAAACATACATAATATTAGGACATAGGTCAAAATGTTATGCCTGATTGGTGTATATATTATATACGTACCCTAATTATTGCTGTAAAAATGGCTGCACTACTTAACACGGGGCAACTTAAACCCCTCTCGCATTTGATTTAATCAACATAGCTGCACTAAATCAACTAGGCCACGCATGCAGCTGCCAGACCCCTCACCCCCTCTCTCAGTGGGCCTCCGCTGACTGACAGTCGGCCCGTTAAACCACAGAAAGCTGGAGTTGAGCTCCGTCCTGCAGCAGCAGCAGCAGCAGCAGCAGGAGGAGGAGGAAGCTTTATGTCCTCGTCTAATGGGTATCTGGGTTACTGGTGTTAGTCCAGTCTTGTGGGAGCACAGGCCTTTTCACTCTCTCCGCCATCCCCATTTCTCTCTCTCGTTCTGAGATTCAAGTGCATATTTTGTATTCTCTTTAATTTATCATCTAAAAAATCTCTCCTATCCTTCTTTCCCCATCATTTCACACTTTATCTGTAACTCCTTTCTTCTCCCCATCTAAAACTCCTCCTGTCGCACGCTTTGAGATCTTTTAGTTCCTGCCTTCCCGTCTCCATTTGATCCTCCGGTCCTATTGAACCACCTCACTTCCTTCCTCCATCTCATCTTTCTCTCATCCTCACAATTTCCTCTGTCCTCCCCCTCCCCCTCTCCCCCATCACTTCTCTCTCTCTCAGTCTGTGCAACCAAGGATGCACATTATCCATACTAAAGAACGGGGGGAAAAACCCTGCAGTCTAAACATCATCTATAAACAGGGACATTTTAATAATGAAAACAAAAAAGATGAGGAATGCATACGCTTATACACATGTGTGTGAGTGAGTGTGAGGACATAAATCTGTTGACACAATCACACTGTGGTCACCTGCTTCCCTTTAGGGCTGAAAAAGTCAGTCTCCATAATGTAAATCATAACATTTTTGTATATAAGGCTTCATGGTTACTTACACATTTCCTTCACTCAGGCTTAAACCAAAGTTGTCAGAAACTGCTTCTCACACTTCTCTATTCCGTAAAATGAAGTGTAAACATGGACCCACTAGCAACACATTCACTACACAGTTCAGACATCCCGTCGTCCTACAGGGAGCTGATAGGATAAACACAACTTGGTTTTAGAGAGCTTATCGCATGGCTCGTCACTGCAACTTTCTCCTGTCATTCTCTTGTGATAAAAGGAAAGCTGCAGCTGGTTTGTTGTCATATTGTCACAAAAACTGACTGAAAGAGTAGATGAAACTTATGGGGACGATGTTACATTCAAAACATGTGTGAAAGTCAAGATTGATGAAATACACAAATACACGTTATTCAGTGCTTCAGAAGACACATACACAAAAACTCTAAACCATGGCACCAAACCGCAAAAAGTCATAAATCTAACTGTTTCCTGCATTTCAATGACTTTCCACTTTTTCGTACATACTTGGTAAGGGGTGCTGTGCGTAGATGCAGGCCCCCTTGCTCCAGCAGAGAGGGATGCAGCCGCTGTTCTCCATTTGGTTTGCGTGGGGAGCGGTTCAAGGTCTGGCCACAAAGCCCAGACAAAACTGCCAGACCCCAAAAACAGCATAAAGCCTAGGAGAAGGAAGAGCTCCCAATCTGGCTTTTTTTCTTGTAAATATATATATATTTACTAAAGTAAATTTGAAAAAGCAGCTAAAGAACTGAAAGATGTCGATGAAAATTTTGGAAAGTGAAACCTTCTACACTGGGAACTAGTTTCCCACTGGTCACAGGGTCGATATTATCCATCATAAAGAAAATAAAAACAGTCGGATCTCACGTCCCAGATCTGTTACTCAGCTCCGGGCAAAATAGAGGATGTCAAATATCCTTTGAACTCCACCCGATGCTGTTTCAGTCATTACATTAGGTATCTATGATCAGAGTACAGGTCCCAGAGAAACTCCAAATATAAATAAATAAGAGTCGGTAGCAAAGGTTTCTCCTGATCGTACCACTGTAAACAACTACACAACTGCGACTCGTTCCTCTACAGCTTCCTGAAACATCGCATTACTTCATGACTCGAGGAAGAAGCCGAGGGGTCCAGTTCTTAGAAATCAATGAATCCAATTCTGTCCAATGACCTCCGACCCAGCGGAATACCTTCACCATTGTGCAACGTGATCGGTAACGATCCCCTGTCAAGAAGCTCTTTATTTGCTCCTTCACCTCAGGGACAAAGACTCCCTCAGGATGCAGATAATTCAGTCATTTGCTCAAGGATACTTCAGCAGGATGGAAGCTTCCAAAAAAGATACTCAAGGCTGCGGTGTTTGATGAACGGTTTCCTTTTCCATTAAGCCGTCCTGCAGCCCAATAAATCCTCACAGAATATCAAATTTGGGTCATTAGTGCAGAGGTACAGGTCCAGTTTATCAATCCTCCATGTGGAATTCAAAGGAGATCTCTTCCCCGCAGTCACAGGGATCTGGCATTGCACGTCAAATTTCCAGCAAAGGTGGCAGCTCTGTTCTGTAAAGCCGAGGTCGAGTCCGATGGCGATGGCGAAATAGATCACAGAAAGAGGAAAAGGGAAACGGGCATCGGTGAAAAAAGGAGACAAAAATGTAGGGCAGTAGAGAGGGGTGCAGAGAAATGGAGCATCGTGAAAAGAGAGGAGTATGAGAGTGACCGATGCAGGGGTGGAGAGTGGAGACCAGGAAATGAGGATACGGTGGGAAGGAGAAAGAAGAGACTCAAGGAGGAGTTGAAAGGGGACGAAATGCTCAAAAAAAAAGAAAATATGAGTAAAGAAGAAGTAAAGGGAGATGGGGTGAAGAAAGAATGCAGAGATCCCCCAGGGAGAAGCTAAGCCTCGCGTCCTCCTAAAGCTCTTCCACAATACTGAGAGGCTGCAGGAGTTAAACAGGTCAAAGCAGGTATCTCACGGCGGAGGGGGACATAAAGTAAGAGAAGTGGGTCAAAACAAAAAAAAAGAAAACAAAAAGAGCAGGAAGATAAAAGGCCGCGATGCAAAGCCGCCGGGCGGGATGGGAGCAGTCGCACCACGAGGAGAAAAAGGATGTTGCGGGAGCGGGTTGCTGTAAATCCGTTTCAAAGTCAGTCATCTGTGCGCCGATTAGTTTGGCTTCTGAAGTCTGTCTTCTGTGGTGGCGGCGCAGCAGCCAGATCACAACAAACCTCTCTCTCTCTAACACACACACACACACACACACACACAATGCCGCAGCCGCCACCGACGCACACGCGCGCCGTTTGATCGTGCGAAATCCTTGAGCAGTCAAAGTGAGTGCAGCAAAGAGACTGTAAGAGTGAGAGGGAGGGGGGCACGAGAGTGGCTGAGCAGGTAGTGTGTGAGGGAGAGAGAAATGGGAAATAGGAAATCGAGTGACTCCGTGCGCGAGCGAGAAAAGTGAGCGTGTGCGCCAAGTGTTTCTCCTCTGCTGTGTGTGTTTTTTTTTTGGTTTAAGCTGCTGTGCGCACGCTGCGAAAAAGCTGCTCCGATCACTAACGAGCAGCACCGAGGAGGGAGGGAGGGAGGGAGGAAGGGGGACGCTGGTGTAATGTGTGTGTGTGTGTGTGTGGGGGGTAGAGAAGGAGAGGAAGAGAGGGAGGACGAAGATGGAGAGATATAAATATTGTAATTGAGACTCGATGCAGTGAAAAGTAGCCGAGCTGATTGGACCGCGCTCTTAATCAACTTAAATCACACAGACCCTCACAGAGGCGCACAAACAAGGTTTAACCGGGATCAGAGCTTAGCACAGAAAACAAGCATTCCACACTCTGACCCCTGAAAACACTTGTTTTTCTCAGGGTTTCTTTTCTTCTCATTCCTCCCCCCTCGTCTGTGTCACTCTCCTGCCCTTAGCGGGTCTCTGCTGCCCTCTGTCCTCGCTCTGCTTCCTCCCCCTTCCCTCCAAACATATTTCACCTGCTCCTGCAGCGCGCCAGCCCTTCACCGGCTGTAAAGCACTCTTGACATTCAATCCCTCTGATGGGACGGAGCACGAGATGACGCTTAAGGGCTGAGCAAAACACAGGCAACAGTCACCACACACTGCGGGGGCTGTAGAAAACGTGTTCAGTTCTCGAAGGTTTTAGCTAAATGCAAGGACTCAAGCTGCCCTTCATTCGTTTAGATTTGATCGTTTGTTCCCTTTATTTACAATGTGCAATGAAAAAATGATATCATGCAACAGAGTGACAGGAAAAGGGTCTTTTTTTTGAGAACTTTCAAGTAAATACTGACTGATTGTTTATTTGAACGGCCGACAAGCTGCGTAACGTCTGGAAACCACATGCATGTCAAAATAACGAGACCCACAACACACCTGTATTTGTATTTAAATCAAGCTCTTATAGTGTCAGTTTATCTTTTGCTTCAGCTTCATTCTTTTGTTTTTTGTAACTCAATAAACAAATGAAACAGCTCTGAAATATCAACCAGAATGTCAGAGTAGAGAAGCAAATCATACACAGGTTTTTTGGGAGTGCGATCATCTACACTTTGGAGTCATGTATATTTGCCTAAGGAACGCAAAGCTCTCTGTCTAGGATAAATATATGATTGTGTTATCAATAAGGACAGATATTTAAGATACTATTGACTGAACAAAAATGAGAAGGGATCCTTCAACTTAGAACAATGACTAGAAATTGTAAGAAAGATTTGCACTATGGAGAAAATGACTTAGAAACTGAGAATGAGAGGAAATGTTTGAGAAATGTTTGATTAACAATTGAGTGGAAGATGTTTAAGTGACCTACTAATAAATTACCTCAAAGATACCTGCTTTCTATACACCCTTCTACTACAAGAGACTCCAAAATATGGCTGCTCACTTTTTTTTTTACCTAATCCACATGAACAAATAAAGATCTGTACTTCAAATACTTGGATCTAAGGAAAATCCAATCATTCTTTTGTTTGTTAATTTTATCTGCACTATAGCTGCTGTTTCCTAAGTGTGTTTTAATATGAGCCCAGGAAGAATCATCGCTGCTGCAGCAGTGACTAATGGGGATCAGAAATAAATAAATAAAGGAAAACCCAAATCAACCAGAAAAGAAGCAACTACAAGCTCAAGTTTAGACATGTATAAGAAAAATAAAAACTTCTTCGCCTGGTCATGATATTACAGGGAAGAATAAGAGAAAATACTGTGGATCATAATTTCTCCTCTAACGGCATTACAGAAGCTGTTAGAGGACTATTCCCCGACACTGAAAATTAAATCGACAATGAGCGTTTTTCCCTGGGACTATTATTGGCACAGAAGCTAAGGTCAGCCAGTCTCTCCTCATTTCGTTATTTTGTGCATGCCTGTCTCCTCTCTCCCTCCATCGTCCTGCCTGTGACCTGGAAATCGATCTCTGAGCTATCTGAAGGATTTCTCTCCTCCAAAATGCATCTGGAGGAGTGAGGGGAGAGGAGGCACAGAGGTACCCTCCACCCGGGTCTTTCCAGTGACGTGCAGTATAAAAGACAGACGACATCTAGCTGGACCAGCGCTACTAAAACACTCGGAACAGAATTAATAGCATATCTAAACGCGTTATATTCAGTGTGAGTTGTCACGATCACTGCTACGCTCATTTGACAGTGATCATAAAACACAGCGAAGGAGCTGCACCGCGCGTTAATATTTAACTGACATTGTTTCCAAATGAAAGCTCCCGAACAAGGATGTCTCATTTTCTCAAATGCCCGCTGCTTCAACTCTTCTCTGAGGATGAACAAATGGGAGACTTGACAGGATGGGTCAGTGCTGCGCTTCTGCCGTCTCCAACCAAAATGTTACTCTCATTATAAGTTACGAGTTAACCTCAGAGTTGACATCAACTCCAAGTTAAGTTCCCTGTGTAGGAATGTCAGGTCCTCCGCTCCAGATATACAGCAGCCTGCTCGGAGACATACCGTAGGATCAACAGTTACCTAGCAACCGCTGAGGAGAGAGACTGGAGCCAGGGGCCCTACCATGTCTTAGCTATACCTCTCAAATTATTCAGCTCTACCTCGATGCGCTCCACGACACAGAACACAAGCCCAAGTCTCTAAGTGTGAGAGAACACGAAGATCTTTTGAAAAATAAAACAGAGCGTTGGCTCTTATGAATGAATGCACGTCAAAAAGTTTCAATAAGAAAGCTAGAATCAGTGAGTGTGCAAAGGAAACTTTCATAATGCAAGTTTACGACAAGAATTCTAGATAGATAGATAGATAGATAGATAGATAGATAGATAGATAGATAGATAGATAGATAGATAGATAGATAGATAGATAGATTTAAATTCCTAAAAATAAATAACATCAGTACTCACCGGCGTAGTACGATATTCTGGAAATATCTGAAACAGACAACAACAATTTCAGTTTGATCCATCTGTGAATTTAACGTACCGACTTACACCGTTAATAATTCAGGGGCACTGCATGTCATCTATTAAGTCATGGCGTACTACAGCATAGTGCATTATGCAGGACGCAGTACTTAGCCATGCAATTCAGCTTCGCAAAAGTAGTCACTGTGAAACTGTTCCCCAGAGACAGAAGGATGTTTTGTTCCAGTTCTTCAACACCTAACCAAATTTAGTCCACTTCCACAAGCACTTCACAAGCACTGATGCGTTGTCTCGAACGCTTGCTAGACATATGACAGACATTTTTTTTATGTATGGAAGAGAAGTAGAAGCAGAGACAAATAGTAGTGGGTTGAAAAGAGAGACAGTGAGGAGCTAAATTAGTAAGAAATGCTTCTTACCAATTAACACATCATCAAAGAGGACTTGGACCACTTGGAAAGACCAAACGTTCAATATAAATCATTGACTGACAAGCGTCAATTTCTAATCACTCTGAGCACATACATCCACTGGTTCAACATGTTTGTCAGCATCGACCAGCCGGCGAGTTGTGCAGCATCTTAAATGAATCGGGAGGATTTGATATGCGCTGCGTTCGAGACAGCTGGAGCAGGGCGAGAATCATGACTTGGCAGAATGTGTCTGCTCCGTCACGCTGTCATAACTTCACCCTCTGGACTCAAATCTGTCTCACGACCTCCGCCACTTTCTGCTCGACGCGCCGCCTCCGCCGTCCTTTTGCTCGCTCTTGTCTTTTCTACATTCTCAAGCAAACAGGAGACACCCAAATGAGCAATGCGATGATGGAAATGTACAATACTCTGTAGACAAGCTGACATCTGTTACTAAGCAACAGCCACGAAGCAGGACTGCGGTGCTAATAAGGACGACAAGGCTTTGTCTTATAATGCATGTGGGACAGAAGCTGCATCCGGAGTTTGTACAGTTTACTGTGCACTATGAGGAGGTCTATACTGTACCTCAAAGTATGTTGTTGTTACTGATATCAATTTTGTTGTGAAATGAATATGATTTTTAACATGTGGTTCAGGAAACTACATTACAAAGACAAAAAAAAAGCTGTGATACTGAAAGAAAATGGTCTTCCATTCATTTTAATCTGCATATCCGTGTTTATGTCGCAGTGGCAACAAGCTACGCAAGGAATACCAGCTGTTGTTTACACAAAACCACAAACACCTACTTTTTCTAGACCAAAAATTCACAGGAGAATTGATAAGGGAATCTATATGGAATTGGATCGATAAGCAGAATTGATATCGGTATCAATAAAATCGTATCAATTCCCATCCACAGCTGGCACCGCTCAACCTCTCACTGCATCTCGAAGCCCAGCCGCCTTACGAAGGAACCTCATTTCAGCCGCTTGTATCTACACTCATGTTCTTTCTACTTAAAATTCATGACCATAGGTGAGGGGTGGAACACAGATCTCACCGGTGAAAGCCTTTCCTTACATCTTAAACTCCCTCTTCAACCCGACGCTTCAATATTGCGACCACGCTGCTGCAGCTGCTACATCAAACCACATGTCCACCCCATCACTCACATCTACCATCACTGGAAAACAAACCCCACAATATACTCCCAAAGTGGAAAAAACAATGCACAGTATAGTGGTTTCAAACCTAGAGGTGCTAGATCTTATTACAGGAACTTTACATTAGACAAACCGACCCAGTGCCGACAGTCACGACCCAACGATGTCAACAGAACCACGTCATCTGAAAAAAGCAGAGATGAGATTCTGAGGTTGTCATGGAGGACGTGCTCCTCCACCGTAAGCCTACCCTTCTCCATGATCACCATAAACAGGAGCTTTGTCATTATTAAGTTCAGCTCTGCCATAAACTTTAACCATATCTCTTTAGCGTCAAAATATTTCCTCCCAATTCTGTTTTAATGGCGACTGACTAGCATTAACGTTGCCAAAAAAGAAAAAGAAGACGACTGTTGTTTCTTCTTCTTCTTCTGTCTTAGTGGTAGTTGGCTAGAGACAAAGCTGCCACAATTGAAGAAGAAGAACCGTTCACTGAAGATGTTTCCCAAGGTGGTAGTGGTAGATCCTTATTCAACTTGATGAGAAAAGCCTTTATAAATCTCCCAGAGAGCAGAATTTAAGATGTTTTTAATTGTGAGACAACAGAATTAGTCTTGAGCTACTTAAACCAGAATCATCAATCATTCCCATCTTCGATTCTACTGGTTTCTCCCCCATACGTTGTAAACACAAAAACATCTGGCCGGAGTAAGGACTGTGCGATGCGTGGTGATATACTACAGGATAATTAACTGTGTAGGTTATGAAGTTACAACAAGTTCTGTCTCAAACCTGATACTCGGTTTTGATTCACCACTTCTCAGTGTGAGTTCTGCCACTTCACATAATTTCCTCTAATCACATAATCCAATTTGTTTCTGGCAGACTTGTGTCCAAAAACATTGGCTACAAGTAGCAACAAAAGCGACACAACACCAACCCCTAGCATAATTTCCTCGCTCTCTCCCTCCCGCGTTCTGAGTCTGACATTCACCAGTGATAAATGCAGCATTAAGACACTTAGTCATTTTGATCCAGGACTGGCAGCACATTCCACCCAGAGCGCCAATGGATTAAGCACGAATTGAAATGGTGTTAAATATATATTCGAGTATAATGATGTACCCTGAAAACAGCCCGTATATTTGTCTTCTGTGTCTACCTTAAACATTCACCGGCTTTCAAATAATTCAAGTAACAGAAAAACATCACTATGGCATCACTATGAACGACCAAACCGGAACGTTTTAAAACGACATAATGACCCATAACTAAAAACAATACTGACAGATCTGCCACTGGAGCCAACAGGAGATATTTTCACTTGTTTAAACGCTGCTCAGAGCTTCTCCCTCCTACTCCATCGCATCCCCTCCCCTCGCAGCCTCTTTCTTTCGCTCTCCCACTCAAACTCCTGCCTCTGGCTGAAAAACCACACAGGCTACGACAGTTGACACCACGCTGAGGGCATTGCACAACTCCGTTCTCGTCAAGAAAACACAACAACAACAACAGCCTTTTGCCACTCCTCTGCACTGATCTGCGCTGCCAGATTAGAGTACAGCACAACCGACAGCAACATCAGCAAAGTCGACCCAGCAGCAGCAGCAGCTACGGCTTCAGCTGGGCGGCCGTCACTTAAGTATCGGCCATAAAAATGTTAGTGGGGCTCCGGGACTGCTGCAGAGGAAGTAAGGTGAAGCATGGGGGGGGGGGCAGTTTTCACATCTGTATTTATTATGTTTTCATATTAGACCAAAAAAAAAGCTGATGCTATAAAAGGATAACTCATATGTCGTCCGCTGAAACATCTTACTCTGAGGAGCTCAATTTGTTGAGTAACGCGCGTCGATATAAATGCCTGAACTTAGTTCACCATTACACACTTCAGTGCACCCACATCAATTGAGAGAGTTCATGAGGACACAGCCAAGCAGCCCCATTATCACTCACCGTGGTCAGTTATTCTCCTCTGAACAACAAACACGCTGAGCCACAGTCGATCCACAGTTTCAAGCACTTGGTTCGCTCACATTTTTACGCAGGTCGTTTATTTCACGTCTACATTTCTACTCTGAAAACTTGAGAATATTACAGGTCACAAACCAGCTCCCAGCTTCCTGCCTGTTCCCACATTCTCCGACGCGTTGGCTCAAATACATGTTGATGTTTCAGGTTTGCCTCACTGCTTCGCGAAGCTTTTATGCGACCAATTCATTTGCAAGTCAAATTCATTTGAAGAGTAAACGTTCTGACCTTCTCTTCGCTGAGTGGTTTCACATGGCAGGAGTGAAGCAGAACCTCCATTTCATTCACTCCTACTTTCACAATTCCTCTCTGAATTCATAGATTTGCTGTTGCATCTTTTACACAGCCAGGCCGTTTTTTTTTTTTTTTTTTACAGGTTGTTTTATGGATCTACCTCCACCCAAGTTAAAGTTCAGGCATTCATAAATTCATGACTCCAAACCAGCGTCTCCCTGGAGTGCCACAGAAGCTTCATGTCTCTGAACACTGTCAGAAACGGAGAAAAAAAAAAGAGTTTTTTTTATATTTTTCTGTATGTTTCTATATGAATTCCTCTGGCTCGGTATACTTAAAGTACCGTTCAGCCTTAACGGGGAAAAAGAGACAGTGGAATAATAGTTACCCTCGAGGTGCACGGCATTTTGCATCAACACGCTTACACCTCTAATAGAAGTAGAAACGTGCTGTTTGTATATATACATACTATAAATATGTGTTTCAGGAGTCCACTACTCAACCAGCTGCTTTATAGCCACTTTTAGACGCATTTCTCCAGAAGAAACTAAAGTAAACGACCGGCTGTCTTAGACATTATGACAGTAATAATGTTCCTCAGCTTCTACTGCATATTTCTGCCATAATATTTTCTAAAATCCTCAGTGTGAATTCACATTACTGTCATTCAACATGATGAATGTCAACTCAACAGCCTGATCTGATTTTTCCACTCTCAAACAGATGTTGTGCTCTATATGGATTAGCCAAACAGGTGTTCCAATTACGGAAACATTGATTTTTTTTTTTTTCAGCCTAAAGGTGTTGTCGGATACAGGCAAGTGTCAAATACGCCACATAAACAGACTCAGGAGATACAGACTATAAACCCATAAACCTCGTTTTTACAATCACAGCGCTTGACATGAACGGATGGCCACATGGAATAACTTAAGCAAAACAACAAGCTGCGGATGCAAATAAGGGCGGCCTGATGGTGACGCGCAACTCCTACTTTCACTGGTCTTTCCTGACAGCCTGCTGCTGTATTGTCCCAAAATATGACATGACACCACTCCAACAAACCAACTGTGTCTGTGCTCTCTGGGTTCTTGGGCCAGACAGTGAACAGCAGTAAATCTGCTCATGATGTTATTTTGTGCATACTATACGTAATTCGACAACTTGTTTTGGGAAGGTTTCACGGATGTTTTCTATCCATTTGTGATAGTGAGCAGTGAAGACGATGACACAAGCGATGAGGTATCTGAGCTATACTTATCAGTGCGGTAGCAGAAGACATGGCCTGGGGCACAGGATGGGTGTTGGGAGGTATAACTGTGCTGGAATTCAATACAGCGCAATAAAGCAACCACATTTAAGGCAAGACATGAGAAGACACAGCTTAACTAAGACGCTGTATCCTTCATAGATGACTAAAAGGGTGTGTGTGTGTGTGTTTAATATACTGCTGTTGCAGACGTACAATGCCACGGAAAGCCTGAGGATCATCTGTATTCAGCAGCAAAGACATAACAAAACTGCCAACTCACATGTGTCGGCATACATTAATCAGGCATAACATTATGACCACCTTCCTAATATTGTGTAGGTCTCCCTTGTGCCTCTAAAGCAGTAGTGAATCATCAGACATGGGTCTTCTGAAGGTGTCCTGTGGTGTCTGGTAACACGATGTTGTTAGTGGGGGCCTTTGGGTCCTATGGGTTGAAGGGAGGGGCCTCTGTGGATCAGGCTTGTTCCAGTGCATCCCACAGATACTTGATCAGTTTAGGATCTAGGGAATTTGGAGGCCAGGTCAACACCTTGTTTTTCATGTTTTTTGAGTTGCTCCTGAACAGTTTTCATGTGTGTGTCTGCGTCAGGCTGCATCCTTCTGGGGATGTCTGCTGGCATCATGGAGCGTCATTGCTACGGGGGGAGGGTGGGGTGCCTGGTCTAGTCTAGGTAGGTGGTACATGTCTAAGTAACGTCCACACCAATAAAGAAAATTCAGAGAACACCGGATCGTCACAAGACGCTCAATAATATTCACGTCTCCTTTCGGTGGTCATAATGGTGTGGCTGGTGGGTGTCTATGTATAGCCGGCAGGAAGAAGTCAGCAAGAAAACAGACTTTTAATAGCTCTTGTTCAGCTGCTCATTCGTACAGAAATACGTTGATTTAACTACTTGTTGCGCAGGTGTTTAACAGACATGGCTGTCCACACAAGATTCAGTTTGGTTCCTCAGTGCAGTAAACAACCAAAAGATCAGATAAGAGCAACGCAAAACAGTTAAACATTCAGACCCTGGTTGCCTGCATGAATGCATGCAGCTACTTACTACTTATTGTCGTATGCGTCTGAGCCATGACTAATGACAACATCAAGCGCTTCACACTTGTAATTCATATTGAGGTAGGTTAGTATTTAAACCTGTACAACAGAAAAGAAAAAGTACAATTCGTAAAAGCAGCACACAGTCACATTATGTTTCATGGAAGCAAGCACAGTGACGAAGAGATGGGAAAAAAAATAAATAAACTGAGGGCATGTGCTACAAACAAACACATTCGTGTCATTTAATTCATCAAATCTGATCTCAGAAGTAGCCGACCAGGTTTATCAAAGAAAAACGGAGCCAGCTGACATCGTATGTGTCTTTATTTGTGCTCCATTTCTCTACCCGTCTGTGAGGTTTACACATGCAACTGCTTGCACGGCGGTGAGTAGCGCAAATTCCTTTCCAGCCCCGAGCCTGCCAGACCCTCTCTACCTGCCTCGCTCAGAGCTCCCAAACACCAGTCCAATCACAGCCATCAGTGTGGCTGCACACGTACATACCTCCATTGGTGCAGCCCAGGAAATCCCAGAACTGCATGTTGGCAGTCGGTACGCAGAGGAACGGACCTCTGCTCAGTCAAAAAAATGCCAGTATATGCTCCTCTCGTGTCTCTCCACTTCCTAGTTGTTGTACTGAATGCTGTCACTTATAGGAAGCGGAAAACACCCGCCCCCTGATTGTTTCGGACTGACACACCTGGGGGCTGAGTTTCATTTCAAAACACTTGCTTCCTTCACCTAAGCTCTCGATTCCTTAAGTCTTCCCACTACTTCCCTCCTCACTGCAGTACCTTGGTCCCCTCATCTTTATCTCCCCTTCAACTAAAAAAACAAAAAAAAAAGAAAAGAAATGACAGGGCTAAAGATCAATCCAACATCCTCAGTGTAGCTTTCATCATCCCAGCCTCTTTATATTCGTGGAAGCAGCCAAGAAGAACACAGGAAAACAAAGCTGCGGCAAATTCTTTTAGAAATATTGTGTAAAAAGACTGCTGTGAATGATTTCTCGGTGGCTTAGAATACAACAATTTAACATTTAAATGAAGCATTTTCACACAGAACGAGCAGAAATGTTTCACAGTTTTTATAGGGCCGACCGACGTGTGCACAGCACCAGTAGCCATGAACCGCTGTGTTGACTGGACGTGCAAACCTAGCAAACATTAACTACTGTTTCTATAACATCTACGCTAAAGGCTGCTTGTGTTCAGGTGCTGGAAAGGAAGTGATTTAATGAAAGTGTCTCTTGATAACTCGCTTACCACAAAATTAAGTCATATCCCTTTTATTTAAGGACCAGACCGGAATTTTCTTGTGTAGCAAAACTAATTCTTATTTAGAGTTCATTGGGTGGGCGGGCCTCCTTATTATAAAACACTATATATATCTATGTAGAATTCAAGTGTATGAGCATTTGCAGGATGTTGTTTGTGGCGCTATGAAAATTAAATTAAACACAAGCCCACTGACTAAAATAGTGTTGTCAAAATAACAGAATAACGTGTCAGCACAATATAAGACAAACAAAAGCCTCTTGCTAATTATGCAATTTCCTCACCGTGTGACAAATAAAGGTTTTATATTCTATTCTATTATGAACAACTGCTGAATACCACAACCTTCGTGTAGGTAAGATTTTATGCACGACTGTCAGTCTCACCAGTGAACCTAATGAACTGGCTTACAAGAGCCAGTTAGTTGAATATTTGTTTATTTTTTTGTCCGTGATCGTGATCAAAAATGTGCAAATGCACTCGGGCATACAGACCATCCAATCTGGCTGCAGGGAAAACATGCACATGGATGTGATCGGGAGTAACAGTGGCATTAAGGAAAGGAAACAAGCTGGTAAAAACTACTAAAAAAAAAAATTTTTTAAATCTGTTGGGAGACGTGACAGGGCAGTTTCTCTATACTCCAAAGCCTCTCAGAAATGCTGACAAACCATAATCACAGTGCAGCTGGCCACGGATAAGTGCATGATCTTTAATTCTGACATCTTTAAATTCAAGTTGATCCCCCGTCGTGCATACTAAATGAATGATTTGCTACGCTGAAACGAGGCCTTGTTCACATATTAACGAAAAATAATAATAATCATCATATCAGCGATAAGTGTGCAGCATTGTTTGGTTGACAAGGCTGCGAGTGAGCATCCAGAAACACTTGAGACGCTCGGGTCAAATAGGAACTGCCCCCTTTTTTTTTTTCTTTTTTTGTCTCAAACCCCCGCAACAACAATGAGTCGTTCCTCGGGTCTGAGCAGCTAAAACAAAACACAGATGTTTTGTGCCACAACGCCGCCGCTCCGCATGACAGAAAGCCTCCTTGATTTGGACCTTTGCACCCACCGGGGGAGCGGAGAGGGGTGGATTCGGCCACTGCACCACTGTCTCTCTGTGAGGAATACAAATGACTTCACGGTGTCAGAAATGACCAGGCTTTTATATACCAAGATACTCTAAACAACCCGATACCACCTCCTCAAAACGCACCCACGCGCATATCACCGGCGTTAACCCTATTGTCTATGTGTCTGTGCATGTGTGTGTATGTGTGTGTGTGTACGTGTGTGTTCACCCCCCCTTTAATGCTAAGCTAACTCGGCTAACGGAGGGCTATTCCCACTCAGTCCGCTCCCCAACAGGGATCAACACTCACCCGCTTCAGCCCCTGGAGCCCGGCCGCGCCTACTCTCCGTAGCCGGCCACCTTGACCAGCCAGCCGGTAGGAGTGAATTTTAAATGTAAACCCAGTCCAGTGATAGCAGAGCCGGCTCGGCAGCTGTGTCTCGCTGCGCTCTGGGTCCGTCTCCCCTGTGCGTTTTGTCCACACAACAGCGCCGTGCCCGGTAGTCGGTGTCCACTGAAGCTAGCTGTTAGCACCGATGCTGCTGCTGCTGCTGCTGCTGCTGGAGGATCTTTTCCAACATGGCTGCAGCTGGCAGGGCTCTGACAGCAGGAGAGAAAGGGAGAGGGGGGGGGGGCCCTTCAGCAGCGAGGGTCCCAACCTGTTTTTTTTTTTTTTTTCAGTAACAACAGATTTTTAGTCAATGCCACACCCCTCCCCCTATTTCTCTTACCATGAATTAATGAACAGTAGTGATGGAAAAGCTACCCTTACACACATGCAGCATGTG
Source organism: Mugil cephalus (assembly GCF_022458985.1). NCBI lineage: Eukaryota > Metazoa > Chordata > Actinopteri > Mugiliformes > Mugilidae > Mugil > Mugil cephalus. The sequence continues at coordinate 13,704,805 of NC_061780.1, forward strand.
AGCACACTGGTGTGTTGAGTGATGAATTCATGAGACACCGGACACAGTTGTAAGAAAACTGCTTTCATCACCATATTTAGTGCTGGTATAGCAACTTATGGCTGTCACAGTTAGGTGCCATGCATGCATTTAATATGCTCAAATATTTTCTGAGCATGTGCATATGCTCCATATGCTCAAATATCCATATCAAATATCCATATCCAACATATCCATATGCTCAAATCCACAAGAAATAGGAATATTTTTTGTGGATTTGAGCATATGCAAATCTTGTACATGTTTGCTTATTTATTTATATTTTACACACACACTATCATCTATCTATCTGTTATAAGAAATACACTATATCTATATAGATATAGTGTATAGCGTATGACACTGATTTTCAGGAGCGTTTTTTATTATTATTTTTAAATGTGCAGTTTACCTGCTGTGACCAAGCAATTTCCCTCGTGGATCAATATAATCTACATTTAAGTCTACGTCTAAAAGTTTTTGATGTTAAGCCCTTAACAATAATAACAAAACTTAAATTAAAAGTAATGCACGTAATCACATTATAATGTGGTAAAATAAGCTAAGATGTGCCTTTTATTGGTTTTTATTTCATTCAAAAATGCCGAAGCAGCACAAGAAATCAACATTAAGAATTAAAAGGGGGAATTGTCTGTTAGGAGGTCGGCTGTTTCAGAGCTGGGTTGCTTCTCAGTGTGAAACTAAATCCGGCACACTATTTATTTCCTACAATATTATCTGTTTCTTCTTTAGTGATGGATACAAAGTGTTCAATACTCCCTGGTTGTAGGCAATGAAACTGTTTTCCATTTTATCTGTAATCCATGCAGTGGCAGAGCAGCCATCAAATTCAACCTGTAGGGCAAATTGTAAATGTTAATCAATTTAAGTGGAAGGTCTTTTAGATTATATGTTTTTATGGCGCAGCCTCATGCAGCAAAGCACAATGAAATTACAGCTCTGAGAAGGAACGTGTGAGAACCCCTAGCTATATCTCATGATTAAATGAAATCTTAAGAGATTTAATCCATACATAATTCATTATAGAATTGTAGTGTAAGCCAAACAAAAGAGGCTTTGAAATAAAGATGCACGCAGAACACACAAACACAATTATTGTGACTTTGAAGCTGGGTGCCTTTATGCTGCCTTCCATCTGTGTATCTCCACTGTTTCGCAGTCAAAGCCCAAAACAATCCATCCACTGACGGGCCTACACACACGCAGTCCCACCTACACATGCACTAGGTTCACGCATGCAGCTAATATCCATACAAAGACAAATTCATGCAGAACCACACTCGGTTAAAAGATTTTCATGCATTCAGAAGAGAGCGCCAACTGATGGTGTGAGGGAGGGGCGACACTTACATTAGGCACACTGAAAGGTCGGCTTTCATTGATTTTAATAAGTTCCTGGATTAGATTAAAATTGAATAAGGCTGTAACTAATTGTGGGCAACACTAAAAAGGGTACACACAGATGGATAAGTCTCAATAACCTTTGCCTTTCAACATTACCCCTACCTCAGCCTACCATCAATATCAAGACGGCTCATGTCCTGTTACAGCAAACACGCAAACATCCTCATCCATAGGTTCATTGAGGAGTCAAACTTCCTGATTATAACCAAGAGAGCAGCTGGAAGAACAAGTACTACAAGTACTCCATTATCTTTGTCAACAACTCAACCTCGACATTCTTCTTTATTTTTTTTTCTTTATTTTTTTTTGCCTGCATTTGTCTACATACAGCACGTCTTTATTAATTGTGTTAAAACTTTCCTTGACTCTTGGTTCTCTCCTCTGGTTCATCATGTTAACGTATCTCTAAAGTTGCCAGGTTTAATTTACACGGACCAGGTCTCTAATGACTTCGGTCTCCATCTATTTGTTTGCATATACTGTTATAGTTCATGTAAGATGAAGTTTCACTTCCTTGGTCCGCAAGTATCGTAAACTCTTGTGGTGGCAATAGTGGAAGATCTTCATAAGCTTGTTAAATATTGAGAACTTTTTAGTGCTGTTTAGCTATTATGTTCATATTTTAGATAAATAAACATTTGCTTTCTTAAGAAATCTAACATTGCCAAGTTTATTGGTCACCCTCTATATGATTCTCATATTAAAGCCCGTATAGGATATATACAGAATATATCCCCTTTTTTCTTTTCCTCCAAAAAAGGATTTAAATATGACTAAAGCTTAGGATTATTTTTATTGTCTATTGTGACCATATTGTGTAAGGTTTGCACTAATTCATTACATCGCAAGTGTATTTTTCAGAAAAATGTGTATCTTTTTACATTTCCCTATGTATTTCTCTCTGTTGAAATCAGGTTCACTCAGGATGGATACTACTGAGTTATGTTAACGTTTTCTCTAGCACCACCGTGAGGTGAATGTTGATGAATATTAAATGTTATTTGCATCTTATACCCAAGGTACTTTACGGTGTTCAGTCAGACATTGACTTAGTACCACCCTTTCATTCATCATATCAGATATCAACATTTACTTACATGATTTAACCCGAATGTACTACAAGTATCCACAGTACCAGATGATACGCATATCCTCTGACGTTTTCCATGTTTCCACCATGAGGTAAACCCGCTGGTTATCTAATTATGTGTTTAAAGAAGATTTGAAATGGTTTACTCTCAACTTTGGTTCACATGCCCATGGTTTCATCAACTATGTTTATGTAAAAACTGTAATAAATAGCTATGAAAAGAGAAACAATTCACCCACGTCACACAGTTTGTATATTTATTATTAGACAGAATGCAGTCAGCTCTGATGAAAAGCAGACAGATCAACAGTAGTGAGAGTAGGACAAGGGTAGAGGTAGGTGTAGTCTGTAGCAGGTGTCTGGATCTGGTGGTACTCTCCATGGTCCACATGTGTCTCAACTGGTGCCACTCGCTGCTCTGTAGATGTTTGTGCAGCTTCTTAAATTCAGATACAGAAACTCATCAGTCCATTTAGCCTTGAACAGAACTGTTTTAAAGCCAAACAATGTTTCTTAATCTTGCACTCTTGAAAAAAAATGTATTTGACCGACTACATTTCGTTTGCTTTGTGTGTCTTTTGGTGAAATGTGCAATTTATCCATTAGATCCCCAGAAATACTGTCTTACTTTCAACACCGTGTCGGACCTTCCTCCTGTCTCTCTTTCTCTTTTTTCCCTGTAAAAAAAAAATAGCTATATTAAACTTAACCTTAATCTTTTGATACCAGCTTATAAACACAAGGCTGTTTCCAGTAACCTTGTTTGATCTTCTAGTGTAATGATTTAACTATGACTGAGTTGAACATGAGCAGAGGCTGCATACGTAATTGTCCTTGCATGACCAGGTGGGGTACTCTAAGATGTGGATCAGCTTCTCCCTTTCAGCTTCTTCGTAGTATTTGGTCTTCTCCTCTGGCAATAGTGATTTCCACTGTGGACAGAAGACAACACACTGTCAGGACACACTCTTAAACACAACTGTCTGTTATGAAAACAAAAGAACATTCCCAAACTATGGTTAAGTTCAGATAAATGTGGTTTGTGTACAACTAAGAGTTCACTAAACAAACCTTTTGTCCCAGGACTCTGTTCAGTTCCCCACTGTTGCTGATGTTCAGTTGAGCCGCTACGTGAGGCCTCTGCTCCTTGCGATAGAGCATGAAGGCATTTAGCGGCTTCTTCACGTAGGGAACACCTTCATCCTGGTCACTCCTCTTTCTTTTTCTATGACGAAAACAGAAAACAAAAAACACAATGAAGTAAGCAGAAAAACAGCACTACCCTTGTCTGTGCGGTGCTGCTCATTAAAGAGTTTAAAGTTTAAAGTCTGATTAAAGTTCACTTACAGTGACACCACAGGGGGTGCACCAGAGTCTGAAGATGGAAAATCAGACTGTGTCACTTGTCCTTGGTACTTGATGGAAGCACAGTGCACAACATTCACTCCAGGAAAAGCCACCGGCTGAGAACGGCAGTCGGCGCTCTCTATTTCCATTGGCTGAAGTTGGCTACTGTTTGGCTTCCCAAGGACAAGGACGGGAGCAGATGAAGGTTCAGAGTCCGGAGAACGGGGTGGAGATGGTGGTGGAGAATACCAGGATGCTAGATCAGCCAGAGACGGGAGAGTGGTCATCAACTCTCTCAGTTCTGTCTCAAATTCTGTCTGCTCAGACGTGGTACTGTAATAAACAAAAGAAAGAAAAAGACATAGCATCATATTTTTACTGGCAGAGAAATATATTTTTGTTAAAAGTGGAAGAGCTAACTTACTCTGGCACCACTGAAGGTGCAGCATAGTCTGCAGGGGTCACACCAGCTTGTATGGGACCAAGCGGTTCTCGGTCGGCAATGAGGGAAGACTGCTCAGCATTCAGTCCTGGAGCAGTCTCCAGCTGAAGGGGGTCCTCTGAGCTGCACGGAGCTGCTCCAAGAGGGACAGAGCGAGCGTTTTTGCCGCTCAAAGGATTCAGCAAATGAGGCTGGGAGGCCTCTGGGACGTCTTGCCCAGCAACAAAAGGAGAAGAACATGGAAACACAGGTGGAGGGTAGATGATTGTGTCTTCTGACATGTCCTCAGCCATCGACTGAATAGTGGCGACCACCTCTTCCCATGTCATCTCCTTTGTAGTTTGATCAAAAACTGCTTGGAGATCCATCTCTTTTGCAGATTTTGTTTGCTGTTTATCTACAGTTAATAAAAAACAACTGAATTACAAACATCAGCAGAACTAAACAGACATAGGCTACGTTTGAAGCGTTTAGGTTACTTTATTACACAGCGGTGTGGATAAACCAAGACTGACTTTAGCAAAGCTCAAGATATTTTACGTTCAGCTATTTTCTGCTGTGGAAAACAAGTTGAATTTAACAGACTTTGTGTGGGGGTGATTTACAGTTAGTTATAACTACATTAGAAATATCAAGAAGACTAAATACACACATGCAGTTAAAATGTTTTTCTTAGTTTACTGCTGAGGGGCATGTAAAATCAAGGAAGCTTCAGTATCCTATATATCATATATAAATAAGGATATTTCATTATCTTCCACTATCTGTCTTCACTACATTTCCAAGGGAAATACATGTATCTCACTCTGTTTATCTGATAGCACTAAATGCAATGTTTTGCTTGTTTAACATCTTCAAGATTGAGCAACATCAGGACCTCAGCATGCAACCAGTTAAGCAAAGACGTTCAGTACTTACAGCGTCAGGTAGCTAGCAACGTTTTGAGTTTTTCTTTCGTAGAAGGCTTTTCAGTGCGTTCACGGCGAAGTGATCCGGAGAAAATGGAGAACTTGACGGAACTTTACCAGAGTCTAGAACTTTAATGGTGATGATGTGAAGGTTCTATGGAATGTTGTTCTGTGATGTCATATGATGTCACTGCAAGTTTGTTTTAGGTCAGTCTGGTGTTACTATTTACCAATTAAACTTACTTATACTTTCTGACATTAACTTGTACTCATGTTGAACATCACAAACCGTAAACACTTTCATTGCAACAATTTATTGTCAAACTGATGTGCATGATACAAATCACACTCAGAGGGATTTGTTAAGCAATATAACTTTACTGTCACTTAAATTCAACTTCATTACATGAAAAACAAAAATGTATAAGTCCAAAATCAAACAAAATTATATGTAAAGCAGAATGGCCCACATGCCTTGCTTATGCAAAAACTTCAAACTGTCCAAGTGCAAGCTAAAGTGTTGCAGGTCCCAAGTGGTAAGACAGGCACACCAGCCAAGAATTAAGTGGCCTGAGCATTCAAAATCCTGTCTGCAGCACTAAACTTTTTTTAATAAACTCAAATGTGTCTGTATGTGGATACATATAAAGTGATATGAGCACAGCCTGTTGGGGTGATAACTGGTAATAATATGAGGCTGGAACTGATTGCATTACCCAAACTGGCAGGGCTTGAACTCCACACTAAGTCCAACAGTGCACTGGTCCGTCAGCCTGTGATGATGATAATCCCAGAGTACAGTACTGGCCAAGACTGCTAAGGATAAATAAACAAAGATGTTTTCAAAAAGGACACACCAATTTAGGATGCCAGTCCCGCCTGAAGATGGGTCAGATCTGGTCACAAACTTAAAGTCTGTGTTAGAAATGGCAAGCTGGGTCAAACCACAGTCTTGATTACCTTCACTTTCCTTCGACCAGAGGCAAAAACGGACACATTTACCATCATTCTCAAAGGGATTGAAGATTGGCTGCAGCAAATTAATAGTTATTATTCCCTCGTTATATATATTTTGATCCTTGGCAAAAAGACAGCAAAAAAATCAACACTGCATCACAAGCTTTAATGTATCTTGTTCTTGCTGATTAAAAAAAAGAGAAATTAAGTTTAGGTTTGTAATCAGCTGTATGCAGTAAAACTGTTCTTTTTGGTAGTTTTATGTTGGCAGTTGTAAAGATCTTTCTGCTTCCATCATGTTGTTTGAAGGAGCCTTGAAAAAACAACAACAACAACAACAAAAACACCTCATAAAATTCCATCAGTGTTTAGTTTCGTCAGATTTGAACGTAGAAAGTCTGCTGTAATTTAGTTTCACTCAAGGATTAATATTTGGTCTTGAATTTGTGCTTTCAGACAAATCAAAAACTGTTAAATTACTCAAACCAAAGGTTCTCAAATTGGGGTCGGACCCCTCGGGCTCCCAGGGTCCACAAAATAATTTGTGAATTTGAAAATAATTTGTAATAAATTCCTAAAATTCTGCTGTTTTATTAAAAAGGTGCATAATTACAGATGGGGACCACTGCAACAATAATAATAACTGCTCCCTCCTACATTAGCTTTGGGTCAATAAAAAGTCTGTTATGACTGTGACACCAGCGAAATTCATCACGCATCACTCTCCTGTATCTGTCGCTTTACTCATGTGGCACTTGCCGCACAGCTCCTGCGCTGTTTAGGATTTCTTGCCCCAAATCAGCTGAACTGAGAAAATATGACGAGTTTGGATTTATTGACAACAGCGAGGCAAGACCAAAATATGTTGTGTGCCTTCAGGCGGTAGCAAATGAAGCCCTGAAGCCAGCCAAGCTAAAACAACATCTCATTACGAAGAACCCAGAGTGTAAGGACAAAACTAAAGATTTTTATTCCTTATTAAACATTGGGAAAAATGTTGTTGTTCAGTTTTCTGCCAATAATCTCAATAATAAAATTATGTTAAAGTTGGAGCACTTAAGTGTGCTGTGAAATAGTTTTGAAATGAACTGATTCATTTTGACTGTGGCAGTTTTTATACTGTTCATATTCCGAAAGCTTCAAGATCTATAACTTGAAAATGATAAATGTTGTGAAGACAAAATGTCATTTGAATATAATTACTACATTACTAAACTGAAATGACGTTTGTTTCTGTGAAACCGGTCTTTTAGGTTAGTATTTAGTTTGAAAAGTTTGAAATAAATAATGCCTATGGCATCTGGAATCACAAATGTTACTAAACATATGTTCAATTGGCGTGAGGAGTATGAGGGGGTCCTTGAAAGTTCTCTCCCTTTTAAGGAGTCCTTGTCTCCAAATAGAAGAAACCCTGACTTAAACACCATCAGATGAAAAAACAAAAAAAAACAAGGAGACTGGTGGAAATGTTCTGTGAAATCAGGGTCAGGAGTGGGTTGGTGCATGGTGCACTTTGACCTAGCTGTGTGGAAAAGGATAATAACACTGTACCTGACATGTGTCAGAAGAGAAGATTATATGTTTGTGTGAATTGAGCGCTGCTGCCCAGGAGAACAGAGGAGGTTACACAGTGTCCCAACATTAAAAAAAAAAAAACAGCAACACAAGAAATAATTACTCAGGGTGCTTTAATAGTTACGTTGAATGTAAAACACAATACAGCAGTAATATTATAACCCCATTTTACATAGGAAGGAAGTATAATGAACATCCATAACACACCCTTACGGTTATTAATATACTGCTGTCATAGTTGTATATAGTCAATACACATTCATACAGTTGTGGACATGAAATTGTGCTTCTATATCACTTTATTTTCAACATCTCTATTATACATTTATTAATACACATCTGAGTTTTACATAAAAAAAATTATAGCTTCCACTTTCAAAGAATACATATACGCTTTTATGGCTTCTTTATATACTGTATATTATGATAAATGCGGGAAAACTGCAGGATAATCTCTGGTACAAGAAGGAGAAAGAAACTTGTAGTAAAGAAGGATCCACAGAGAAAGAGAGACCTAAAAGGAGTTCAGTGCATGATACAGAGAAAAGGGAGGCTGATGAGGAGACGTGGCAGGACATAGAGGGAGGGAAGAAACAGAGAGGAATGGAGAAAAGTCACATATAAGTGTGACCTGCTTCTGGAGATAGTGCAGATGAAAGGGCATCATCAAATGAAGAGATGAGAGAGGAAAAGGAACATAAAGACAGAATGTAGGCTACAGCCTGATAGATATGATGAGGTATAATTTCATTTAAGTGCATTTGATTCAGACGAGCCTGCGCTCTAGCAGGTCACTTCAGCGGACTTCAAGATGCTTTTGTGGACGCTGGAAACGCTCTCCATGGAGATGTCGGTGTGCGAGCGTCCGCGCTTCTCCTCCGCGCCGTGTGACTGTGTTCGGCCACGCTGCAGCTCGTTGGTGTGTGCGCGGCTCCGGAGGCCGTCGAAGGACGAAATGCTGGAGCTGGAGGTTGTCCGTGAGCGAAGCCTGGTCATGCTGGCGCTGGACACTGGATAAAGAGGAAGACTTTACTACTCTCAATCTCTTACAGTCTTTTGAGTTTATTTTACAGCATTTCATGATGTTGGATAGTATTGATTTTACATAATAATGCAGTAATATTTTCTTTTACTCACAGTATCCCATGCCCTGGACGAAATATTTAAAGGCTTCAATCACTCTGGCTGGCTGTGGAGGGAAAGATAAGAAGTATTAAATATGTTTCCAACTAGCACAGAGCAGAGACTCTACAGTGTAGTAATGGGTAGCCATTAAAATGTGTCAGCTCACCTGGTCCACCTGAGGCAGGCCTCCACAGTCCCCCATCTAGATGGGAACAAAAGAACAACTACATCAAATACTGTTAAATTATTTGGTCGTCGGTTAGATTTTTGAACCTGTCGTTTGGTTACCTTGAGCAGAGTGGTCTTGGTGGGGTTGAGTTTGGAGTTGCAGTCGACCACAGCCTCCACGGCCGGAGAATTATCTCCTACAACCAGCAGAGTGGAGCACCTGAAAACCACGAGGGAGGTGAAAACGTGCGATGAGACTTTGAGGGGACCATTACGAGCATCAAAATACATGAAAGGTTGATGGTTTCACTTACTTGAGGGTTCTGACATTGATGTTTCCTCCAGGAACAGGCCTCTCCACGTCCAGAGGACTGCGCTGGTTGTAGGAGTGGAGAAACTGACTGAGGTTGGACTGGTTCATGGTTGTGTTGATGTGGTGACGGTACGTAGCTATGAGGTCATGGTTGGTCTGGATCTCTTCCTGTGTAAAAGTAGGACATAAAGAGATAAATATCTTGTACGTTTGCTATGCAGATATTTCAACGCACCACCAGTTTTTAGTTTATGATGATAACTAAGCTGCACTTACCTTTCCAAACAAGTGCGTGATGACTGTGTCTGGGAGAGTGTGGGTCCATTCAGTGATCTATAAAAACAGCTCCAGGAGGTTAGACTTTAATGTACTGACACGAGGCCGGTTTAAAATCATTAGCATGGACAAGTGGAAAACAATAGCGGTGTCACAGAGCTCTCCCTGTGGCAGCTCAGGAGTCACCACTAGTCAAAATCAATCAGCTATTGATACAGGAGGAAGTTTCCATTAAGTGTTAACATGACTGGGTGGGTAACACACACACACACATGCACACACACATATACTCTATCACATATGTTGTACCTTGTTAGCAACAGAATCCATGAGTCCCTCGGCATTGGGGTTGATGTTGATTAGAACCAGTCCATCCACCAAATCAGGGTGATTCAGCTGTACACACAGGGGTTGATTAGCAATTAGCGTTATGGTAGCTGAAGATGTACTTTCTCAATCAGGTGCAAAACTATTCACAAGATACGTAGCTCATTTAGTGTAATCTGATAATTTGATATAACCTTGAAATGCTGGCATTTCCCACTCACACCGGGCCTACTGCTGTTGGCTAGGCTAGTTAGCTTGTGTCTTCTCGTTGGTTGCTAGCTAGTAGCTAACTGCTAGCCTGCTGGTTGGTTTTCAGTTGGACTGGGCTTCTAAATGTGTTCTGTGTAATAATGAATGATTTGCATCTAAAATGCCACAAATATTTATATTATTTATTTGTGTTTCCTGTTTGAGAAACTGATTAGTGATTTGTCTGATAAACACATGTTACTGTGTCTTGTCTTAATTTGTCTGTGTCTCTATTTGAACAGGAAACATGTGGCCGGTAAATCAAAACTCTTTTCCCCTCCACAGCATCAAAAACACAGTTGAAAACTTTAGTTTATACTACAGATTGTGTGAGATGTTGTGCTGTTATTGTCTTAAATTTTAATCAGACTCAGGGACAAAATGTGAACTCACTGCAAATTTGGCCATGATGTAGGCTCCCGCTCCAACTCCCACGCCAATCACAGTGCGCAGACTGCAAAGCACAACAGACACAAAGGTTAATCAGTCAACTTGTGATTTAAAGGGGAACCGAGCCACCGGTGGAATCAGATTAACCGTGAAGAACTGGAGGAGTTTCAAGGTCTTTCTTACTCAAAGTGTTTGAGGACAGCTGGCAGAGCTTCAGACAGCTGGTCCATGGTAGGATAGGTATACCTGAGAAGTCAGAAATCAGATTTATCCTCAGCGGTGGATTTATTCATGTTAAATAAATGCATACTACTGGCATGAAATAATAGTATAAATACACGGATGTTTGAAAAAGAAATACAGAGTGATGAAGATCATGTACTGACCCAGTAGGCAGAGTTTTAGCTGCCTCATGTTGTCCTGGTGCTTCGACGTGACAGACGGGGAAATGTCTGGTGATCTCATGCATGTCCTGGTGGTTGAACAGGGGCTCAAAGCAGGACTTGTCTGCAAAGAGAAAACACCATTTTAAACATAAGATAAGAAAGTAAGACACCAAAATATATACCATATAGCTTAGACTACCCTGTTATGTGATGCAAGAATAGGAGATTGTTAAAAATGTACCAGAATTTTGGATTAAACTAAAAAAAAAAGAAAAAAAAGATTAACTTTCATAATAAAAGACGACTTCATGCATCCATGCATTTTACATATTCCAACCTCTAGTTCTTAAGATAAATTAATAAGTTAGGAACTTTTTAAGGAACCTTTAAAAGAATGTAAAATCCTTCTAAAGGAGAGATTCAGCTTCTTGTTTGCACAAGGTAAAGTCTACAAATGAAAAGAGTAAGAGACTCACGGTTCAGCCCGACATCATGAAATGTGAGGATGATGGGCCGGTTTGCCTTCGGAGTCCCCGTCATGATGCAGTGGACGTTTCCATACTGAGTCTCTACGTGCTCTTCCTGCAACAAAAACACACACACGTACTCAGGGGGCATCGACATGCTGCTAATTTGTTGTTGTTGTTGTTGTCTCCTCTAAAGATTTCCCCCAAAAAAGCTGAATAATTTAATTAAAGACAATTGTATCTTTGTTTCTCTGCCAGTAATACTGTAGATGCTTACAATATTTTAACCAAATGTCTGACAGAAATGGGGGAAAAAAAATATCTAAAAGTCATAACAGAACATTAAAGTGGTTATAACCTCATTTCTGTCCTCTTTTCCGTGATACTCACAGTGACCTGGACTCCAAAGACAGAGTCACACTCGTTATCCTCCAGGACCATGGCTGATGATGCAGAGTAGATCACGACAGATATATAAGAAGATTCGCAGTAAATGGAGACTAGATGTCCTGCCTGGAAGGTGAATCACCAGTCCCTTAACTTCCTTTAAATTTGAATTGAATTAACTTATTTATGACCCAATTAGTATCTGAACACTCCTACAGCCAGAGAGCCCGTAGCAGCAGCAGCTCTGAGTCTGTGCGACTGACTTTTTGTTTGAGCTGGTTTTTATATCCTCCGACACTGATCTGCGTTTAAGCCCCGACTGGTTCGCACGTGGCCAACTGGTCCTTCCTCTTTTAATCTGACCTCAGGCTGCTGTTTTATCTCTGAGACAGCACAAGGAATTAACCAGAACATCCATACAGTAAGTAGACAACGTCACTGTGAAGTTTCCATGCATCTTTGATCCAAATTTATTAAATACGGATAATTTTATAATTCCCCCCCTACGATTATCTTCAGTTTATTTCTATTGTTTTCTAGGATTTTTTGAAACTTCCTCTTTATTTTTTAATTTGTCTTTGAATAATGTACACCCAAATCTCATTCATTCATCCTGAAATGAATTAATCATAAATACGACCTTAAATAGGCCTGACAGGTGTTAACTGACATTAACATCTCATGTAAAGCTCGTTATTTTTCACTGTGAGGCATCCTCAGAGTCACAACACCTTCAGCTAAACCGTGACCAGGTCATCTCTTTAATCCAAGTGAGCCATCTGTTCCTCTCAAAGAGGTCGACTCCCGTTAGACCAGTGGGTTTGAAGCCACTGTTAAGGCAGGATATTAATTACATTTGGATGCTGCTCTGAACTCTGCATGTCATGTTGATGTCGACACAGGGTTGTACCCGAAATCAACTCCGTGTCACTTCATTCATGTCCACAAAATATCCTGCAAGTCTCCTTCTTTTAACCGGTTAATCCCAGCTAGGGCAGACTCTATGAGTTTCTCTCTGTGCTTTGACTCTAGGAGTTTGAAAAGGTAGTTTAAAGCGGTACTGAAAGGAATCTGTAAAACAAAGTTGAAATAAAGGCATCACATGCCTTCTTCAGATCTAGTGGGGAGTTTAGGCTTTAGTTTGGGAACATCTGTGGGTGGTGCAGACTTGAAACTCATAAGACAAGAATCTGTCTGTTAATGACCCAACCCGCAGTTAGAAGACATTCTGATTAATCTGGGTTTTTACAATTAGTGGTACATTAACAACCCATTTACATACTGGTAGAAGCTTCAGACTTAAGGTATAAGTCAGGGTGAAACTTTGGTCAGACTGTGTTATGAGTGGCTGATGAGAAGGGTCTTGGTCCACATCCCATCCTCTTTACCATTTGTCTTCTTTTGCTGAAATGTTATGTCCTCAAAATAGTGTCCCTTGTCCCTTAAGTGTACAAGCATATATCAGGAACAGACAGAGGTAAGAGAATCATAAATTAAAATCAAAACAAAACAAAAGACTGTCGTCTCTCACATTATGGGTGTATTTCAAGAAACATTGTGTTAATCTACACTTTAAGATCCGCAACAAACAGAAGAAGAAGCGTGTTCATGCCAAAGACAACTCCAGTCTTTGGCCACTTGGACAAGCAAGTCTAAGGGACACCGTTGGCAGGATGACTGAGAATCTTCATTAAGGTCTTTTGAAGGTAATACCTACTACTGATCTGATGTGATCTTTCAACAGGGCTAAAGAGGAGTAAAAGTGACCAAAGGAACTGTTTCTTTGTGTGTTACTTCTGCAGTTTAAATCTGTAGTTTTACAAAGCCAACAAGATAAGATATAACAGGACGTACTCTCTTTTGCGATAAATTTCAAGTTTGCAACTCTGTGAAAGTGAAGAAGCATGTTTTCACTGGGATAATGACTGACAGAGGCAATTATATTAGTTGTGCAGTTTTAAGTTATTTTTGAGTCACTTCAGCTTTTGATTCAGACTTAGAGGAAGTAAAAAAAAACCTGAAGCTTTATCAGGGTGTCATAGGTTGGTGTTTCATTGTATTTTCACTTCTAAAATTGTGTTTCTTTTGTGAGATGAAAAGATGAAAGTGTTCAGAATTAGCTGCATAAATTAATAAATTCTTCATAGTCATGTAGTCGTGAGCTTGGTCGTTTCTAGGTTTATGGTCAGCCCTAAGGAAAAATGTTGTTAGGGGGGCCCCTAGTTTGTCAAAGTACAATGAAGAGATTCCTAACTCTTAGATGGTCCACTAAGGTGCTATGAGCTTCATGAGCAAAACAGGCCACAGTAAAAAATAAAACCTCTTAAGTGGAGCCACTGAGTCAAGTTATACTCATAGAAAAAAACAACTATCATATAAAATCATGGGTCTTCAACATTTTTCAGGCCACAGACCCCCAAACTGACAGATTAAGTAGGGACTCCCTACCTAGTATATGTGTTCTATATTAAACTCGGCCTAGTGCTATTTTATTACAATTATTACAATTACAATTACAATGATTACATCATTATCATCATGTTGCATTCAATATTATTATTGATCAGAATTATTGATTATTGATAATTGATTAATTATATTGAATTATACTATTCAAATTATACACAGGTTAAAATAATTCCCTTATGGTGTAACAGTAGGGTGGCTGTGCCACTGCCATAAACATAAACCCACCTGACATAAACATACCAAGACCCCCTGTTGAAGACCTATATGTAAACCTCTATATGTAAATACATTAAACAGATATTCAGTGTTTAAAAAATGTTTACTTTAATGCAAACAATACTTATTTAACATCACAGTCTCACACTTATCAGCATAACACCTAACACACTTAGTCAAAGTAATAACAGTTTACTTTTCACAGTAACAGTCAGAGTGTATTGAAAACTTTATTAATCAGTTTTTATGAGACATCTCGGGGCATAATGCTGAATCCTCTATCTCGGCAACTACTTCATGAGCATCCAGCAGACCTCCATTCAAAAAGAAACCTTGTTCAGTCGAAGGCGTGTACAGGACACTCACCGGGCTAACAAACTTACACACAACAGGGCCACTAGACAGTTGCATCAGGACTACACTGCAGACGGTAACAGCTGCCTGAGCGGAAGCACAACAGACTGCACCTGAGAAACACCCTGTTTGAGACCTAATGCCACCACTGCTTTGACCCTACAGCCAGGGCTGGATGTGTGTGGCGCATTTAATCCATTTAGTGGCGGCTGAGGAGCAGAGGACAGCAGATTGGTCTTACCCAGCCTCACGTCAGTCTGCAGCTATAACAGAGTCATACGCACTCTGACTAAGCTCTGGCCTCCTAGCCCAGTTCACCACGGACCACTGTCCCATTTTCTGGGGTGTGTGTTTTGATTTGATTTGCCCACGCAAGTATTTCAACTATATTATATTGAGAACAAGTGTTTTTGGTTCACGTTTGGGTGTCTGTAAATGTTACAGCGACGTTAATATTAAACTATAAAACTTCCATATCAGTTTCAAAGTATCTCCAGCTGGAATTTCTGTCAATTTAAAGATAATGAAAACATGAATCTATGTGTAAGAAGCAAATTTAGCCATGAACTTTACCCCTACCCTGTCATCATCAAGTCAAGTCACTCTCCATTCGGTGAAGAGGATTTAAAGTTAAATTACAAAAGTAAATCAACACTGTAATGTGTCTCCCAAAGTTTCCAAGCTCCAAATAAATCCAATATAAGCTCCTGGTGTGCTTGGTTTGCAGCGCCACCTACACGTGCAGGCTGCACCTTTGTGTTATTTCTTAGCAGAGTCCACTAGATGGAGTATAGTTTCAACTTTCTGGATGCTGTTGGGCGGCCGTGAAAAAAAGTCAGAAGGTCGTTACTTTTGACCGGACGGACCGTTGACGTGTGTTGAATTTTGATGTTCTTTTATTTGTGCTAAAGATTTTTATGTTTTTTTCCCCCATAAAATGTGTTTTAAATAACATTCAAGGGAAACATTGCTTGTCTCTGTGATACCATGTGGGCGTGACTGCTCCAAAAGCAGAAGGTGTGGACAGTGAGATGGAAAGAAGAGATCTCAGCATGTGGTGGAGTGATCGTCGAGCTTCATGTGTCTCCCCCCGCTCCTCCTCCCCCTACACCGCTTTTCAAAATTTCTTTACTCCGTGGCAGCAGGTCCGCACACATATACATAAGCTTGCATAGTAAAGTTGTACTGTCTGGCTGGTTGTCACGGCAACTCCTCAATCTGCAGGTGAACGTCCTGCTGTCCAGCTCTCAGCTTTCAAAACACTCTAATTATACACACAGCAGCTGCTGCCGCTTGCCACATGCTTGACTCTGCGTGTGTGCGTGTGTGTGTTTGGTACTTGTGTCTGCGTGTGTACGTGTGTGTGGGTTCTTCTACGGCATGTTTCTGAGGTTGTGTGAATGTGCAAAAACACAGTGCCCTTTCCATGACTCCTTTTAGAACATGCCTTGTTGTCAGGATTGTGGTGCTGCCATGACCAGGCTCAGGAGTTCATGTTTAAACTTTTTTTTTTTTTTCATTACTAAAACCAAGAGAAAAGAAAACATCCAGTGAAACAAAGCAACACACGCATGCAAGTCCGTGTGCTTTACGTCAATGTGCAAAGCTCATCCAGTAACTGCAAAGTGAACTGATATTATTATGTCCGACATACGTAATCTAGCCTGAACTCGAAAATATTAGCACGGCTCGAAACAGGAAGGCTTTTAAAGATGGATTAGGGCTGAGGTCTGACATGGTGTGATTAAGTGCTTTTTGGAAGCCATTAACACTTGTTGCGTGTGAAGCGGCTTGCGGATCAAAAGAGCTGTCGCTGATTTGAGAAACTATGCTTCCTTTTCATATCCAGTTTCTTCATAGTTGCTCAGGGAATTACACAGTATTTTTATAGGGTGGCACGAGTGGTGTGCCCGAGGGACAGAATTACAAACCAGTTGAGGGGAAGGGCCACACTTTGTAATTGTAGCTTGATCAGCTTGGTAGATCAGTGTAAATATTAAGCTCGCCTGCACTCCAACTTCACTCATTCCTCACGAGAAAAAGAAGAAGAAGAAGAGTGAGTACTGAACTTTTTTGACAGTGTGTAATCAGGAGGCATATTTACGGACGATTACCATAATTTCTGACAAATCTGCAGAGAAACATGAGCTTAATTGATCTATTGAAATGAATGAACAATGTGCCTTCTGAGTTGTATGTAAGTCGGGTCCTGTGGGTTGAGGGGAGGGGCCTCTGTGGATCAGCTTGTTCCAGTGCATCCCACCGATACTTGATCAGTTTGGGATCTAGTGAATTTGGAGACCAGGTCATGGTTGATGTTACTCACTTGTCTTGTTAGTGGTTTTGATGCTGTAAAACACACAACTGAAATAACTGGACTAACTGGGTTTCCTTGAAGTGATTTCCTCATTCATTCAAGTGGCTTCTTCAGTTGAGTTGTGGTTTTATTAGGAACATCTGTGGGCGGTGTTCACCTGTAAGTGAAGGAATATATTTCCTTTGGAACTCTTACAACCCATTAAAGAAACTCGAGTCTCAGTGTGTTGGGGGACAGACATTGACAATGTGTTTTAAAGCGATGACAACTTACACCTCTGCCATCAGGCTGTACAACACCAGCCCGACTTAACAATAACTCACAACTGAGACTGTCTTTGTGACCCGTTTGCACAATAATCTGTTTTTTTGCATCTTTTTTGCATCTTGCACTATAATGTCCACATTCACTGATCCTAGCAATTATATTATATTTATATATGTTATTTTTTGAAATTCCCTGCCCACACTGTATATACTGTCTTTTATTGTACCCAATTCAGTGCTACTGTGATAAGGTAATTTCCCATAATAAACGTTGTCACATGTCTTATGTCTTATTTGCCCTGTTACAAGACGGGTTCCTTTACCCCTCTTTCATATAGTCTGCCTTCTCTGGCTAAAATACATATGACGTTGTCCTGACAAAAACATCCCCTGTCCTTTAGATGTTGTGGCCGTGGTGGAAATTGTTGTAGAAATACACATAGTTACCCATACCACTGTTAAAGAGTCTGGCTCAAGAACTGTTTGTATTCATCAGACAGAAATACAACAGGGTGAGACCAGAAGCTCCTGAGCCAGATTAGAAGTCCTTTATAGAGTTGATAGGAGGTTTAAATAGGACCAGTCATTGCATAATTCCAAGAATAGATTACCAAGAAGGATCTGGTACAACAACAACATTTACGCAAGCATGTAAGGGGAAATTAGAGAGCACAAAAATTAAAGTGTCAAAATTTTTCTCCTGCACATTTAAAACAAATCTGAGCAGCCCCCTGAACGTTTTGGCAACGGTATCTCACAGTTCGCAGTGATCTAAAAATCAATACTGATATTAAGCGTGATGGTCTGGAACTGCTGAAACTAAATAAAATTCAACGCATATGTATGACATTTCAGTTTGAACAAAGCAATAACAATTATTTCAAGTCATTGTTTCTATTCCATTTCAGGTTCTGACAGGCAAGGCGCAGCACACGTATTTATTATTTCCAGGTGTCCAAAACAAGGCCTTGAACACCTCCTCGGCCTTCCCCTGCTATGGTGTAAGGATTCACCGCTGAAGTCTTTGCAGGTCAGTACACCGCTTTAATAAATCTGGGAAAGAGGCCACAGCCGGCGCCCAAAGTCTCCTTTAGGCTCCTCAAAAAGCACAAGACTGCCAGCTGAGGATTGACCTACTGGGTGTCAGCTCACATTTCCACAAACCACTGCAGCAGCCGTGTTTAGGTCGGCACTCAGCGGTCTGTGGACCGTACTGTCATTTGAAGGTTGAAGGGGCCTCCGTTGGACATTTTGTGAGACTAAAAAAAAAAAAAAAAACATCCGGGCGAACCAAGCTGAGGGAAAATACTCCCGGAAATCGGAAACTGCTCTTTCTCTTGCTAACACTGAATGCCTAACCCATCAACATGGGGCATAACCCATAACAGTAAACCGTGTGGAGATCCTGAATTATGTTCTCTGCTGTAGACAATGTTGAAAGGCCATATTCTGTGTTTGTTGCAGCCAGCGTCCACAATGAACAGCAACAAAGGCAAAGAATATAAATAATATGGTATAGGTCTCCCTTGTGGCTCCAAAACTGTTGTGACTCATCAGAGAACGGACATGGTGTCCTGTGGTGTCTGGAGACGCAGTGTTGTTAGTGGGGGGCCTTTGGGTCCCGCGGGTTGAGGGGAGGGGCCTCTGTGGTTCAACCCACGGATACTTGATCAGTTTGTGATTTAGTGAATTTAGAGGCCAGGTCAACACCTTGTGCTGCTTTTCATGTTTATGTGTCTGTGTCAGGCTGCATCCTGCTGGGGATGGCTGCTGGCATCAAGGAGTGTCATTGCTATGGCGTATGGGGTGCCTGGTCTGGTCTAGGTGGGTGGTACATGTCTAAGTAACAGGTCCAAAGTTTTGCCAGAAGAACAGTTGTCACCACATGATCAATGTTACTCACTTCTCCCGTCGGTGGTTTTAATGTTGTGGCTGATGGATGTTGTGGCTTTTTTTTTTAAGTGGGACAAAAAAGCTTAAATAAAACACACACAAAGCAGCACTGTAAGAGCAGCAGGCTGAACATCCAGTTTTTAATGTGATGCTAATTTTAGCAAGTAAGAAGTGTTTTTTTTAAAGCTCTCTATGCGCGGGTGAACAGTCACTTGCACTCAAAGTGATTGATAGTGAGGTGAGGCCCCGACTTGCTCCGCTTTAAAAAGTCCAGGCCTGTGACTGCCTTGTGACTCTCATAGCGGTACCGTGACCTTGTAAACGAAATGATGCGAAAGAAAAGAAATCAGAAGAAAGACTGGACAAGAAACCTCTTCTCAGCAGTTACTTTGGGAAGTGTGCCCTTCAAAAAAAATAAAAAAATCTATTTTTAATGACATGTTTGGACAAAAACATCAACCATGCAGCGACCTCGTGCTATAGGTCGCCTGCAAGAAAACAAACAAACATGGTACCAATGTCACTTAGGGAGAAAATTAATTCCATGGATTGGGACTCAAAGGGTTGACTTGTCCAATCTGTCTGGTAGCTCAAAGGACCATCTATTTTTAGATGGCTCAGGGGAGAGGAGGGAGAGGAGGGAGAGGAGGGAGGGAGGGGAAAAACAAGGAAAGGTCCAGCTCGACGTGTCATCTATTCATAAGAGCAATTATCTACTATTTAAAGTTGTGTTGGAAAGAAGCACGAATTGAGGCTCCTTTGATAGCACGAGAGCACGAAGTTCCACGGCTCAAGCAGGTGACGGTTGAAAAGGTGAAGGCTGGAAAAGAAAGGAGAAGGACCCCCCCCACCCCGCCTTCCATACTCATCAAGTGGCTGCTGGAAGAGAGGAGGGAGAAAAGAGTGGATGAAGAAGTGGAGGAAGAGGAGGGCGGGGAGCAGAGCTCTCTCTCTCTCCCTCTCTCTCTCTAAGAGCATTAACTGTAGAGCGTTCTGGTGGTGACAGGGCTGTCAGGGTCAGATGGCTGCTCAGCCTGATTAGACCAGCTCACAGCAGATCCTCAGCCCGACACGCTGCTGCAGCGAGGCACAGCTACAAACTGGGGCGTGCGGGACGTCTCAGGCGTAACTGAGAAGCTCCAGACGGGACAGGCGGGGGTGGAAAGCAGTGTTGTAGCGGAGCAGAGCTACAGGTTATAAACTTTCACTGGATTTTTCAACTTCTCGCAGCACGAGACAGAAAGCAGGTGGACTTTCACGAGGGAAAAAGAGAAACCAGAACTCGTTAATTTCAGGCTTGGAGATGACACTAAAGAACTAAAGCGGTAAGACCAAACACTCAACACATATTCATTTTTGTTTCTGTTTCTGCCAGATAATAATAGCACGATTAAATAATATGTCGTAAATCTGACGCTCAGCCAGAGGTACAGCTTTTTAAAAAGAAGTCCTGATGTGACAAACGTTTCCACAGATGCCAAAGATAGTAATTAAGGTAATCACAGAAGTTCACTGGAACAGGAAGAGAGGCGTGTACTGGCCCCGGAGATACTTGTTTCAAAAAAAAAAAAATCATGTGTCATAGTATCAGCCACTAGTACAGACAGAGCTATAAATACAGCTGCAGGTATTCAGTGTGTGGGGGTTTACTATAACAGGCAGTCAGCTGGTTGTGTGTCAGGTTGTAGAGCTGCTGCTGCTACTGCTGTTGACTTCTGCAGGACTTTGGGGCTGCTGCCTGTTTTTCTGGGGCCTGTTCAGCAGTCAAGTTGTCTGCTGAGGTAAGGTTATTGGGAAGGTTATGCTCAAAGAAATAATTCTATATTAAGCCTGAAACCCAGCGTCCTCATCTGGGGACATTATGTTTTAGGTTTGTGGCAGCTTATCCTGCTTCATTTAGACCTGTTGTCCCCATAAGGAGACACTTTTCTCTGCTATGTAGCGAAGGGTCAACACACTTATTTACTTATTTATTAACTTTTCTAGTTTGATATGGAAAGTACTCGTTTGAGGACGTTGGGATTTCATTGTTTCCAGTTTAATATTTTGGCACATATTGGGGTTTTAAATTGTAATATACAGTCAAATAATCCCTGTGTCCACATGTTGTTTTTCAGAAACTACTGCCAGTTTTTTATAGTTTTTAGGTCCCACTAATCCCAAATACCTAAAGATCTTAATCGTATCTTAAATTAAGATGCATTCCAAACAAATGCTTGGGTCTCGGGAGGTTAAGTCTTCCAGTCTTTAACTGGAAGTCAGTAGAGGTGAATGTGCTGTTGTAGGATTTATCCCGTTTAAGGCTACTACTCATTGTTAAGTTAAGAGCTTAGTATGTAAGCAAGGCGGGCTTTACAGTTTTAATTGGAATTACTCCCTCATTCTCGTTTGTGCTTTCAAATGCTGTTTCGATATCATGTCACTCTGCTTTACAACTAAATCCTTCATGTAACAATGAAGCCCTTAACTCTTGAGTACTGTTTAGATGCTTCACAGTCAGTTGCGTTAGTTTGCGACATCCCCTGTTATGTGGCCCCGTGCACCTGTTATTTGCTTGTGCTCGTCTTGCACGAAGGCTTCGAGTAAACTTTCTTTTTACAATTCGCATCGAGTCGCTGGAAAATAATTAAGGCCTGCCCTGATTAGTTGTATCACAGGATAAATTCTTTTATAGAATAATTATAGAATAGGTCTCCTCTGGATGAGTGCGTAAGTCTGTGTGTGTGTTTATGAATGTGTGTGTTTTCAGAGGTTTCCGAGGTGAACCGCAGATTACCAAGATTAGCTCAGGGCTTTCCCTTGTTGTTTACTTGTTGAGTGTATGGGTCGGGTACACGTCACCATGCTTAGCCTCCTTCCTTCGTATTTCCCTCTTCTACCAGTTATCAATCATTTATTTATCTGGAAAGATGCTATGATGCAGCTAATTGATTTGATATCAATTCTGCGCCATTAAAAAAAACAGAGCTTTGTATTTTCAGTATAAAAAGTGGATAACTGTTTTGAATAAAACGAAGATGAGCACACTGAGTTATGTAACTGTTAATACAGTAATTTAGAGGAAGCCCCTCTAATTTAGCAGTAGTAACCCCCCTCACGCTTTATTAACTTTCAACATACTTTCTGCAGATTTATCAAACTAACGTGTGCAGTTCAAGTTGTTTAAAGACAAAACCCTGCAAAACAAACTCCTTTAAATCCCATAAAATGATTTTCTCTCACATTGTCCCTGCTGGTCCACAACTAAACAACCTTCAGATATTGATGCCTGATCGCTGCTTTACAGATTATTGGTCTCACATTTCTTCACATCAGATTTAATTCTGTTGACACCGTGAAGACGTCCTAGTTTTTTTCCAGCTCGCGAAGCGTCCGTCACCTGTTCTTTGTCATCTGTGACGCGTGTAAGCGAGGCGGTAATGTGCTGGTATTTCTAATTGTTTAATCAGCTATTTTCATGAAAAGGGAGGCAGAAGCTGCATGTGTATTTAAAAACACAGCATATGAACAATAGCCCATGAATTTAATTAGTGTATGTTGTTGTTGGACGACTTCTACAAACAGATCATGAGGCAAAATGTGTCAGACTCAGATTCCCAGTTAGCATATTATAGTCATATATAATAGCCTGACTTACTTGATACCCAGCTGAAACACTACAAAAGTCACACAAAATATTTTTAGCCCGGAAGTAAAATGTTTAACCTTTATTTTTTTTTTAATGTTTTGTACTTTAGAACCGGTGGTTGATGGAGTTTGTGCGGCGGAGTGGTGACTACTGCCACGCCCAACACATTTAGACCCCGTCTGGGATGAAGCTGCGCCATGCAGTGCTGGGACCATGAACCCTGAAAGACCACTGGCCTTCAGCCTCTGAACCTGCCAGCTCATGGGGTAACAAGTGGAGCCTTGACACTGGAAGCTAACTGGAGAGAGCAGAAAGGAGAAGGACGCGATCAAAACAAAGAGACAGCTGACAACTGTGGCCTCCCGGACTATAGGACATAGCCAACTGATGGGATAGCAGTCAAGAGAAGAGCACCTTATAACTGGGAAAACACTTTAAACTTTTATAAAAAAACAGGAAGGACAGACTCACCTGGAGATCTGATATACGTTGAAGGAACAGGAGCTGACAGCAGGTGAGGAGAGATTGGACAAAATACAGTGAACACTTCAACTCTGCTTTACTAATATGAGCTATTGTTCTTAGAATAGCAGGAATTTCATGTAGTTTTATACGTTGGTTAGTGGAATCTGAAAGTAAAGTAAAGTAACTACTAGACGGTGAAAGTTCAGTCTTCAAGGCTTCAAGTTTGGATACCGAATTTCCCATTAGGCCGAGACAGGCCTTCACACAAGTTGGACGCAACTCACATTTAGGGTGAGCTCAGAAATTTTTTTGCACAATTGGAAAAAGGCCAGTCATTGTCTGAAGCCAGTCGACCTCTGATAAACCTCAGAAAAATTGTTCGGCGCCGAGATGTCTGAACATCCAAAAGAAATGACAATTTACTGAAACAGCTGTGGCCAAAAGTTTCGAGAATGACACAACTTTTAATTTTCACAAGTCTGCTGCCTCATTTTTTAAGATGACAATTTGATTTGCACAAAAAGGGAGGGACTCACAGGCTGGTAGTAAGATTGCATCTAAATCCACTATTTACTGGATCATTAAGAACATCAAGGAGAGAGGGTCAGTTGTTGTGTAGAAGCCTTTAGGGCGCCCAAGAAAGGGAGTGCCTCGATCCTAAAAGGATCGGGGCACCAGCAGTGTAGAGCTTGCTCAGGAATGACCTGGTGTCAAGAAGGGCAGCAAAGAAGCTACTTCACTTCAGGAAAAACATCAGGGACAGAATGATGTTCTGCAAAAGGTACAGGGACATAAGTGTTTCTGATGAATCCCCTTTTTGACTGTTTGGAGCATCTGGAAAAAGGCTTGTTATGCCAACAGTAAAGCACCCTGAGACCATTCATGTGTGGGGTTTCCTTTCAGCCAAGGGAGTGGGCTCACTCACAACTCTGCCTAAGAACACAGCCATGAATAAAGACTGGTACCAAAGCATCCTCCGAGAGCAGCTTCTCCCAACCATCCAAGAACAGTTCGGCAACGAACAATGCCTTTACTAAGTGGCTTTGGGTACAAAACATCAACATTTTAGGTCCATGGCCAGAAACTCGTGGCAGGTAGACAAACAAAAACCCATTGATTATGAAAGATTGGGCTGCCATCATTCAGGAAGTGGCCCATCCAAAGAAGGGTCAACACTGCAAATATTGATTCTTTGCATAAACTTAATGTAATTGTCAATAAAAGCCCTTGACACTTACAAAATGCTTGTAACTATACTCAAGTATACCTCATTAACATCTGACAAAAAGATCTAAAAACACTAAAACAGCAAACTGTGTGAAAACCCGTACTGGTGTCATTCTCAAAACTTCCAAGGCTGTAGAGGACACCAGAACCATTGTTTTTACTTAGAAGGATTAGTACAACGTTATACCTGGCTTAGTTAACCCATCTTTATTTGATCCAAATGATTCTAATCACAATAAAATCAAAACCATTTCCATTTATACACTGGAGCAAGATGAAAGATAGACGCCGCGTACTGGTACGTTGATTTATCAAGCCAGGCTGACGTGTTGACACCCTGGCAGACGCTTTGACCTGTTACAGCAGTTAAGGCGCAGGTGCAACACTTTTCATTAATGATGGATCATCGTGTGTCCGCAGTCCGACACAGACCCAGCATGTGCTAAGTCCCTGGAACTAGCTCATCTGAATGCAGCGCAGCCGCTTCAGTTACGTGTGCGTTTCCTGCCGTGACATGCCAGCGTGTCTGTAGTGAGAAAAGCTTAATATATTTGACATAGGTGTGAGATGTCCCACTCTAACAGGCGCGATAGTGAGATGTCAGCCAAGTAGATGTACGCCCGAAATAAAGAGGTCTAATCAAGCAAAGAATTGGAGACGCCTGTGAGGCTGGAGCAAATGTTTTATGCATACCTACTTTATCTGCAATATTGCTCTCAGGTTTGAACACTAGGTGCCCCGTAGTCAGCTTTTTGCATGATTTTAGACATTTTAAAATGAATTTGGTTCAGTGTGATCTAAGCACAAAGATGGAAAGTATTAAAATCAATTTTGCTAAATAAAAGAAAATGTGCGACAGCTTTTGTTTTTTCAAGTTGCATGTCTTATGTTTATTCAAATATATATTTGCACTATTTGAAATTCTTGAAATTCTATTCTAAACTAAGCTGGACTATTTGCCTGTGAGTACTAGATTTACAGCTAAGGTACGGATGTTTATTGCTCATAATATTTATTTATTACTTTTTCATAACTGTAACTTGTGTCATACTACAAAAAGACACTGACCAGCCAAAGCTAATACACACTGATGACGAAACTTTGCGGGCAGCATTGAACCCAAACCTGTAAATCTGCATTTCCTGACGGAAAATTCAGAAGGTGCTCTAAATATAGCTCGTCTGATTGAAAACAGTTCTATGTCTGTACAGATGTACATTTCTTCCTGTCTGTGAGCTCTCGACGAACAACTAACTGCTAAACCTTAAAGGCCATAGATCCTCGAGGGAGGTCGAAGGTCACGTTGGCCACCATGAACCGTCCGGCTCCTGTGGAACTGTGCCACAAGAACATGAGATTCCTCATCACACACAACCCCACAGACAGCACGCTCAACTCCTTCATAGAGGTAAGAACCGTGTGTACCAGATGGAGCTGTGCATCCCCTTTTGATAACACGTATGATACATATATGCGATTCTCCAATCTAGCTGGATACATTGATTCAGTTGTTAGAGTTTTCTTCTACTGATGTCGTCCCTTCCAGGATCTGAAGCGGTACGGCGTCACAACCGTGGTACGAGTGTGTGACGTCACCTACGACAAAGCACCTCTTGAAAAAGATGGCATTAATGTGGTGGTAAGGACAGGATGCAAAAACAAACAGCACTTACACTAAAATTAAAAGCATCAGATAGTTAATCATCCGGCCTGTTCTTCTTTTGTTTTTTAGGATTGGCGCTTTGATGATGGAGCTCCGCCACCCAGTAAGCTGGTTGATGACTGGCTGAGTCTGCTGAAGAAGAAGTTTCAGGAGGATCCAGGAAGCTGTGTGGCTGTTCACTGTGTGGCTGGACTGGGGAGGTAAGCACCTGTCCCTTACCTTTAAAACTAAAGGGCTGGGGCTGTGCCAAAGTGTTCCCCCAAGATAAAAAAACAAAACAAAACAAAAAAAAAAAAAAACCCGGCCTGATACTACTGAACATGCTGGGATCAACTTGAGAATGTGCTGCAGAAAAACACTTTGACTAAAGAGCATATTACAGATCAACAAATGTGTCTAAGAGTGTTTATGCATGCATACAGGGCTCCTGTGCTGGTCGCTTTGGCTCTGATAGAGAGTGGGATGAAGTATGAAGATGCTATTCAACTCATCAGAGAGTAAGGACATTTACATACTACGTCCTTTATGACATTCATCATGAATTAACAACTTTCACAAGAAAGTGAGAACATTTGTGCTTAAATGCCAGTGTGTGTATAAAACTGAACTTTTGTGGAGTCGTATTATTGGATAATCTGACTAAAGAAGAAATGCATCACGAGGCTATGAAGGATGATTCTTACAAGTGATTGTACAGTAAACATGGATGCATCACTCGTTAGATTTACCATTAATACCCACCATGGCTGTTTTTGTTTTTTTTTTGCAGGAAGCGTCGCGGAGCCATCAACAGTAAACAGCTAACCTACCTGGAGAAGTATCGATCGAAGCAGAGACTCCGTTTCAAAGACTCTCACACACCCAAGAACAAGTGCTGCACCATGTGAACGCACACGAAGACAAAAAGACACCCACACACACACACATCCAGACTCCTCCTACCCTTCAGCGAATTTCTCAGGAATCCCACTGTGAAAGCCTTGAGTCATCATCCCAAACACTGAGATACTAAACCTCCTCTACGTCCACTTGTATCCAGGAAGTTTCGCTTTTGCAGAAACGTCACCATGCTTTGATGATTGATTGATTATTTTGTTGGCATGTTTACTTCATTTATTTTAAGTAACAGTGAGCGAAGATGGGAAAAGATGAGCGAAGGAGAGAAAATCCCATATAAAAACCCATTGTTGATGCTGCGTGAGTTATAACGGGTGTATGACTCATGTTGAAATTTAAAAAAAATTCACATGCGAGCCCGTTGGGAACAACATAACAGATTTAGTGTGGGACTGATGCACAGGTTGTTCTTTAACACCTTAAACCTGACATGACCTCTATGTTTAAACTTAATCAGGGTATAAAATTACACTCAGGATATTTTTAAGTGAAAACTGTCAGAGACACGTGACACGGGAATAAAATTAAGTAAGGACTCAGTTCGTCCCCTTTAAATTACTGTCAAGATTCACCTTCTCATTTACATTAGTCCTGCTGCTGTCTTTTCTCTGTATAGCTGGACATTAAGGCTCATCTCAAGCCAACATTTTCTGACCTTCGGCTACGCTATGATTGAAACATTCTGCGTGAAGCATTTTGGTGAACATAAACCCTCCGTTTAGTTTGGTTGCAGACACCTTTTCAATATTACTTGATATATTGTGTTCACATAACATGTTTACATATCTGTGTGTGCAGTAAGTTGTATTACGTTGTGTTTTGTTTACTGACACACTATCAAATTTCTCTAAAAAAAGGAAATTCCAACAGGATCGTGAATGTTTCGTGTCACAACATACCGACAATTACATTGACTAATTACAATTTATTAGCTTGAGAAATAAGTGAACGGCGACACAGGTTTTACCTTAGCACAAATATTGCTGCGCATCATGGCACTGTTTAGTCTAGGTCACAGCTTTCTTACACATATAGGAGTGTTTACTTCATTTGTATTGTTCCTGAATGAAGCATGTAAACAACTATTTCTGACTTTTACTGCATTTAAGCTTTGTTGCTGGTAATAGAGCATGCACTTTCTATTTGTAACCATCCACGCTATATATATATCTGCTTAATCTGATCTGACGTCCTGGACAAAAATTTGGAAAATCAGAGGGTTTGAGAGTGAAATGAAGAAACAAAAGAGATTAACAGAGGGTCGAAAGAGAAGAGAGGAGCTAACATCTGTACCTGAAACGTGTTTGTTCATATAATGTGTGCGCATGTGTTTGTTTGAGTGTGCGTGTGTGGCAGTCTTTGGTAGATATTTTTTTGGGGAAAATGGCCTGAGCTGTAATTTTTTAATGTAAAAAAACATCATGCTGTAAATGTCTGTCTATACATCTTTGCGTTGTTTAATAAAGGTTTGTCATTGTCCCTATAATAGCTGGTTTGTTGATCAATTTTCAGCAGTTTTTGACATTCTAGTCCTTCTTTGCATCTTCATTTTTACCTGAAATGTTGAAAGCACAAACAACTTCTGTAGGCAAAATCAAGTTCAACCAGAGAGCTGGGCCTCACTGTTTAATTGCTCATTCAAAGTCACAATTAAATAAAATAACAAATTATGTAATTAATTTCATAGTAAAACTTAATTTAATTACTGCATAATTTGTAATTAAAAGGTTGTTTCTTCAACAAATTAAGTTGCCAATGCACACACAGCATTTGTTGACCATCCTTTGAAACAATGAGTGTGAAACTTCTGCAAGCCCCAGCGCCAAGAGACCTAAAGGGTCATTTAGCCTGCTCAGGTCTCCACCTAGAGGCTTCCTTGTATGCTTACACTTCAATATGGTGACACACTGCATCAAATGAGTTTTATTGTATTCTAGTTTGGATGCAGTAAGTTGTAAAAATGGTATGTCATAGTATGAGAAAGACAACTGCACTTACGGAGTTTCTTGCCACTCATACATTATTCACAGAACTGAACAACCTACTTGCATGAGTGGCAAAACATAAACAAACTCTCCAAGTCCAGTTGCATTTTCCTTAAAGTAGTTTTGGATATAGTGTGTCGTAAAACACTTGAGCTTTGCCACACTGACGAAACTTAACTTCTCTGTTTATTCTCTACGCATTGGAAAATTAATTGGCATAATTATATAAGCCGAAAAATCCTATTCGCCAGTGTTATTTTAAATTTAAATTAAAACTACCTGAATGAAATAAACGAAAATAAACTGTGTTATTTCTGTGGTAGGATAAGCGGTAGTAGAAGATGAGATGAGGTTTCTGTGATTTACTAATTAACCGCAGTACCGACCTCCCGCCACAGAGGGCGCTGTCTGTCAGGCTGCCACCGGTTCCGTCTACTTCCGGTGACTGCAAGGACTAGTGTCGCAGATTCGACAGAAATGTGTACGAGCTTAAAGTAAAATAACGCTTTAAACCTTAACACGGTTAGTAGTTCGCGCCGTATCCGTGCATATAAGTTAATAATTCAGTATCACTTTGCTTGTTAGATGCCGGAGGAAATGAATGGCGAAAAGGGAGGTAAGAATA
Source organism: Mugil cephalus (assembly GCF_022458985.1). NCBI lineage: Eukaryota > Metazoa > Chordata > Actinopteri > Mugiliformes > Mugilidae > Mugil > Mugil cephalus. Next base: position 13,734,660 of record NC_061780.1, read on the forward strand.
TTGGACTAGCTTCAACTCGAATGTGTTTGTCGGGTCTTCATGTTAGCTTATCATAATAAACAGACCTGTTCAGTTTAAATAGGCGCTCATTTATTTTTGGTTCAGATTGTGGATACATTCATTCAAAGACTTCCAAAAAAGAATTATATAAATAAATAAAAGTTAAAATAATCTAGCGTGTGGTGTGTCACATTGAGTTTCAGTTTTCTATCATTCAGTTTGACACCTGTCGAGTAAAGTGGGACCTGCTGAGTATGAACGATTTAAAAGAACTGCACAGACGCCTGATTTTGCAGAAAATATAAGAAGCTACACGAACTAGATAACAATAGGCAAAATTTAACACATGACTAGGTTATCTTGACTGTGCTACCCTTTGTCCCCCTGTCTCTCCAGCTGGTTCTGTGTTTATGTGTCGGCTGTGCAACCTCTTCTCACCCAGTCGCCCTCAGCTGCTGGCCCATTGCTCTGAGCTGCACCCCCAGCAGGAGCCTCCAGATGACATCATCATCCCGCTGCAACCCCTCCCTGCAGATCCTGTGGAGAAGTTGCCAGGTTAGAGTGTAATGGATCTGTATAATGGCACGATCACTGTCGCAAATTCTCTGCTGCTGATGAATCATTGTGCACGTGTGAGCAATGAAGACGCTTTGAAAAAAAAAAGCTGTTCGTAGGATAAGCTTGTTGTTGAAGTTTTGTTTTCTGCTCTTTGATGGGCTCGTAGAGACGCCACTAAAGAGAAAACGAGGACGACCAAAAGGCTCAACGAAGAAGATACGTAAAGATCTTACAGACGATAAGGTCATTTCCACCTGTTCTACGGAAGATAATATTGAAACAGAAGAACAGAAGGATAAGGATGAAGTAGATCAACAATATAGCTCAGTAGAAGGTAGTACTGCCATTCATATATTCATATATTTTTATATTTTTTACACTGATGCATGTATTCTTATTCTAATTGCCTCCATATTCTTATTGCCTACATTGCTCTTTGTTTTGAACACTGGTACACTTTCTTTTTTGATCTGAGAGATCTGCAGATCTCTTTGGCAGCTGTCTCTGACCTTGCTTTCCTGATTGTTGACATAGTTTTCCTACCCACAAGAATAACATTTAAGCCAAGCGTGTTGTTTTTATTTCAGCTAAACCAGCTGTTATCACTGCATCATTACTCTGTTTTTTTGTTTTTGTTGTCTTCTGCTAAGGCGAAAGCCGTGATGGGACATCGGGGCTGCAATGTAGAAACTGTCATCGCTCATTCAGCAACCGACGACAGATCCTCAAACACATCTGCCTGAGAGAAGAGGACGAAGAGGAGGATGAAGAGCAGAATGGTGAAGAGAGAGTTCATTAAATTTCAGTGGTAGAAAGACCAGTGTGAGCCATTGACGCTTTCAAAGGACTATAATTACTAAAGGAGCATGCTGGAAGTATTAGAATAAAGTACAGAGTGATATAATTTGCATGTATTTATTCTATTTGGCCATGAAAGGTTATTCTGATTAATGGACATAATTATTTGCAGGAAGCCTCTGTGGTGGAGAAGAGGGCTCTGGAAATGTGGATCCTGCAGAAGCTGATCCAGACCAGATAAAGCAAAACACAGCAAGAGAAGGAGTTGTCAGAGCAAAAGGTAACTTTAAGACCAAGACATGGATTCTTAAAATGTATTGTTACCATGAGAATCTATTAATGGGTGTCTTTAATTAAAACGCTCTCTTGTTCTCTGTCTGCAGATGTGGGCAAACACAGAGCCCCGAGAATGAACCGAAGTTGCATCTCCAAAGAAGGAGGTCCATTAGTGGCAAACAAAAAGACTGTCATCAGTGTGGTTCTGACAGAAGATGAAACACTTCCTGGTCAGTTTAATTTACATGTATTGGGATTTATTTTATGAGTTATGATAATAACGATCAACTATAACTGTAACAACTGTCGTTGTGCTTTTGTTAACTTAGAAGCCCTTTATTAATTTAAGCTCTTCGTATTTACACAGGGGTCAGATCAGCTCTTCTTCCATGTAAAGTTGGTCTTTTGCATTTGCTGAAGTTGCAACTACTAAAGCTTCTCCTCCACACTCATATAGTTGGTTGCAATGCTTAACATCACCACTAGATGTCGCTAAATTCCACACTGGTCATTTTAGCTTAGTTATTTATGCTTGTTTTCAGATTTAATGGCTAAACATTTATGAGCAAAATGTTTTGACTTAAATTCAACAGGTGTCACTAAAATGGTTCCAGTAGAGGGGAGTTCAGCAGAAATAGAGGCTGCAGCTGTACAAGCTCAACCACAGGTAAGCACAGGAATGACATGGAAGATTTAATTTATACAAGAGGGCAGGTTAATTAACCAAGGTTTAGAGATACTTCTTACATTTATGCATCCAGTCCAATACCATAGTGTTGTGTAGAATTGTATTAATGCTGCTCATAACCTTAACAATGACATTAAAAGAGAGCAACAACATTTCCTTTCAGAAGCAGTCGCATAAAGTACTATAATACAAATAGTTGTTTTTGGGGACAGTTTACAGTTTATCCTGAAACTAGTGTGTATTAAGGTCTCTACAATTATTATGTGATTGACAAACATGAAATTGTTACAGAGTCTGAAATGTTGCAATCCTGTTCATGTGTTTGTTTTGGTTTTGTTTGACTTTTATTACATAATAACTATTTTAACATATTCTGTGAATTCCTGTTTTTGTTCTGGGCTTTCAGCAGGCTGCAGTCCCCCAGAGTGAATCCCAAGACCCTGCAAGTCAAGCCACGTCCTGTGAGGTTAGCCCTAAAACAGACGAGCATCCAAGGTAGTATAAACAAAAAAATGGCTCTTAAAGACACACATAACTGATAATCACACCAGTAAATTCTAATTCTTGTTGTAGTAGTGTCACCTGTGAATGTCTGCTGATCTGATCCCTTTGCTTTCTGGTAGCGGCTCTGAACCGACCTCCACAACAACAGCAACAGCAACGAGCCAACGAGGCTTCCAGGAATGTTCTATCAAGCAAAATGCCCCCAAGTACTATTTGCTTATTTTAATCATTAGGCATCGTGATATTTAGCAGCTCAGCACCACAGTAGCAGATACAATGAAACGTGGTCCGTCGGTGGATGTAATATTGTCTCCTTCTTTGTCCCAGTTTACTCCAGAGCCAGTTGAAGATCTTTGCCTGTGAGTTCTGTAATAAGATCTTTAAATTCAGACACTCGCTGGTTGCCCACCTCAGGACGCACACCCAGGAAAAACCCTTTCAGTGTCCGCACTGTGACTACGCATCAGCCATCAAAGGTTAAAACAGACTCATTGTTTGGTTTTCAATACTTTTACACAACTTTTTGAGACCATGTCAAATGAAAGTACTGGATTTTTTCCCCTTTAAAGCCAACCTGAACGTTCACCTGAGGAAGCACACGGGAGAGAAGTTCAGCTGTCAGCACTGTGCTTTCAACTGCCTCAGCCGCGGACACCTCAAGGTGTTGTCATTGATACCTCATTATTATCATTACGTTGACTTTTAGATGAAATTTAGATCATTGTGCGATTTATTATTTTTGCGTTTCTGTTTCTCTGTTTTGACTGTACGTCTAATAAACTGGGTATATTTTCCTGTGTTTCGGATGTTGCAGGTTCACATAGAGCGAGTCCATCTGAAGGTGAAGCAGCACTGCAGCTTCTGTGAGAAGAGGTACTCTGACGTGAAGAACTTGCTAAAACACATGGAGAAACAACACGACCTAAAAGACCCAGCTGTTCAACAGAGCTACCAGCAACTGAGGTTTGATGTTGAGGTTTTCAGTGGGCGGGGGGGTTGAAACCTGGGTTACAGATGAGATTAAATAGACACTGATTGGTTTTAGATAAATCAGTCAAAACCAAATTTAATTGAAAATAGACTGAGAGATTTAGATTATTTTGAATTTAATGCAAGCAACACTTTCCAAAAATATTCAGAGATAATCACGTCCAGACTAATCACAGCTGTTCAGTACTGGTTTTTGCTTTGTCATTTGCATATGGAGATTTCCACGGATCCCCAAATGATATTATGCACTGTAGATGATTAAATCCCCGATTTTTAATTTTAATTTTCAATTACAAACTTCTCTCCCATCAGAGGTTTTTTAGCTTTGCACATGTCAACAAGTAGCACAAAACGTCCAAAAAAGCCCTGGTCTCCTGAGGCCTAACTTTTTATTTTATTTCTTATTTTTTATACTCTTTTTATGTCCTTTTAATCAAATCAACACGTCTGCCTCATCTAGATTAAAGACTCGCCAGGGCCTCAGGCAGCTCCTGTATCATTGCCCCACCTGTAACAGACGCTTCAAGAACCAGCTGGAGCGCGAGCGCCACATGCTGGTCCACGGGCCCCAGCGTCCCTTCGCCTGCCTTCTCTGTGACCACGCCGCCACCAAGATGGCCGCCCTCGCCGCCCACGTCAGGAAGCACCTCTTCCTGTACGTGTGCTGCGCGTGTGACGAGAAGTTCGTCAGCTCGCAGAGGCTCAGGAGCCACCTGAAGGAGTCTCACGGCGAACTGGATCAAGAGCAGGCCTTCGCCGACTGCGTCGACAGCAGCTACTGCCTGATAGAGCCCGGCGGAGGAGGCCTGTGGGGGGGCGAGGCGAGCGGGGACGCAGAGCAGAGGCCAGTGCAGGAGGGGGAAGGTGGGGAAGAAGGGGGAGGCGAGCAGCCGAGTGAAGAGAGGCAGCAAGAGAACGTAGAAGAGCAAACCACGTCTCAGGAGGGATGTACAGAAGGATTGGAAATCGAAGTTGTCATGCGAGGTTCTCAGTACGGAGATGAGACAACATCTGTGGAGACATCACACAGTAAGACAGTAGACTCATGCACATCTGCAGCTGAAGGGCTTGAAGAGGAGACGTCTTCATCTCCAGAGAACATTCACACCCCTCTGCTGGAGGACAAGACGCACACAGACGCAGAGGACGTAAATGCAGCCAAACACACACTCGTGCCTTCATCATCTGGAAACGCAAACTGCTCGTCTGATTTGTCTTCTGGTCCTCTGGTGGATGATAACCAAACTCCACAGTCAGAAAAGGTAAATGCAAGTATAGTTAAATGGTTTATGCATTTCTGAGATGGTGATCAGCACTCAAGTCCATCTAATTATACCCTCTAAATCATAGACCAAACGGCCACCTGTAAGTCTTCATTAGTGTTATTAGTCTGTCAGTTCATTGATTGATTTATGTGTCTAACATAAATGACTCCTCCTCCTGATCTGTTCCTTTCTGCTTCTACTAGGTGTCAGAGGTTTTCCATCCGAGTGCGTTCCAGCAGGTGTTTTCGTCTCTCAAGAAGACTCCGCTCAACATGGAGACTTTCCAGCGACTCAGGAAAATCTATGGAGACCTGGAATGTCAATACTGCGGTGAGCTGATGGACAACCCCCGGTGGGTTGGCTGGTTTTGTTTTGAATTCTTTCAAACAAAGTAACAAAGTCTATCTCTTCATAAACTTTAAAAAAATAAAAATAAAATTGTAATAGGTCAACAGAACACAGTGAAAGAAATTTACCACCCTCTTGTAGCCTTAGTGGCCAAAAACGTCCACGTCCAAAAACTGCTATAAAAATGCAGCGGATTAATATTTTTTTCTGATTTGTTTTTCTGCATAAATCTCTTAAATCACTTCAGAACTTTACAAAACTACCAAAAATACAATATATATATTTTTAAATGCCACTTTGATCACTTGAGGTCACCGTTGTTTTTACAAAAAAAACGTGAAAAATTATCTATTTTCCATAAAACTAACGTTGCTTGGCTGGGGCAGATCTGTCTTGGGTATGACCAAGATTATCTAAAATATTGACTTGTTTGCGTCATTAATTTTTTGTGTAGCATCAGATTTAAAATGTACTACCCTCTTGTAACCTTAACAGAAAAAATGTCACATTGACTTTCATTATAACTACATTTTTTGAGCTCTCTGCCACGGTACAACGAAATCCTTCGTTCTGCAATATTATGGTTTCATTTATGAGAAAAATGGTCAAATGTGTAATTTTTGGTGTTCAACACTAAAATTAGCCATTTCCCCACTATAGGGCGTATGCATAAAATGTTTGTTATGTCTTCTAAAATATATATATTTTTTCTCTGGCACAGGTAAGCTGTTCTGGTACAAAGTCCACTATAATGTCCATGTACGCACACACACCAAGGAGCACTCGCACTACTGCTCAAAGTGTAGCTACTCTTCCATCACCAAGAGCTCTTTGAAGCGGCACCAGATCCAGAAACACAGCGGCCAGCTGCTGCGATGCACGAATCCCGGCTGTAAATACGCCACGCCTGACAAATACAAGCTTCAAGCCCATCAGATGTTGCACCAGGAACAGGTAACCAGTGTGAGGACATATCGAAAAGCATTTTGATCAGCTGAACAATCTCAGTTCATTGTGACGCACTGAGATTTTTAAATCACATTGTCTCAAATTGTTAATCGCATTCCAGAATTTCCATTATGTCTGTGAAGAAAACTCTTTGTCTCGTTTATTTACAGGGGAAGAGCGCCACCTGTCCTGTCTGCCAGCACAGCTACCAAGAGCACAGACTAAAACATCACATTCAAAAAGCCCACCCTGGTAAAGAACATACAAATATATCAGCAGACGAGGACACTATGTGATCATGTTTGCACTTCAAACCCAAACATCTGTCGTCACGTGGACACAGAGATGACATATTTATGAGAGGATAGTTTTTTCAAATGAATTCACTTAAATTCTTTGAACCACAAATATCACACCTGACAAAAAATGCATTAGGAAATAAAAGTTAGCCAAGCCTTAACAATCACTTTCCTGATTTTCCTGATTTTGTGTTTGCATGTTTTGGACAGACACGCTGCCTCCACATGGTAAAGGTCTGATGGTGCAGCGTGCAGAGAAGTGCCCCTACTGTGAGTCCTACTTCCTGAAGAACAGCAGTGATTTCCAGCAGCACATCTGGGCCCACCAAGGTGTGATATTGCTTTGCTTTCAACACACACACACACACACACACAGCTCAAGCCGCGGCACATCTGGACCCCCTCCGAGCTTCTGCACAGTGTCTCTCTGCATCATTACTTTAGAGCTCAGCTTCCAACCTGCCTGTCTTCCTCCTGGATGCGCTCCAGAGGGATGGACTAGACTGAAAACACACACAGATAAATGATGAAAGCAAAAACAAGCAAACTACAGTTTGCTTTTTTTCCCAGTGCCTGCCAATGTCCTATAACAAGGTCTGTAGGAAGAGAATTCCTCTGTCCCAGCTGGACTCACCTTGATGAGCTATTTACCTTGAAGTTACATCTGTCCTGAGGCTGTGTTAGAAATCCAGCACAGGTGTCGATGAATGACTTTGAGAATGTAGTCGTTTTATATATAACCTTGCAACATGCAGTAGGTTTATTTGGCGTTACTTACTGTTTGCTTTTGGCACTCGACAGGCCCACCTCACTGATGAATGCACAATACAACAGTCAGTTATAAAAAAAATTTGCCCACAAGTATCTCTAACAAGTATCTGGCCAGTCATGGTGCATGTTGAAATAAAAAAGTCAGGTTTTTAACCTTTAACTACCTTTAGTTTTTTTTTTTGCTTCTGCTAAGATGCTGGTTGTGTGTGTCCGTGTGTTTGTGTTGATGCGTACAGGTTTGAAGCCATACGCCTGCAGTGTGTGTGACTACACAGGCCGCAGTAGGAGTAACCTGAAGACTCACATGAACCGACACAACACGGAGAGACGTCACCTCTGCGATCTGTGCGGCAAAAAGTTCAAATCCAAAGTGACGCTGAAAAGCCACCGGCTGAGCCACACAGACGAGGGTACGTATTATCCGCTCTTTCCTTCTTTGCGCTGGCGTCATGAACCAAATCATCATTAATACTGAGAGACTCAGGTGGAATAATGAACACGCTTCTGTGTTTTCTCCAGGAAAGCGGTTTCAGTGCTCGGAGTGCGACTTCACCTCGGTCAATAAACCTCACCTCATCAGACACATGGAGCAACATGCTGACTTCAAGGTCAGAATACACACACACACACACACACACACACACGCACGCACACACACACACACAGCCCAGCACACACACAGCACATAGTATTTCAGTAGTGACAGGACTTAATGCCGGTATTTCATTGAAATCAATTATTTTGTTTCCTACTCTGCAGCCATTTCGTTGTGCTCACTGCCACTATTCCTGTAACATCGCTGGAGCTCTGAAGCGACACTACAACGTGAAACATCCCGATGAGAAGTATGAGAACGCTGGACCTGGACTGCCAAACCCTGATACTCTGCTAGAGCAAGGTCCTTCATCTTTAGTTCTGCATGTTCTGATGTCAAATATGTCAGATTTGTTCATACTGTATAAAAAACAAAAAAAAAACATGTGTGTTGGGCATAGTGTAGCACAGGTTTTGTGTGTGTCTTTGTTTAGGTGGTTTGAAGTGTCCTGAATGTGACTTCGTTTACGGCACAAAGTGGGAGCTGAACCGTCACCTGAAGTGCAAACACAGTCTGAAAGTGGTGGAAGGCACCTGGGAGGTACACAAACACGCAGACAAATACAAACACACACACTTATTTTATAGCTTGAACGTTACCAGCACACAGTGGGTGAACTTTTTGACTTGTACCATGAACTAGCAACGCTAGCGACGCTAAGTTAAGATTGTAATTAGAATTAGAAAACCTTTGTTTGACCCACAATGGGGTAATTGCAGTTTGCAACAGTATGCCTAGGGGCATAAAAATAACAAGAACAAAGAGTGGACTGTATAAAAGATGAATAGTAGGATAACATAGAATGGAATAAAAAAAACACAAGTATTGACATATATACAAAAATTATTGAATTGCACAGATAATGATTGTACACAGGTTTGTACCCAGTACATATATAAATGTAAATGTATTGAACCTTGAGGTGTAAATAAGTAAACTGTTTGATTAATAGTGATTAAAAGCCACCATCTTACTGAGGGTCGACTCTGCTGAACCATCACACAGAGACTTTTATAAAGAAAACTTGCGGCTGCTAGATTCTTCATTAAGGACACAATTAAGATTATTTCATCTTAATTGCGTCTTTAATGAAGTTGTGTCATAACATCACATTTCTGTGGTAGATTTCATAAAATAGGTGAAATATTTAGAATAAACCGTACAAGTAAGATCTGTTTCTTCAGTTTGATTAGACACAAGAAGACAATCTTTGAGCAAACACCAGAGGACTTTCTAACATGACAGTGTTAGTGTAGCCAGTGTTTTGATACAATCTCTGTTTTCTCAATTTTCTCTATGAATATTCAGGTGGGGGAGGAAGTGGAGGCCCAGTATGTGTCCGTGGAGGATGAGGAGCAGCTTACAGAGGCACCTTTGGCAGTTCTGCAGGACAACGGTACCAACAGCAGCTGTTTTACCGGCTCAGATAAAGTGGAGGAAGTCCACATTTATACTGTTTTTATGTTAAGATATGATGTAACACAACATGGTAATTGTGTGTCTTTTCTGTTCAGTTAACATCCAGCAGATCACTGAATTCAGTTCAGAGACTCAGGACGCCGTCACCTCCATGGTTGCCATGGCTCCGGGCACTGTGACCGTAGTGCAACAGGTAAACCACACGGCGTCACCTTCTGAGGAAATGATGAGCTGCTGCATCGCAATGCTGATTTCGAGCTGTTTCTGAAGTTGCAGGTAGCTGATGAGGAGGAGGTGGGAAACTGCGGCAACCAGCTGATGGTGGTGAACGCTGAGGGGGCTCTTAATAGCAACCAGGTGATGGTGGTGGAGGAGGGACACGGCCTGGAGGCCCTGACTGTCCTCACTCAGGGAGAAAACGCGCACCACTACATTGTCTACGTCCAGGAGCACACTGTAGAAATCAACTAGCAACATCAGCATTTTGTCATCATGTACCAATAAATGATTAAATCAGGATTGATTGAAGGCTGTTGCGTCAGCATCAGGACTTTCTTTCATCTTATTTTTCAATAAAGTGCAATACTACGATTTTGTTGCATATTTTGTACTTTCAAGGTATATTTAAATTAAATCATTGTGTGTTTTCAGTTTCTAGAAGTCAAGTCTGAAAAGGTGAAGATGGTCAAATAATTGCTGCAGGAGTTTTGATCCTCTTGGAATCAAGTCTGAAGACATTGAGTGTCTTAGAAAATTTTCTTACAAAATGTAAACGTTACTGTATGTTAGGAATCGATTTCAGATTGTGACATGATGTTTAGCAGGTGGCAACATAATTGAGAAACAATAACATAACCAATTTGCACTTGTCATAATACAATAAGGAGCTCCACCAAGAAGACCAACATCAGCATGAGTTTCCCCCACACCTGAATTAAAACAATATAATTTTTTCTCAAGAGAAATACCCTTATTGGCGGATATATGACATGATATATGATATAAAATTGTACCGGCCCGTGTGGTAGTTCAGTGTCAGTCCTGCAGGGGGCGGTGGCGGTGACGTGCTGTCTGAGCTCTGACAGAAGAAGAAGAACTGGTGGGAAATTTGACAGTGCGCGAAAGTTTGTTGTTGTCCACAGACCCGGACAAGATAACCACACACAAACATTAACCGTGTGTTTACTTATGTTTACACGACATGGACCGGTACGTGTTGGTTGTATCCTTATGCCAAACTGATAACGACCCGGCGCACGATTACAAATGTAAGTTTAAACTCGCACTTAAAGCGTACTCTGCTAAATATTCAGCTAAATGCTAAACTGAGTTCATGTAGCCATTAGCTAAATGTGTAGGCTTACTGTAATATGTGCAAATGTTTGACTTATAAAAAAGTTGATAAATGTCAGTTCTTTGAAGAATATGAGATGTTAGAAGCACTTATTTATGAAATGCAGATTTAGGATGTTTTACTTGTACATTTCTAAATTAAGGCAGTAGTCACTCATGTTGTGGTGGAGCCTGATCTCATCATTGTCTGCAGGTTTGGAGCCTCTAAAGCAGATACACGACAGACTTGTGGACATTTCAAGTCAAGAATCATTGAGAGGGATCACTGTGTTTCCAGGTACAGTGATTTATAACTTTATGCTTCCACATACAGTTTTTATAGCACACCTTTCCTTACCTGTTTTCCACTCTATTGTTTTTCCAGCTTGTTCTCTCAGTGGTAACCCATCGGCTCAGAGGTGGTACTTTGCCGTTCAGGCTTGCCATGGATTTACACAGGTGAGACAGTTTTACTATAGAGTTGGTGTATGTTTCTAGGACGAGAGGATAACTTACCATAAAAGTGCATAAAGCCTTTTTAGATATTTGACACAATAAATGTGCTAAAAGTCTTCACAGGTCTATAAAATGCTCTGCAAATGATGAATTAATAGCTTATTAACAGAGTTAAATGAGGAGGAATGCTTTTAAACTAAAGAGGTATAACTGTGTATAATTGCGTTGTTGTTAAGACATTGACAATTCAGTGCTACACAAACTTAGCCATGCTCACTTCACACTGTCACAGTCTTTTTGGTTTTGCATTAAATGCAGTTTACAAATAAACTTTTTAACCCACCTATGCTGACCTATCCAGTTAAAAAGGAGATGAAGCATTCAAGGAGCAAATATTGAAGTATTTTACTATTCAAGCAACTGATATCCTGTACATGTAAAGGAAACAGGCAAAGAGTGTGATCTGTATTCACAGATAAATCTGTCACTTGTTTTGCAGTTTTGCAGCTCCGACTGGGAAGAGTTGGGGACAGGCCATCAGAAAACTGACAGCGAGGAGGAGAAGCCTACTGCTGTGGAGGAATGTTTAAGTTTTCTCAGTGATCAGGAGGCGACGGACCAAAAGGCCGACCAGGCGGCGCTGACAGAGTGAGAGACTGATTATATGTTCAGCATTTAATGTAAAAACTGATGTGTTGTTGTTTTTCTATGAAGTGACTTTGCTCTGTAATTAATTAATTGAAGAGAAAACTATTTCGTAATTTGTGTAATAATATATGTATCTAATAAATTAGGAAGTTGATCTTGAAATAACCCTGATGATGTACGAGGAAAATTAAAAAATTAAATAAAATGTGGACAAAGGTATTATTTAGAAAATATTGTTCATGTGTGACATAGAACCCAGATGTGATGTTTTTACACTTTGGCTGAATGTCTTCATTGAACAGGCTCTTAGAGGAGGCTGCAGAAGGGCTGAATCTGCTGTCAGACAAGCTGCCACCTCCAGGTACAGTTGACTGGTCCACTGTTTAGTGTTGTCAGTTTCTACTGACAACATTTCAAGATGAAAACTTTTACTGATTGTGAGGAACAAAAAAAATAAAGAAAAAAAATCTTACCTGAAGCTCATCTCAGCCTCGTAGAAAAGGTTCCCTACTTTACTGGAGTGCATATAAATATATGTATATACACCCACCAGTGCAAAGAAGCTCCAACTTCTATTTAGTAAGCCTCCTTAATTTACATTTTTAAGGAACATTTCTTTGCACATTACTCGAATTAAAGCAATTTTGTCACAACCATTGGTCATTGACGCACTAATTGAAATCCTGTGTGTACTATACTGTATGTCAGGTGAAAAAAAATTAGACTTATCAAATCACTTTTGGTGTGTCCTCCTTCGCTCCCTCAGGTAAAGCCTTGCTGGATGTTCTGCTGCTGGGTTCTGCTGAGCAGTCGCCTCCCGTTAAAGACCTGCTGCCTCTGCTGGGAGCCCTGAAACACATGTCCTGCTGGCATGCGGCAAAGATTACTGTGGTTGCACAGCACACTACAGGGTGATGACAAATACACAGCATTATATTTACTCTTATTAAAAAAAAAAAAGATAAATAATCTTTTAACCAGTCTGATAAACAGCAGATTGCTCATATCTAAATACGGACTAAACATACAAAAAGTTACTTAGTTAAGTATTTTCATCCATTTCATTTATTTTTTTGTTTGTTTTATTTTAAATCTGTTTGTGACTTAGTTTGAAAAGATGATGCGTTATCGTTGGAAATCATTGTATTACTCATGAAATTCTCCAGATTGGCCACTAGGGGGAGTTAGATGAATAAATATTACAAAATGCATTACACAATCCCTAAGTGGTTTATTGCTGCTTTGTAAATTTACTTGTTTACTTTTTTTACTTGACTCTGTGTTCATGAAATAAAATGTAACGTGAGTGATTCTTTATTCAGGTGGCAGAAAGCGGCGTCCTCCCTGAGCGCCAGTCTGGTGGAGCCCGCTCACCTCGACAGCTGCGTCGACTACAAGGAAATGTGGAGGGGAGGCCTGGTCATCAGAGAGAAGAAAGTAAGGGCATGTCATCATTTAAGCTGATGGAATTGGTGGTGTAAGAAAAAAATTGCACCAGAGAGAGAAGTTCAAAGCCGACTAATCCGCGTATGTGGTCAGTGATAGAGTAACTGTCCGACAGAAACACCACCAACTTATGGAAGAAAGATTCAGGAAGCAGCTCTGTTTCTTACTTTATTTCACATTTTTCTTATTTACTAAGGATATAGGTAGAGAACAGAACTTAAAACGTAAAACTTTCTTGTAATTCACACTGTCATGTCCACAGCAGAGTGCCTCTTTATGACACAGAACCCTTTAAAGGTCCAAAAGAGGCACCTTATCACAGAGAGGAAGGGTTTTCAACACGACGTGTGGACAGTGTGTGCAGATTGTTAATCACACAACGTTAAGATATTTAGAAAAGGATAAAGAGGTAGGCATTAGCAGGTATTAGTGCTCTAGCCTTTATAAGTAAAACTTGTGGTGCTGTGGGTGCATTTAAAAGACTAAATCTGGGTGTTTTTTTTACAGGCTCTTTTGTCTTTGTGTGTGGCTTAATACTGTAGAGAGCATGAGAATAAGACGTGTCCTTTTCAACTTACACGCTCGCCTGCCCTGGGCTTTTTATTATGAACTGTAGGCTTGAAACTCAAAGCTAAGCGAGGTTGGAGGAAGACAGCTGAGAGAAGAGTGTTTGCTTCAGGGCCCTCTGTACCATGCTAATCATGGTTCGGAGACTTGAGCGTAATGCCTCGGCGTCTGTTCCCGTGTCCTTTTCATATGAAATAACTCATGCAGTGTGCACAAGGCCATAGGGTACATTCTCGCGTGTCTCCTTTTAATTTGAATTTTTGGCTCACTGGGGGATAAGACCTTATTTGCCGCCGAACAAATCTGGAGGAATCACTGGAGGTCTTTGAAAGGTCATGGGAAATAGCTCCGTCTTGATGGCGTTTTCCCTGGCTGAGCTGTTTTAGCCTGGCCTGGTGTGCCTCCGCTTGGCCCCGCTCTGACCGAGCATCACTTCCCAAGAACTCGGCTGATTATTCATCCTCATAGTGTTAAGGAATGCCTCCGGGCAGTTTCTGTGTGTATTAGGGCTGCGACGGTGGTTTAATAATCCTGTTCTTTACTTTTAGTTTTGCTTTAACAGCTGTATTCCAGGAAGCTGTGGCTCAGGTGGTGGAGTGGGTGGTCATTGCAGGGATGAGTGCTCAGATTAGCACCTTGCATGAGGGCAACGTTATGGAAGTGCAATCCGTTTAAAATTCATGCGCTTTCATTTTCTTGACTAAATAGATTGGAATTATTTGGGATTTGTCCTGCAGACAAAAATATTTGGACACCTGTGCACACATTCTTTTGACCTGGTTCGGGCTGAAGCAGTGCTGTGGATTGATGTACATCGATGTCGTAGAGAGTAACGTCCTTGCAGCTTTTATGCAGCAGTGTGGAGAGAACACTATCCTGTCACAAAGGGAGTTTATCAATATGTATTCTTATGGATTCAAAGTGGAGATGGGCCGAAATGGATGTTTTAGGGTCGATACCGATTTTTTATTTTTTTTTTTTACATCAGCATTGACCAATGGCTGATACAGAGCCCCCTCGCCCCAAAGATAAGATAAAGGAAACCCATCGTTCTATCCTTTGTCTCTCCTTTTGGACACTTTATGCCGCCTCACCTTGAGTTAGGCAAATCTGTCAGTTACTTTTTCCTGCTTGACTCTCAATCACCTGCTTCTCAGTGGACGTCACAGCCGGGTGCTGGAGTCTGCTGTGGCCCGTGGTCCTTCTCAGCCAAATATGTTTAGTTTACGGGCAGTATTAGTCTCACACCTTGACTTTTAACATCAACACAAATTCCTACCGAAAGCTTAACAACAGCACAACAGCTCCAATCTAAATTGTATCAGTGGTTGATTCACAGCCTGTACTGTTAACTTCAGTAAAAACATCAGTTAGCAAACTCCCACTTAACAACAACATCAACAGTAAAAGTTGCTAAAAAAAATAAATGGAAAAATAACCAAAAGAAAAATGATTTTATTTTTTCCCACTCTTATTTTTGGTTGTGCCTGACATGCCTATCACAGTACCAGCATTTTCCAGCTGCACTCACTCAGCTAGTGGGGGAAGGGCCATGTATGGGCTGCACGGGTCCTCAGCGTCTCCAACTGCACAGGGCTGCCTGTGGATACGCCTGTCTGTAAATCTTGCCTAGAGAAAAAAAACAATATATATACAGTGGGGGAAATAAGTATTTGATCCCCTGCTGAATTTGTAAGTTTGCCCACTTCCATAGAAATGATCAGACTCTGGTTTTTATGGTTGTTTACTGGTTATGGGTATAGACAGAATATCAGTCGAAAATGCATAAAAAACACACAATCTAAAAGTTATAAATTGTTATGTATTTTATTAAGGGAAATAAGTATTTGATCCCCAAGCACAACACAAGTCAGTACTTTGTAGAGAAACCTTTGTTGGCAAGCACAGCGATGAGACGTTTCTTGTAGTTGGTCACCAGGTTTGCACACAGCGCAGGAGGGATTTTGACCCATTCATCTTTACAGACAGTCTCTAAATCCTTCAAGTTTCTTGGCTGCCTCTTGGAAACTCGGAGCTTCAGCTCCCTCCACAGGTTTTCGATCGGGTTAAGGTCTGGAGACTGACTAGGCCACTCCATGACCTTAATATGCTTCTTCTTGAGCCACTCCTTTGTTGTCCTGGCAGTATGTTTTGGGTCATTGTCATGTTGGAAAACCCACCCACGAGGCATCTTCAGTGTTCTTGCTGAGGAAAGAAGGTTTTTGTCCAAGATGTTACAGTACATGGCTGCATTCATTGGCCCCATAATGCGGTGAAGTTGCCTGTACCCTTTGCTGAAAAACAGCCCCAAAACATGATGTTTCCACCTCCATGCTTAACCGTGGGTATGGTGTTCTTTGGGTCATACTCACGTTTTTTCATCCTCCAAACACGGCGGGTCGAGTTAATGCCAAATAGCTCAACTTTGGTTTCGTCAGACCACAGCACTTTCTCCCAAGCCTTCTCTGAGTCATTTAGATGTTCACTGGCAAACTTAAGGCGGGCCTGTACATGTGCCTTCTTGAGCAGGGGGACCTTGCGGGCACTGCAAGAGTTCAATCCATAACGGCGCAGTGTGTTGCCAACTGTTTTCTTGGTGACGGAGGTCCCAACTGCTTCCAGATCATTAACAAGCTCCTGCCGTGTTGTTTTAGGCTGCTCCCTCACCTTTCTCATCATCATCCTCACTCCATGAGGCGAGATTTTGCGGGGAGCTCCAGACCGAGGACAGTTGATGGTCCTTTTATGGGTCTTCCACTTGCGAATAATGGGACCAATAGTTGTCACCTTCTCACCAAGCCTTTTGCTGATGGTTTTGTAACCTATACCAGCCTTGTGCAGGTCTACAATCTTGTCCCTGACATCTTTTGACAGCTCTTTGGTCTTGCCCATGGTGCTGTAGAAGTTGGAATGTAAGAAACTGATTCTTAGAGCAGGTGTGCTTTATATACATGACGAGTTAAGATCAGGAGTATTGGTAATTAGTTGACTGAGCATAGCTGTGTGCCACATGCGCACCAGCCAATCTGTAGGAGCCTGAATTCTAAGTGAATTGTTGGGGATCAAATACTTATTTCCCTTAATAAAATACATAACAATTTATAACTTTTAGATTGTGTGTTTTTTATGCATTTTCGATTGATATTCTGTCTATACCCATAACCAGTAAACAACCATAAAAACCAGAGTCTGATCATTTCTATGGAAGTGGGCAAACTTACAAATTCAGCAGGGGATCAAATACTTATTTCCCCCACTGTATATATATGTGTATATGTGTGTGTGTGTGTGTATTGGCAGACGCACCCGCAGTAAAAAAAAAAAAAAAAAACAGCCTGCTATCCCATATATGTACTGTACATGTGGCAGGTATCCTCAAGTTCGCTGCTTTTCCAATTACAGAATGACCTGCTGCATCCTCCCGTCTTCTAAAGTCTGTACTTGACAATTGAACTCGTCAAATCAGAACTATGAGTGCAAGTACCCAAGTCAGAGCCCGGTCTCTTCAGAGATACTTATACTGGTTGATTGTGGAAGAATTTCACTGCTCTGAACAAAACTCAGACCTCAACCCCCTTTCAACACTATTGAGATAAACTCAGAAATCCCTGGAGCCAGTTTCCAAAATCTTGTGAAGTCTGCCCAAAAAATGTTGAGGCTTTTGTACCAGGAGATTATTGCTCATTATCTTGGAATTAGAGGTCGAGCACATGTGTGGATGTGATGCGTACGAGTCCGCGTACTGTACTTGTATTTTACTTTGTTTTCTGGCAAAGTTAAGTGTAGGCTTAGGTGAGATGACAGCCTTTTTTTTCCCCTTCATCGCTCCTCTGGAGATTACTTAACGCCCACTTGTTCTTACTTCTCATTACGTGACAACTCTGGCAGGTGCAGTAGTTTTCTGTCTCTGGACAGAGTTGGCCAATTTTGTGCTATTCTTTCATGGCTCTCTGGGGGGAATCAGCAATCTGTTTCACTGTGGCGTTTCCTTGCATGTCTCATACTGGCGCTGTTAAGTTTTTATTTATTTATATATTTTTCAAAATCTGGCTGGGTTTTCAGTTGGTTTCATAATGATTGCTTTTTTTGTTTTGTTTTTTCAACATTGATCAACTTCTATAACTGAAAACATACAGCAGATGTATCTTGAAACGGCTCAGATGAAGTGCGTGGTTATGTTGAAAATACGTTTAGTAAAGAATGTTAACGTGAAGCTTCATTGTTGTCGACAGGACTGGGCCAAGCATTAACTCGAGGACCTTGTTTCTGTTTTTGTGGTTGAAATGGAAAAATAAATCTTAAACATGGATAATAGATTGTCATACAATCTAAACTGAGCTAATCGGTGCAACTTTTCATTGTGTATACACAATACAAAGGAATCTTAACCTTAATATCAACCACTACACATAGTGAGTGTTAGATTTTTAAGATTATTATTTTTAGATTAGTAGTAAATACACCAATCAGCCACTGAAAAGTCAACTTTTGGACCTGGCACCCACCAAGACCAGACCAGACACCTCCATCCCATAGTAATGACACTCCTTGATAACAGCAGCCATTCCCAGCACACACATGAAAAATGCTTTAAGATCAACTTAAAAAAACAACATGAAAATCAGCACAAGGTGTTGACCTGGCCTCCAAATTCACTAGATCCCAAACTAATAAAGTATCTGTGGGATGGTCCAAAAAGACCCCTCCCCTCAACCCACCAACTGTTTTGGATGCACAAGTGAGACCTACACAAGATTAGGAAGGTGGTCATAATGTTATGCCTGGTCGGTGTAATAATAGTGTATAGTATTTGAAATGGTATCTATTAAGTTGTTTGTCCATTAGAGAGCTAACTACACATGTTACATTCCGTTTATGTCTTTATACTGATAGGGATTAGTGGTAGAGAGACATGTGTCTATTAAAAAAAATAATATTTTCCACTTTTGTACTGTGGTACCATTGAGCCTGAAGTGTTGAATACTTCCATATCCTGGTGGATTGGCTAAGCTATGTCCCCTGCATCGTCTCCACTCTGTGTCTTTCACTCGGAGTGTGCTGAGACAAGCACGCTGTGTCTCCTTCACTAAAGTGACCTTTTGTGAGTTGCAGCCTTCAGAAGTGCGTTGACTCCAGCCGTCAGTCCCCGTGAAAGATTCACAGTGGGAGAGGGTTGGAATGAAAGAGAATTCCCACGAGAATAAATGTCTGAGACTAACCATTAAATCTTAACTACCGTGGTATATGTGTGTGCGTGTTAGTGCATGGTTATTTTTGAGGTTATTTTTGATTAAATAAGACAACAAATACACAAACTATCTCACGGTTCTTATTTCTCAGCTCTGTGTAGTATAACAGTTCATTTCTAACTGCACTTGTACCGAATGTGAAAGTTTGTATTTGACCGATTTTCTTTCTCCTCTCCCGTGTGTTTGTCTCAGTATGTGTCAGAGCTCCGCTTTGATGGCTTTTCTCTGCGCTCACCACGACATCAGACATCAGAGTCTTCTCTCTTGCAAGCTCCCTACATCACTACGGACCACAAACTGCTCTCTGAGGTAAGCTCAGAGTCCTTCGCTGTCCCCGAGTTTCCCGCATCACCCTTTGTTCAGTTTAACCTAGGACAACCTCAGACATAACACATGGGAAACAATTCACATGGACTGTCAAAGAATGGAAAAAAAAACAAAAAAAAAAAACAGAACGTTTTTAAAAGTCATGGAAATTTGTTCCACCTGTAAAATAAAGTGTACTTCTATGGTTCAGCCAGATCAGTCATTTCACTGATGTTTGTTCTGTGTGACTCTGACCTTGCTGCTGAGGCACAGCTGGTGCGACATGTTAATTTGCTCTAAACTAAAGTGTGACTTTGCTCGGACCAGGCATGGCTTAAGAAGCCTGGGAATGACAAAGTGTGTGTTGTAGAGTAAAACACTGGAAGGAGGCCAGAAACTGTGCAGGGACACTGTTGTCACCAAAATGCTCACAGTTCCTACATGTTATGTGAAGACAGGAGCTTGTTTCCAGAGAGCCAGATACCTGCAGCCACAGGTACAGCAGTTATATACACTGATCAGGCATAACATTATGACCAATCTTCTGAATATTGTGTGCGTCTCGTTGCCTTCAAAACAGTGTCCTGTCCAGGGTGTCCTGTGGTGTCTGGCAGCAGGATGTTGTTAGTGGGGGGCCTTTGGATCCTAGTTGATGAGTTTGGGATCTAGTGAATTTGGAGGCCAGGTCATTTTGTTCTTCCTGTTTTTTGAGTTGTTCCTAAACCATCTATGTGTGTGTGTCTGTGTCAGGCTGCATGCTGCTGGGGATTACTATGGGGTGGGTACGCACGTCTAAGTAACATCCACATGAATACCAGGTCCAAAAGAGACTGAAAGATTGAATTGTCACAAGTTGGTCGATGGTATTTACTTCTCCTGTCAGTGGTATTTATGTTGTGGCTGATCGGTGTAAATGTCAGGCTACATTTTTCTGGCTTGTTCTCGTGTTTCACGTTTGTGCATATACTTCAAATATGGTGATGGAAGTCTGTTTCACAAACAGTGAAAATGGTTTGCCAATAATCAGAATGATTCACCATTTCCTTTCACGTTGAGGTTCCAGAGGTTGAATCATTCCTTGCCTCCTCCTCTCTGACAAAGACCAATGGGGCATGTGCTCGACCCGAACGATGTCAGCAAGGACATCTTGTATTGGGAAGCGTAATGGGGTTGAGGGTTGCTCACTTCTGCAGAACTAAAAAGACCATTATGAAGTTCTGTCGGCTTTCATACAAACTTCAGGGAAGGTTTTGATCGGCAGGATGAGTAGATAACGACTGAATACTATTTTAATTTAAAAACCGCTCCGTTAACCCCTGTTACCCCGTCTCACCTCCTGGCTACACACTTGAATGAGTTCCACGCAGTCTCCCCTACTAATGATTTCTAGTGGCTGGAAGGAGATGAATTCAAAGGGGTCACTTCCTGTTTGCCCTTTAATCACAATGTGGAACCTGTGACAGAGGGACCGTCAGACAGATAAATCAAATGTATTTTATCTGCCAAATGAGTACTGACCTCTCGTGTGTCTGATGACCTCACAGCCAGGAAACCGCATAGAATATAGATCAAGGTAGGCAAATGCTTCTGCTGTGAGGAAAAGGCTCACAGTTTTATTATCAGCTTCATCTGCTTTTCAGATATCCCATACTATGTGCTTTGTCTTTTAATTCTGTTTTCGTGTGATCAACTCTCCTCAGTTCTCAGTAATACAGAATAATATTCATATTAGATCATTGTCATCAAATATGACAAAAAGCTTTGAATTATTTTTATTGTTTTATGAAAAGAAGAAAAGTGGGTGAGTTTTGGCCTTTTTTTAAGCAGTAGTGTTGCATTTGACTCAGTAATCTTTGGTTGGGTCGGTGGCACATTTTAGCCACTGAGTTGTACCCTTACTTTTTATTTACTTATCTTAAGGTATTTAGATTTTTGATTTGAGATTTTATTTATAAAACTAATAACATCTGTAGCTGCCCTTTGTATTTAATGTTAATTTTGATCATTTCTATAAACAGACATATTGAATCTGAGGGCAAGAAACTAGTTTTCTTTTTTGTTTTTTTTTGTTTGATAGCATGCAGGTAAACCATCTGCCTGTGACACCCTGCAAACTAACATGTTGTATTCGTCTAGCAAACAACAAAGCTGTTGCAGTGGTATGAAATTGTTACAGCTATAGACGACTTCACCTCCATTCTTTCTTTTTAAGTTGCTCTTTAGACTCAGTGATGGCTGGTGCACAGAGCAGGAAGTCTTGTCCTCTAAATCTGTTTTTGTTTTTGCCCAAATATCCACTGGCTACATCAGAAGCCACAAGTTGTTGCTTTGATGCTTCTTCATCTCCGCAATTTTTGGATCAATAAAGAAGAAACACCTTGAGGAAAGGTCACCTGAGGAGGTTTAGAGATACAAGCATTTGTACGACTCGTCTTCAACAAAACTTGGGGGAAAGTTTCAGTTAAGTTGAATGTGAAGCAGGAAGAGGAAACAAAAATGAACCTGTCTGGCAAAAAAGACACAGCGCCAACTAGTCTGTGGGTGGCGTTGTTACAGAGCGAGCCAACTATAAATGGCTCGCACTAACGCCATTTACACAGGTAACTAATTGTATCATCAGCTGTTAATTATGATCCTGTCATTGTGACAGGTGTTTCCTAATTCACCAACCATAGCAGATTAGTTTTCTTGATCCCTTAAACAAATAAATACTTTAACTATTGTACGTACAACTTTTCTCTTTGACCTCACAAGTCACATGGTCTGTTCAGCAAAACCTCCAAACCCTCAAAGTGCCTACACCCATAACACATGTCAGTATACATGACGTAAAAAAACAAAAGCACGGATTATGATGAATTATGCCCGGAGACAATAGGTATTATTTGCTAGAAAGAAAACAATGAGCAATATATTTTTTCTTCATTTTAAATTACAGGGTGTTTACCCACTTTTCATTCTGCCACTGAAACAACCACCGGCTCAGAGACAAATTATATCTGTATGACTTTAAAAAAAAAAAAAAAGCGTATTAAGCTGTAAGAGAAAACACACTAAGGCTCTCAAGTGTACCAGGTATACTCTGAGTGTACGTTCTTTGATAGAGAAGATGCTCCTCGTGCTTTGTTTGTGTGCACTATAAAGATGTAGAGAGAGTGCACTCTGTGTGAGACAGGGTATTTTATAACCGTATATTATGTACAATAGTTCAGTAATGGATTTTCTTATGCAGATTAATTTGCGCTGCAGTAAAAACCACACAGGAGCCGCCTAGAAGAATGAACAATTAGGTCCACATATATCTGGGCACCGACGCAAGTTCTGTTACATTAGCTGTATACCAAAACATGTTAAAGGTACAGTTATATAATCAGTATGCGCTTAAAGTGCCGACTCCAGTAATTCGAGGGTATTTACGTCCAAATTGGATTAAGAGTGTAGGAATTAAATCTGTTTAATATGTAGCTGCGTCTGTTTCAAGGGAACAAAAGTGGAAAGTGGACTCAAAAGCTATTACATGGGCTGCACGGGCTATTCCCTCATTAAACCTTCATCATTTAAGCAGGTAAAAGGTCTGGAGGTGATTCCAGGTGTGGCATTTACATCTGGAAGCTGTTGCTGTGAACCCACATCATGTGGTCAAAGGAGATCTCAATGAAAGTTTAACAGATTATCCTTAGACTAAAAGAAAAAAAAAGATCCATCAGAGAGATAGCTGACATGTTACAAGTGGCCAAGTCATCAGTTTGGTACATTCTGAGAAAAAACAACACAATGGTGAGTTTGGTAACTCCAAAAGGCCTGGATGTCTACGGAAGACAACAGTGGTGGACGATCATAGGATCCTTCCATGGGGAAGAAAAACCCTCTTCACAACATCCACTCAAGTGAAGGACATGCTGCAGGAAGTAGGCGTATCAGTATTTAACTCTACCATAAACAGAGGACTCAGTGAGAGTAAATATAGAGGGTTCACCACAAGGTACAAACCATTAATCAGGCTCAAAAATAGAAAGGCCAGATTAGACTTTGTCAAAAAAGGATCAAAAGGCACCAGCCCAGTTCCTTTAAAAGCACAGATGAAGGTAAGATCAAGCTGTACCAGAACGATATGAAGACAGAAGTATGCAGGAGGGACTGGAACAGCTGGTGATCCGAAGCACACGACATCTTCTGTAAAACATGGTGTGATGGCGTGGACATGCAGGGCTTCCAATAGCACCGGGTCACCAGCGTTTTAGTGATGATGTGACACAAGACAGAAACAACCGGATGAATTCTGAAGTGTATGGGGAAATACTTTCTGCCCAAGTTCAGCAACTTTTATTGGACACTGCTTCGCAGCACAGATGGACAATGACCCAAAACATACAGCAAAAGGAACCCAAGAGTTTTTTGTTGAGACTAAGAAGTTGAATAGTCAGTTGAATGTCTGAGTCAAGCCCATCGAGCATGTGATTTCACAAAAGACAGAAAGACCCACAAACAAGCAACAACGGAAGCAGTAAAGACCTGACAAAGCATCAGAAAGGGACTGTGAAGGATTCTCAAAAATACTTAACAAATTAACATTTTATTCATTTCATTCACTTTTGAGCCCCTGAAATGAGGAGACTTTGTTTAAAAACGTTTCATAGGATATTTTTGTTTCACCACTTGAATTAAACCTGAGAGTCTGCTCTTCCACTGTGTCTCGGTCATTTCGTTTCAGATCCAATGTGGTGACATGCAGCGCGCAAATCATGAAGATTGTGTCAGTGTCCAAATATTTCTGACCTCACATTATCTGCAGCTACACACACAGTGTTTATTAGCATTGGATGGATTTCCAACAAAGACACAAAGACGGCCAGTTAAAGGGAAATGTGTTGAACGCATTAAGGAAATATGAAGACTCCTTAGTCACACGGAGACGCTTTTGTGAGTTGTATGATGCATGTGTTGTGTTTATGTTAACCGTTGTCTACTGCGTGACTCTGTATTTGGCAACAGAAACCTGTAGTGTGTGTTGTAATGTGCGCTCATTATTTAGTGTATACACGGCCGAGGAACGTAGTCTAGGTGTGTACGTGTGGGTCTGTGTGGCTCGTTTACACGCGTCCATAGAGAGCGAGGGAGGGGAGTGTGTATGGTCTCATCAGATCCTTGTACAGATAAACAGATGGCGATGATTGTTTTGGCTCGCATTAAAAAAAAAAAAAAAAAAAAAAAAAAAAAACTCTAAGGACATCGAAACTATCACATCTCACCGTCGCTGGGATAAATGACTGTATAATGACTTGCACTCAGACACAATCTCAACTAGGCTCAGACAAACTATTAGGCCTCCTCACTGTCAGGAGGAAGTGACATGATAATTACTAACACACACACGGCGCACACTTGACTTTGTGTTATTATAAACACATTAGAGGAACCCTAGGTTCTTTAACACCTGAGCTGGATGATTGACCTTCACTGTTGAAAGCGGAGCCTCCAGTTCATCTGCATCGTAAATTGACTTTTAATTTTGTTAAATTTGTTAATGGGGTTTTAACTGAAGCAAAGAAGAAAAAAAAAAGTTAATAAAAACTTTACCAAAGATTAATTCTACAGCGATGCTAAAAGTAACAGAATATTTAAAAGGGAAATGTAATTAAAATGTTCAAGAACAAAATGTAATGTTATAACTCACCAACTACGGTGCTATTATTGGTGTTTTTTACCCAGAATCATGGATAAAAATCTAAATAATAGCACATGTAGTATTTTGCTCAACTGACTCAACCACTCGTCTGAACAACCTGCGAAGGACTGAATGAGTGCGACAAGTTACATGTGTCTGTCCAGACTGGGTGCATCTTTACTTGAGGAAGTATAGTATTTGAAAGCTGTCGTGAATGTGCCGCCCAGCGGGAAGAAATATAGGGTGAATGTGGTGAACGTGTATCAGAAAACTACTTTCAGGTAAAATGTGAGCACCGCTCCGTGCACCGAAAACTTCACCAACTTGAGTCAACAAACGCGTGTGAGGCAGAAGAGATGAACACCGACAGGCTCACACCCACAAACACAAATGTGACGGTGAATTAATTGTCTCATGTCACTGTCTTCTGTTCTATAAAATGAATCAGCGAGTGAACTACAAAAGAATAGTCGGTTCCTTTCTCGTAGACGGATCTCCAGCCTGCAGCGTGTTCAGGTGGCATTTAGTCTCTCACTTTGAGCGTTTAATAGATTGTCAGGAGAGGGAAAGAGCTTCATATAGAAATTAATCTGCATTCAGACCTTTAGACTTCAGCCCACTCCTACGCACTTTATCTAGCTGTGAAAATAACAAGCTGCAACTGTACATACTAACTACTGAGATTCATGAAAGTGTGAGTACTTATGTGATTACAGTGAACTGGCGAGTGTTGGTTTGGACACGAGTAAGTGCTCGTGCAAAGTACACAAGCAGAAACCTCCAGCGATCTAAAATCTGTGTATATGAGTATAGCACAGTCACTTTTCTTGAGACATGAGACGAGACATGCTTCTCTCAGTCCATTGAGAATGTGAGCACGCAGTAGCCTCCTTTCATCTCAGTAGTACTGCTGCTCCTCTGGTAAGAGCAGCAAAAGCTAGATCATTAAATTTAGTGGCGTGTGAGTGTGAATCCTCATCAGCAACATCAAACAGGCCTGTAGGGGGACGGTCTGATATATTGTTTTAGATGCATGCCTCCAGAATTTTTCTTTGGGAGAAAATATCGTGAGCGTTGGTCGGTGAAAGGGTCTCATCATTCACACGAACTTGTTATATTTGTGTAATTGCTTCTGCGGTTTAACAATTGGCTAATGAACAATAGTGCTAATGAGCGACACGGCTATTCGCAGGGGAGGTATATGTGACGAGAGGAGCAATCAGGACGTGGACACTTTTACAGTAATTACAACCTGAATCTGTCGGAGTTGCATTTACACGTGCAAAAAAAAATATTTTGACCAGCGGCGTGTGCAAATTTAAACCATTACAAAGTTTGTTTCGTTATGAGGATAATTAAATATTGGTGGTCTTAACGATCTCTTCTCATGTCACTGCCTCGGGCAGAGTCTTCGCTGGACGAGAGTGAATGTATGTTCACAGCTTTTTTTTTTTTTTGCAGAAACTGGAATTTCCACTGAGAATCATTATTAAAGTCTCATCACAGAAATGGGTCGACACTCAATAAATTATGAGACTGAATTTCCCAGCTTTCTAATTTTCCGTATTAACAAATGACCTGTTTTTTTCACATGACACATGATTTATATATATTGAAGGATTACATTATAATAAAAAGATAAGTATATAAGTAGGACATTTCCACACACTGTGTTAAGTACTTCACTTCAGATCAACTTGGATGAGTTTGTGAGAGAAAATCAAAAGTATTTACTAATGTTTGTGTGAATTAATTGATTAGTTGGTCATTACTAACGAATGACCAATTAGTCTTTTCAAGCTATTAATTGGAAAAAAATGCTAATATTTCATGGTTGTAGCTGGTTTTTGTTTTCTGTTTAGTAGAAGTGTCATGGGTTATGTTGTGTTTTGGATGTCGGCTCACCTTATAATTACAACAAAAAAAAAAAAAAAACCTCCTCCTCCTTTAATCACACACCTTGACATGCCTCAGTGTAATGAAATATGTTTTGCTGCCACTGAAAGCCTGAGTTCAGATTTGGATCAAAAGGAAGATCAGATTTCCCAGTGGCATAAAATCACTCCTGTTTCACCTTAGTGTGCTGCTCAAGGACACCTCATTTAAATCTCAGGTTTGATGGATGATAGTTTGTCTCACAAACTGCAGTATTTTATTATTATTATTATTTGTTAAAAGCTGTTCTGTATTAACGTTTTTTTGTTTTTTGTTTTTGTTTTTCACTTCATCCAATTGTTTCAACCTTTTACACTCTCCCTCCCTCTCTGTCTCTCTGTCCGTCTGTTGTGTATTTGCAGGTCTTCCATTACTACGCTCCAGTGTTAGACTTGGTTCAGCTGGTTAATCTGTCAGACCTGCCCGACTTTCTGATGTCCAGCACCCAGTTTGAACTGTATCCTTATTATTTTTTGAGTGGAATGAATCTTTTTATTTGCCCTTTAAAAAATTAATTTCCATCACTGCATGTTTTGTGTTTTTTTGTCATCGTGTCACAGACAACACAGTTTGTCTGTTATAATAATTACACAAAACAGCTTTGTCTATTAATGTACATGTTACATATTTATATAAAAAGGGTCTTAATTAATTTTTCTGTCTCTGTTAGTTGTTGGTAACTCTTCCTTTTAAAACGATGTGGTTCCTTCACAACTAACCGACAGAGGGCTGTCTGGCAAGTCAGTGAAGGCTAAACTTCTGTTGGACCAGCTCAGGTCGCTGCGTGGAAAGGTATCGGCTGCTGCGCTGTGGAAAAGTCACTATTTCTAATTAAATAAATCGATTGGCCGCGTTTGAACTTTTCGGCCCAAAATCTGGGAGCTATGGAAAATAATGTATGAGATTAATGTTGTTTGTCGTCCATGACCTGAGGGACTGTGTGTTTATCTGCTGTGTTTCTGTCTCCAGGCTGGAGCTCTGTTCAGTCTGTCCTGTACAATCACTCCCATTGCCCAGCCTGCAGCCAGCCAGCTCAGCTCGCAGCGCTGGAGAGAGTCTCTAGCCACGAGACCAAAGTCTTTACAAGGTACGCGTCTCATTACATACATTACATACTGTGGGGCGGCTGGGGCTCAGTAACGGGTTGTCCAGGAACCGAAGGGTTAGCGGTTCGAGTGGGGGCCTTTGGGTCCCGTGGGTTGAGAGGAGGGGGCCTCTGTGGATCAGCCTTGTTCCAGTGCATCCCACAGATACTTGATCAGTTAGGGATCTAGTGAATTTTTGAGTGTGTTTGTATCAGGATGCTTCCTGCTGGGGACGCTCATTGCTGTGGGGTGGGTGGTACATGTCTATTTCAGAACACTGTATTGTCACAAGATGCTCAATGTCATTTACCTCTTATATCAGTAGTCGTAATGATATGGCTGACCAATGTTATTAATAAAATCTTTAGAAAAGTAGTAGTACGTTAGAAAAAGTACTGAAACGATTATAAAAAACCATTGCTGGAGAATTGGGGAAAAACATGATAGATAGATAATAGATAATAAAACAAAAATGATATAAAGATGCTCTGAAGAAGAAGTTCACATGGACGGTACATTAGGTAGAAATGCATAGACTGAGCAAGAATAATATAAAATGCGATATGATGCGATGTTTTTCTGCAAATATAAAGACGACAGGATGACTAGTCTTGTGACAGTCCCGGGTGTGATGCCGAGAGTAAACTCAGGATGTCTTCTCCGTCCTTCATCCGTCATCCTGTAGTGCCTGACGTGGAGGTGAGAGGTGAGAGCGCTCTCTACTTCCTGTTGGTGCAGGGCTCCGACGACGTTGGCTCCGACTCCTGCAGGGTCAGGATGTTGCACTCTAACAGTCAAGTGAACGGAGCTGCTGCCATGGCAACCGTGTCTGGGCTGCTGAGAGAGAGGTTCTCGTCATGGCCAGGTATTTTATGTGGTGACGTTTACGTGTATGTGTGTGTGCGTGTGTGTGTATTTGTGTGTGAGTGACTTTTCGCTGTGAAGCTTTTGCTACCACCTTAATTTACTAAACTGTTGGATTGCAGCAGTTTTTCTTCTAATACGTGAGGGGAATGAATCTTTTTTGCGGCTGTGATACTGCAGGGCTTTTAAAGCCGAGACGGAGTGGGCTCCCTCACTTTAGGGAAAAAAGGAGGTAATTGTGCCATTATATACAATTATAGTTTCATAGGGTTGTAATCTATTCACTGTATATACTATGGACATACCCATCATGATGTTACCCATTGGATTCTGAACCGAAGTGGGCGGAGCCTGTGGTTGCCATGTTGGATAGAAGAGAGTAGAAAATTAGGCCACGCCCCCATTTGGGTGAAAACAAACCACTAGCGGTAAATACAAATCCCTCCATAGTCAGTGTTTATTTTATGTTGCTAGCATTCATCAGCTGGAAAGCGGGTGAAACGGCTGCCGTTAATCAGGCAGACACATGATGTCGTTGCTGACTGATGATCGGCGACGTTAAATTAAAAACATTTTTAAAAAATACTGGCTGTTTGTCCATCTACCGACCGAGAAATGGGTGAATGACCCCACTCAGTGGCCGGAGGTGTCATACCCGGACATTTATTATTACCTCAATGAATCTCTGAGTAATATATGACATCTATTATCAATTTATAATCATTCCACAATGTTAAATTAATTAGTCATGACATAAATACAGCACGAAGCCAATGTTAACTCTTGTTTTAAAAAAAAAAAATGCTTTGTCATTTCAGTTCAGCATTAATATTCACTACTTTGACTTTATAGCAAATATTTAGAATTTTTAACATTATAGCTAACATTATAGCTAACTAACGTTAGCATCATCACGATTAAGTGTTTGCCTCAAACGTACACACATCAACTATCAGGTTCCCACGGCTTTCCATCTTTCTCCACACGTTTTATGGCCTGAAGCTGTACATTTATTTGGTTTTCATCCCTCTGTCTTAAGGAGAGCAGAGGAAAGTTTTATCCTTCAAATGGTTTGAAGAACAATACACAACACAGCAACTTACGCTCTGTTTTCACCCATAAAGTGGCGCAGCCTTTTCAGTGACATGTCAGGTTGCTCTAGAACCATCATACACCTGTATCTTTCACCTTGTTCCTCTGCCTGTGTGAATCCCCTCCAAGCCTCCTACGCCCCCTCTGGGCAGGTTTCTTCGCAATTTGATAACTTCTCTTGTGCTGCAAAAAAAACTTAAAGAGCACTCTAGTATTTTAGTGATATTTGTTGGTTTGGGAATAGCTCGTAGTGGTGATACTGTTATCTGCCCCATCAGCCCTCCGAAGGTCTCTTATTGCAGCTCCTCAGCTTGATTGAAGGAGAAGCTCTTCCGACTTCACTGACAGAAGTTGAGTGGTTTCTAATCTTCGTCATGCAGCTGGCCTGTGTTAAAAAAAAAAACCCCATCGTCTTCAGTGCTCCTGGCCTCTCGGTCCCCTTCCTTAAAGCTACACGTGTTCTTCTCTTTATTCACTTCCTCCCTCCACTCCCACAGCAGTGTGGAGTTGTAGGTGCTCTGTTATTGACTTCCTTGTCTTAGATCTTTAAAAATCAATCTTCAGAGAAAAAGAAAGAATTTGAAAAGATATCGACGGGACAGAAAGACTGACAGATGTGTGAGGAGGAGAGGTTCAATAGAAATGGAGTGAATTTATGGACTTTCTGAGTTGGTTGTGAATCTTTTCAAATAACAGTCTTTTTTGTTTTGTTCTCGTAACTAAAAGTCCTTCAGCGTCCTTTCGCTTTATATCAGATTTAAGTGGCCCGCTGTGACGTTTCCTCCAGAGATTTCTGGCTGTTATTAACTTGTTCAACTTTACCTCAGATATGTTTAAATGCAGTGTAGAATTATGAAAGGTGCACTCAATGCTTCAGTGGTAACAGCAGAGTGTTCAATAAAAATTAATATACTCACCAGGGGGTCATTGCCCTTAAATAAAAATGATGAAACACTGACTACACCTTTGTATCCTCCACTAGAACAATATTGTTTCTGGACGAGTTTATAGTCTTGACAGTAAATGGCACAATAAAAAGAATCATTGCTGCTTGGCAACACTTATTGACAAAACAGAAAATGTTGTTATCCCCATTTAACCCACGTCAACCCGTGATGTCTTCAGGTCAATTTGACCCGTTTTCTAAATGTAAACGGGGTCTGAAAATGACGTGGATGGTCCCCTACTGAGCTCTTTACAAGTCAAGTTCATTATGACGGCATTTGATAAATTATGTGTGTGTTTGTGTGGGTCAGTTTCACCTGGTTATATTTAATGGTGCAATGGGTCACAGTATTGCACTTTGCAGCACAATGAACGCACGCACACGCACACATACACACATACACACACACACGAGCAGTTACAGAAAACGAACAAGCAATTCAGGACAAGATAACTGTAAACGGAAAACTGAGATTATAAATACAGCATCTCCTGGGAATTTCACATTTCGCTCTCAGGCATTCCCTTGTGTCCCTCTGCCCCTATGAGAGAAACAAATGACGTATACCGGTCTGTGGGAATGGTTCAACATTTATGTGCATATGTGAAAATTCAGAATTTCAACTTCATTATTTTTTTAACCCAAAAACAAACTGCAGTTTTTTTGTAAATAAAGTTTATCATACCATAAATTACTAAAATAAATGTAAATTTTATGTTAAATAGTTGGAAACAAGTTCAATAAAAGGGTGAAACAAACAAACAAAAAATTATGCATCATGTTTTATCAGCAGTCTGGCTCAAATTGACCCGGGAGGACAAACAGTAAACGGGAAGTCAAGAAAACGGGTTTCACTACAGATTTTCCGCCAAACATTTCAGGCAAACCTGACCTTTTTTTTTTTTTTTTTGTCTAAAACTGCCAAACTTTGGTTTGCTCAATACGTCCCACGAGTTAGTAAATCTAATCGTCCTCCTTTTTTCATTCACTGTCATCTCTCTTCGATCAGGAGTAGGTGTCGACAGCATCCTCCGTCCTCTGCCTTGTCTCCAAGGAGACCGCCTGCTGGAGAGAGAGAGGAAGCTGACCCAGGTTCAGACGCTGGTACTCAAAGAATACCAGAGTAAGTAAGGATGAGGAGTCAGAATTCACTGTGTTGTTGAAGTAAAAAAAACAAACAAACACGCTTCTGTTGCTTTCAGTATGATAATTACCAAGAGCAGCAGCAGAGCACCTGCAGCCCCACTTTAGACTAAACTTAGATATGTCAGTCCAAAACCTTAACCGCAAAAATGTTAACCTCAAAAGTGCGTCACACACTCCTTTTAATTTAATCATAATTTCCATGCACCGACATAACTACACTAGTAGTAAACCTACATAAGATAATTATGAAATGTTTGCGGGTACGTGTTAATATTGTATTTGACTGTAGGTAAGATGCTGTAAAAATAAATAAATAAATGAATGAATACATCAGCTTGGATAATTCAGTGGGCAGATGAATTAACGGTGAACCCAAATAGTTTGCTGCAGCTTTAACATTTACATTTGCAAGTAATAATGTTTTAATTAAAAGATTTTCTCGAAAATTAATGGAGCTCGACAATCAGTGCACTGATTATACTGTTATAACAAATTGTACATTATTTATACTGTTCTCAGTGTTGCCTGATAACAGGTTTGGTGTAATGGACCTAACAGTGTGTAGAGTCCACTTTAGGTCTTCATAAACTGTCCTCATTGTGAAGCCTCAGCTCAGTCCAGAGCCTTGAGCACAGTCTGGTTTATAGAAAGATCCACTTGAAATATCATTATTTTACAGACGCACATAATGTCCCCTTGGCAGGCAAAGATAGCGAAACACCAGCGAGCGTCGCCAGATTAAAGGACGGGGAGTGAAGTTCTTCAGACTGAGGAAAAGCAATAGAGCTATTCTTTGAAAAGGCCACGAGCAAAGTGTAGACAGACCACAAGCCTTAATGAAATTCATCACAATTTATTCTGACTTGGCTCTGGACTGGGAAAAGGCATGTCTGTGTAAGTTGCTAAAGTTAGCAGTGCTGTTGGAAGTTTTTCTGGTTATTTCAAAGAGTGTTGGCGCAGCCATAGATCTGTCGTTTTATCTCACGGACCGTAATCAGTCTGTGTCTCTGCATGTCTGAGCCAAGGATTTCATTTATCATTCTCTCTGTTCCTCCGGCTCTCGTGAGCCACGAGACACCAGTGTTAAAACTCTGTGTTCAAGTAATTATTTAAAGTTCAAGAAGCTCTTTTATGTGAAACGTTGTTGCTAAATTATTGAGCGATACTGAAAGTGGCCACTTATCATTTCATCTGCTGTAAGGAGCTTTAAAAATCTGCCCAAATTCAACCACCTGTTGCAAGTTTTGCAAACAAACCATGATGAAAACCTGCTTCTTGTTTGTGTGACCAGAGCAGAAAGATGAAGCTTCAACGTCGATACCCATCAATGACTTAAAGGCTGTTCTGAATCTGGCCCGAGAGCAGTATCTGAAGATGGTTGACTCAACGCTGCCTGCTGCTGAGAGCTGTTTGGCTGAGAGTCAGGGCTCCCAACACTCAGGTATGGACTGAGAAAGAGACTATGTTACAGTGGATGCGATAGATTGTTAAGCTTCATATACACTCACTGGCCACTTTATTAGGTACACCTGTTCAATTGCTTGTTAACACAAATAGCTAATCAGCCAATCACATGGTGGCAGTTCAATGCATTTAGACATCTAGAGGTGATCAAGACATCTTGCTGAAGTTCAAACCGAGCATCATAATGGGGAAGAAAGGGGATTTAAGTGACTTTGGTCACTTGGTCACTGGTCTACTGGGATTATCTCACACAACCATCTCTAGGGTTTACAGAGAACGATCCAAAAAGAGAAAATATCCAGTGAGCGGCAGTTGTGTGGACGAAAATACCTTTGGAGTGGTCAGAGGAGAATGGGCAGACTGGTTGGAGATGATAGAAAGGCAACAGGAACTCAAATAACCACTCATTACAACCAATGCAGAATACCATCTCTAAACGCACAACACGTCCAACCTTGAAGAAGATGAGCTACAGCAGCAGAAGATCACACCAGGTGCCACTCCTGTCAGCTAAGAACAGGAAACTGAGACTACAGTTCACACAGGCTCACCACAATTGGACAATAGAAGACTGGAAAGATGTTGCCTGGTCTGAGTCTCAATTTCAGCTGTGACATTCGGATGGCAGGGTCAGAATTTGGCGTAAACAACATGAAAGCATGGATCCATCCTGCCTTGTATCAGCGGTTCAGGCTGGTGGTGGTGGTGTAATGGTGTG
Source organism: Mugil cephalus (assembly GCF_022458985.1). NCBI lineage: Eukaryota > Metazoa > Chordata > Actinopteri > Mugiliformes > Mugilidae > Mugil > Mugil cephalus. The sequence continues at coordinate 13,769,038 of NC_061780.1, forward strand.
GGGGATATTTTCTTGGCACACTCTGGGCCCTTTAGTACAAACTGAGGATGGTTTAAATGCCACAGCCTACCTGAGTATTGTTGCTGACCATGTCCATCCCTTTATGACCACAGTGTACCATCTTCTGACGGCTACTTCCAGCAGGATAATGCACCATGTCACACAGCTCATATCATCTCAAACTGAACATGACAATGAGTTCACTCTTTTCCAACGGCCTCCACAGTCACCAGGTCTCAATCCAATAGGGCAACTTTGTGATGTGGTGGAACAGGAGATTCACATCATAGACGTGCAGCCGACAAAATCTGCAGCAAATGTGTGATGCTATCGTGTCAATATGGACCAAAATCTCTGAGGAATGTTTCCAACACTTTGTTGGGGGTCCAAGGGGGTCCAACCTTTTACCAGCAAGGTGTACCTAATGAAGTGACCAGTGAGTGTATGCACTTATGATAATGATATTTGAGCTTATGCACAATGTGTCTGACCTGCCTCTTAACAGCAAACATAAGCCTTACATGAACCCACTTAAAAATGACAATGTGGAACATGACAGTTACAAACCACACAGGAATCGAAACATGTGGTTTCACAGCGGGGCGCACAGTCGAAACATGGTCAACATTTCACAGTGGGCACAATGACGCACACCTCGACACACATAATAATCCTGTGACTCATGATCTATCTTGTTGTTTAAACATCACTGTCATTACCAAGAAAAATAATAAAACGATTCTGATTTACCCGTTTATCAAAACTGTCAATTTTGACATAGAAAGACATCAGTATTCGCTACATGCACCTTAAGATGGTAGACTGAGGAACCGGTGCTAACAATTTGCAAATAAATTGTCAGCAATAACCCTAATCCCAGCCTGCAGCCACAGCCGAATGTGCACAGCGAGTGCAGCGCTGCTTCAACAAATATAACTGTGGGGGGAAAAGTAGTTCTGCACGTCAAGCACTTTTTACATCATAAATGTTGTACCATTATTTGCAAATGATCTGCACATCATTGTCATTGTCATTATGTTTATTGTATAATTATCCGTGCGTGCAGATTGGGGCATCGGCTCGCCAATAAACTTTTACTAGCTTCCACTTGCCTAGTTCATCAAAACAGCAGTACGGCTTTATAGGAAAGTGTGTTTCATATTTTTATATAATTTACATGCATTTAGCTTTCAGACCTACCACAGGAAATATATTTGAATTCCTGATTGATGATATGGTGAACACATGTGGACATGGACTCTAAAGTGCACATTAGGCCATTTTGCACATTATCCCTTCCTCTGCTCTGCTCTGGAGATGTGACACTGTCTTTTACCTGAATCCATTAGCTGTGTGTTTTGCATTCGTGCGCCTGCCTTGCCTGAAGGTGTGGACGACATTATGCGGGCTGTCAAACCGCCGGCCTCTGTCTCTTCATACAACACACTTTCATCTTCAGGCCATTACCGTGGATCCAGATTTATCACGTTGCCGTCCTCCTTGAGATAACGCACACGCTTCCTGTCCAAACACAAGAGGAGTGCAGAGTTGCTCATATTTTACGGGCTGCGAATTCGTCTGATCATAGTCCCGTCTGCCAAGAGTTCAGTGTGTTGACCTGTGAAAGTTCAGATAACTATTGCAATCCATCAAGCAGCGTGCTTAAAGTATATTATACGGAAACAAGGACACTGTAGGGTTCCTTATTTAGGCTTTAACAGAGACCTACTGTTGGAGAATGCTTGGCCATGCGAGGTAGTTTCTCTATGTTCAGCACATGATGTGGCCTATATAATGCCTTGCTTATTGTTTTTTTCTCCACCTACTTTAAGGAGCTGCGAAAGCTCATCCGTCAGTATTTGAGAATGATGAATAACTCTTGTCTGCTCCTCTCATGGTATCAAGTGCTGTGTGCTTGCAGGCGGGAGCGCTTATTCAAATGAAGGCTCATTTACAAGTAAATTGGTGTGTGGGACAGTGTGCCTGCGTTTCCACCGTTTCTTCATGAATGTGAAGCATTAGAGAAGGAGATACTAGGTCGGGGTTTCAGGTGCCGGTTCAAACGCCGTTCGAGCTGCTTTTAAATCCATCTCTGTTGAAGGAAGATAAACGATAAGATGTTTTCACTTCAGGTTTTCAGGCCGCGCCTCGGCAGCCGTGTGACTGGCCCGAGAGAAGTGTCCTCCAAAACATAGAAAACCTGCAGAGGAGACGACAGAGGAGACGGTAAACTTGGTTGACTTTGTTTGGCGATTTTTGTCCCGGACTAGTTCTTAAACATGCATGATCTTCTCTATACGTTTGTTTCGTAGATTCGGTCTGTTGGGTCCAGGCTCTAGTGACAGTCTGTTGGGTCCTAAAGACAGTCAGAGGGGCTCCGCTGCTTTACTAGACGCCAAAGAACTTCTGAAACACTTCACACCCGATGGCCTACCTACTGGGGAGCTGCAGCCACTGGCTATCAGTAGAGGGTAGGTTTCACTTTTTAGATGATGTATAAACAAATAAACATACTGCAGTTAGATAAATAATATCTCACTGGTTATATGCATTTGTCTCCAGGCTCGATCTGAATGTCAAACTCTCAACGAGGCCATAATTAGGATTTGATTATGACAATTACAGTGAGCTTACAGTGTTTAGAGGAGGATTATTGAGCTGGGATAAAACAAACTGGAGCTGAGCAGGAATCAATGAGTGCTAATAAATCTTCTGTCAGAGCAAATTATTCACTTTTAAATAGGTTTTGTTCACACGGTTTAAAGGGGAGAATATTATGCTGGATCTCGACAGTGTTTTCACTCTCACTTTCTCTCACCCTGTCTCCCGTCTCCGCTGTCCTCCCACATTCTCCTTCTGCTCAGTATTAATGTGTTTCAGTTGACACCGGACCTCTCCCCGAGGAGAGTCACCAAGATGCCTTTCAACAAGGCCTCATCTTCCCATTACCACGGCATAGAGTAAGTTACTATGAAGTGTCTGTTAACTGTTGCTACAGTAACTACTATTTTACAGTCCAGTTTGCTCTGAAAGACCCAGACTCCAACTAGAAGCCTCACCACTACCCGTGCCGTACTTGAACGTGTCTCTTCGTGTAGGTTCTGCCTGGATAACCAGCGCTCTCTAGACCGGGACCAGGCCTTTGTACGGCTCCAGTCCCGTCTGATCCGTTATGAGACTCAAACCACCTGCTCCAAGGAGCCCTGTGTCCTCCCGTTTGCCCTCAGCCCCGCCCCCTCGCCAGCTGTGATGTCAGAACCAGGAAGTGTTCCTGATGGAGAGACTCTGCAGAACCATGACGTGGCACGACTTAAGCGCAGGTCCAGAGAAACGGACATTGTTGGAGGCTATCCTCCGAAGAGGTATGATGGTCTACCTTCCTCCTGCAATATGCATTTCTAATTTTTCCAAGGTATTTGGGATGAGTAGGACCTAAGAACTATAAAAACTAAGCATCATCTTTGAACAGGGAGTAGTTTTTGGAAGAAAATTCTGCCCTTATTTGTGCACACAGGGATTATTTCATTATAATAACGTCACTAATATGTAACAAAATATAAAACTGCACATGGTTTTGCAAAGACAGCAAATCACGATAATAATAATAGTGTTTTCTAATTAGTGAAGTTATAGCTCGTTGCTATTGATGGAATTTGTTACGTTTGCACATCATATTAAACTAGAAAAGGTCATAAGCATAAAAATTTGATGAGGTTTTGTACATTTTGCCTCGTTTGTTACGTGATCGGTTGCAGAATGAATCCACTGAAACAACCGCTTTCATGTTTTTACACCAACTAGTGTCTAGTTATGAGGAAAGAAAGTTTAAATGAAGCAGAATAAGCTGCCACAATAAAACTTAACGTCCCCATTTGAGGACGCAGGGTCTCAGGTGGAATGTGACCATGAATTCGTCTTTATTGTTGTCTGTCTGGTCCAGGCTGGTGAAGTCGGAGAGCAGTGACTCCCTCTGTTCTCAGAGCAGCGGTAGCAGCGGGACACATCCCACCATCAGGTCTCTGCGACAACAGACAAGACGATCTCAGTCAGTCTCGTCTTCCGTTAACACGTCAGCCTCTTCAGCCACAAGGGAAACATCAGGTAAACACACACAAGTTAAGTGTGAAGAGACCTCTCGTATATATGGATATACCCCCTGATTTCAACGATGCTGAGCAGTGAATTCATAAAGGTGGACAAAGCTAAAAGAAAAGATGTTAACTTAAACACACAGTCGCACAATCAGTCACTCGTTTTTATACATACACTTGATATAAGTCAGTATAACGATTGTCTTTTGCTACTTTAGTGTGCAGAACTTGTACTACTGTGGTTTTAATGCCTCGATGTTAATTACTCTGCAGCCTTGGTGACATGTGCTGACAAAACCAAACCGCTACAGCCGAAGACACATGAAGGACAGTCAGAGGGGGAACCTGCCAAAGAGTCACGCTCACAGAAACACCACAGGGTGAGTGCACGTGTGCAGCTTTTCAACCTTTGCTGTTGATAACCCTGATTTGATTACATTATTTTCCTATAAGTAATGTTGTTTAGTTAATGTAGTAAAGACATTCAAGGGGTAAAATATTTAATGCTTAATAAATGTAAACTTAGAAACAGGTCCTCAGTGTTTTCTTCGCTTTAAGTTGTTCCCATTTGTCCGGGTGTTTTTGTTAAATATCTGAAGGAAAGTTTTCATGTCCATTATTTGGTTTTTCATTTTAGTTTGAAATATAACGATAATAACCTTTTCTGTGACATTCGAGAACCCAAAACCACACATAAGATCTAATAAACCGCTGTTTTTGAATCACTTTGTTTGCTACACAGAAATGTGGATTGCAGAGTAGTTGTTTAAATAAATCATAAATAATATTAACTCTCCAGAGGACGAGTGTTTACAGGGAATAAATGAATGAATTATGTCTTCAGGTCAAAGTTCCTGTAGCGTGGGCAGAGACGACATACGATTAGTGACATGAATCTCCACTACTCTTGTACTGTGTGTAGTAACTGATTTCATATTTTACTGTAAATCTGTTGAACTCCGTTGACCTGATATCAGAGCACGAGTAAAGGGCATCAGTTCCTCAGTATCTATAACGAACAGACTTGAGTGCAGCCTGCTGTCGTCACTCCGCCTCAGTTTGATTTGTTGAAGTGCACTTGACTGTGTCCAAGCAAGAGACAAATACCAGCGGAGACAGAAGCTGCTTCTGTTTTTAGCCATTTTTAACAATGTCAATCAGCTGGAACAAGTTCTCCTTTAATTTTCTGGTGAGAACAACATTATCATAACCAGACAGAACTGAACAGGTCTGAACCAAAGTGACAACTAACCGTAACCTTGGTTTCTTTGCGCATCTAGTGACATACACACAGTATAAAAAGTCAGACCCAAAGGTCTTTAAACCTTTATAAGCATTTCATTTAAGTTGTGGGGACAGCCGAAATATCCTCACAACAATGGTTATAAACAAAATTTGGTTCACACAGAGATAGCGAAGACATGCACTTGCACCCACACACAGCCTCACTATTACTGAAGAGAACTGAGCAGCAGCTCCAGCGAAGATAAATGTTTCATATTTTGATCCTGAATGTGTGAATGTGTGGGCTGAATTATAATGTTGTGGCAGAACCACTTTAACGACTACGCTGTTATAGTTTCACCTGCTGCCTGTTTACACACAGAGACAGTGTTCAGCCTGTCCCACGTACAGTGTCTAATCTGCATCCCGACCTTGACTTGTTCTGATTTCTGATTACCATGCAAACACGCTTATCACCCGAACCCAAGTGTAGGAAAGAACAGTTGGCCCTATTCAGAAATAATGATAGCAGTTTTTTTTTTTTTTCAGGCCAGAGATTAAAAGCTGCCTTTCTACTCCTCATGAGACCGAATGTCACAGATGATTTCTAACAGTAATTTATGGCGTTACCTCAGAACAAACCGCTGTGACAAGATTAAGCGAGCGCATCTATTTATGTCAGGATGCCTCTTCCCTGTCAAATATTTGTTTTGCATGTACAGCCTTGCGTTTCCGTGCGAGGACGTTCAATTAAAACGTTCCCCGTCCTGTGCTAAAATGAGAATTTAATCATTTCGCCGTCAACATGCTCATGCAAATGTCTGCGTCCTCAGATGCTGCAGGAGGTCGTGGCTAAAGCTCTCAAACACCATGGGATCTCCGCTGAGCACGAGTGCTTCGTGGCCTGCAGCAAAAGACTCTTTGATATCTCTAAATTCTATCTCAAGGTTTGTCTTTTTATTGCCCCGTTCCTTTGATGCGATGCCGTCTTTATTTGTGCGGGCTTTTGTTATCGATCCTCGTGGCTAATTATATCAGTAATAGGAGCAATTTGAAGGCTGTTTTCTCTCTGCTTTTTCTCATTTTGAAACATTTTCACCACATTTAGCTTTGAGCCTCCTCATCAGGTTTGACAGGAAATAAATCTGGGGGAAAAACTCGCCAGCAAGGACTCAGATCTTTCCTTATGAGAAGCAACACTTCAGTATTAAAGTATTCTGTTTGACTTAAAGATCTTTGCAAAATATGGCTTTATATACCGTAAGTATTATCACGCAGCCACAGTATGTGTCATGTCTTTATAGGGAGCAGTTTATATGAGACCTGCACCTGGAAGTGTCTGTTCCTTCGGTTAAATAAGAGATGAACACAAAGTCATATGTATGAATAATCAGGTTATTTTGTTTAAGATGGACAAAGTGCTTTTACAGGTATCATTTCAGTCTGAAAAAGCAAATAAATGTAGCAAAGCAAAAAGTACTATAATATTTCTGAAGTGAGGTGAAGAATAGGTAGAAATGAATGTCTCATATGTCACCATCTGTTTTTTTTTTTTTTTTAATGACTCAATCTGCCTTCAGGTGGAAGTGTGACGCTGTTGCTTTCACCAGCTTAATTAATGTAGAATATGCACATTTCATATGACATCGTAAAATAGCTAAATTACAGGTATTTATTTTACCATCCACTCACATGTCAGCTAACACACGCTTGGTTGGCACCTTTGTGACTTTTACTTGTTTTTGTGTTGGAGAACTTTACCTCTTTGGTCCACCCTCCATGAATCTGCATGAATTCTATCAGTATTGTACTTACAAAACACTCAATGGACGAACTTCCATATCAGCAGCCGGGCTGCTGAACGTATTCTGCCTTCAGATGGGTTCATGGTTAAAGTATTCATGAAAAGTTTGAACGCCCCATTCTCACATTCACTGCTTTTGAAGGAGTACATTTTCTGAAGAGTCTGAGCCCGAGCATTTGCTTTTCAGTCCAAGTCCTAGTTGCGTGCACCAATTTGTGAGAATAGCGCTGCTAGGCAACTGTTGCTACCGGCCAGGTAACTTAATGTGGGAAAGTGCAAAGTCATAAAAAGGAGCAGCATTTCCCAGTTACACCGAAATGAATTAACTTACCGTCCACATCTGCCAAATCTTTATTAGTGTTTGGCCTCTGTGCAGTGAAAGCAAAAAGAGTGAGAAATAGATGTGTTTCCACCACTGCTTCCTAATAATGGCTCGTTTTCCTCATTGAGCACTTATTTTTGTCACTTTCACCTAAAATGAGATCAGCTGTGCCCTCAAATATTCCGTGTGTCTAACGTGACTGTAGCTCTCTGAGTCGTTGTGATCCTCCACCTCCTCCTCCTCTTCTGTTGTTTGATCCCAGGATCTGAAGACATCTCGGGGTCTGCACGACGAGATGAAGAAGGCAGCGAGCAGCAACGTTAAACAGGTAACACTGTCAGACACAGACCCTGACTGACCCGCCCTTCATTTAGATTTTCTAATTTAAACTTCTGTTTTCTGTGGCAGGTCATTGACTGGGTGCTGGAAAAGACTTCAAAGAAGTGAAGATGATAATGGAGGGAAGTGTGTGTGGAGGGGATCTGACGTATGTTTGAAGAGGGTTTTGCTTCTTCTGTCACATCTTCATGCGACTTTTAAATCGTTTTTAGTCTCTTTTTAGAAGATCACAAAGCAGCACCCTTTTTTAACCTTTTATTTGTGTGCTCATCTGCACTGATGTACTCCCACAGCCCACACCTCCAAACCGAAAAACAAAAACACAGTCACACACACACACACACCGACGCAGAGTAGTAAACTCTTATCTGGCTGCAGGTGCTGCAAAGCCACAGGGGCTTTGATGTTGGCTTCAGGCTGCAGTCATATTGTCTTTGTAGCAGTTTTGATTTTAATTCCTTCACTTTGTTTGCTTTGTTCCTAAATCGTATTTTTATGACTTCGTGAGCGTACATATTTTATGCCTGTGTTTGTTTTGTTTCTAACGCAATAAATCTTATAATTGATCTTACGCTGTAGCTCAACCTGAGCAGACTGTGTCCGTGGGGAAGGCAGCATGTGAAAAAGATACAGGGAAGAAATATGTTTTGTGTTATCTGAGCTGACAGCTATCGGCCCAGTCTGGATGGTAGCTGCTATTCACACAGAGAAAACAAAGCCACGATCAGAGCAGCATATTTTACAGCTCCGATCCTAACTGACACTCAGAGCTGGCCTGGTGGTTGGTGCTAGTTTGTTCCTGGTACAGATGCATCAGGAAAACACTAACATTTCTCCATCCGGGGTTGTAACACTGGCTAGTTTCTCATTTCTGTTTGTAACCAAGTACCAAACATAAAAAATAAAAAAAAAATAAAAAAAACGGAAAAAGCCTGAACTTCAGTTTTAGTTGCTTTATTTTGACTTGGTATTACAATACAAGGTTGAACAAGGTAACTATTGAGGCAGTTTTATCACTGCACTGGAATCTAATTCCTCTCAGGCCAAATATGGTGAGGAAAGCTGGTGCACCGTTCCAGGAATAACTTAATCATGATTTGGTACCTAAGTACACTGAACTGCAATGTGCCGTCTGTAATTTTCTAATAATAACAGAAGGAAAACTTGGTGCTTCTATATCTGTAAATGTAAACCAAAAGATCTGTTTCCTGGTGACTGATAAAAATCAATTTAAAAACATAGTTAAGCCACAACGTTATGACAGAACAAGTAAATAACTTTGAGCATCTTGTTGCAATACAGCGTTCCGCTGGAAAACATTTGGATGTGACTAAGGCTGTCGTGGTGTCAATATCATGGTAAAAATGCGCCTATGATAATATCGTATGAATGATCCAGTGCCAATTGGACTCAGTCTGTGTTTTACATCTGTTGCTGTTTTCTTCTGTTCGGCTGTTATTTTGAATGTAATTTATCTCCCAGAACATAAGCAACATAGCAACATAAACAACATAAGTAAATGTTGAAGATGCATTTCCTGGATTCTGCTGTTACTTTTGTTGATATTGTGGTAATATCGTTACCATGACATTTTTTTTCCCACGACAATCGTGAAGTGAAAATCTGATATCGTGACCAGCCCTAGACCTAACATTGGTGTGGATGTTACTTAGACATGTTCCACCCACCTAAACCAAACCAGCCCACACAACAAAATGGTTTAGGAGCAACTCATAAAACACGAAGAGCATCACAACATGTTGACCTGGCCTCCAAATTCTCCTTCTCTACACACACACACATTTGTATGTATGTGTGTGTTTGTGTACTATCCTTATGGTTAGAATTGGATTACCTGCATGTACTACTTGTATCGCAGTGGACGAACAAAGCAGATAAAGCGGTTTACACTGTAACTCCCACATCTGCGTCAGACAAAGTCGGTGGTGGATTGTGACCAGAAAAGGAAAACGGTTTGCGGCTGTGCGGAGGAGGAGACGCCAAACTTATCAGTTGTCCTTCGTATAAAGTGATAAGGAGAAACCCCCCTTTTTTTGAGTGGATACCGACCAGCGTTTCAACAAAGACACAGAACTGGAGCTCCGGGAGTTCTGTTGCAGTGCAAACCCACAGCCAGATATGAATATACAGAATGTAATGTATTGTTCCAGCAGGCACTTCAGGAGCCCTGAATGATTTACAGACATGTTCTGTAGGCAGTTGAAATGAATACAGCAAAGAGGTAATGAGTTGGCCATCTGTTGTTGTTGTTGTTGTTGCTGCTTGTTGCTACTGATAAATTAACTGTTATTAATGGCCATGGGATGTACTTGTTCCAGGCAGTTTGTCTGTCGAAAAATGAAAGTAAAGAAGAAATGTGTGTGGAACAGTATGAAGCACATTTATATAACTGAAGAGGGAGAAGTCTTACTTTGTCTTCATTATAAGAGCCCAAGGTGTAAATTGGTCTGCTCCTCGCTGCGTCACTTATTTACCAAGACAATTTCTTGTAATGTCATTTCTTGATAATGTACCTCTGTGGCAATGCCTTTTTCGAGAGTAATGTGCAAATGACTTGGATTATAAAAACACACTAGTGGATAGTAAGACCCACAGGACTAAGATGACATGTGGCCTGCAGTGTCCAGGTAGTGCATAGTATCAACCTATGGTACACTACTTTATGAAACTGTAGCAGGGTCCAGTAGAGGGGGCTCCGATCCTTTGAAGGGTCGAGGGGCTATGGTAGCGGGCCTTTCCCAATGCCAAGGGCCTTATGTGAGATTCATGTTCTGTGATGACCTGGGATTTCCTATATTGTCTGCTGGATTCTGTCATAAGACACAAACAGAGACCAGCAGCCAGTGTGCTCTCAGTCGGCCTAATGTTTTGTTTCTGTGCTCCTTTGGAGAATACTTCAGTGATGCGCACCCTCAGGAACTTGGTGCAACTGACAAAGGTTGTTTGTCTTAGCACTACACCGCAGGTCCAACTCTTCTCTGCAAGCTGTTTTTGTCTTGGTTGCTGATAAGGCCCAACTCTGGTGGGACACAGAAAGCTGACAGTGCTGGGAAGTGCTGTGGGGCTATTGGAGGTGTAACTACAGCTATGTGCCAGGTACTAAGGCCTGAATTCAAGTGAATGAATAAAATCCTCCCTCACAAGGGCACATAATCGTGTTTTCGGTGGAGCGATAAGCAACCTGGAGAGGGTCTAGTGGGAGCTAGTCAGATGTAATACACTCCTGAACCTCTTGACGCGTTTAATGAGGACCGCTGTGAGTGCTGGCAAACTAAATGAGACAGAGACAGAGTTCTCAAGCAGTCAAATTCACAGGATTCAAGAGGCTGCCTCGGGGGATGTGAGAATAGCTGCCTGGGTCAGCTCGTTGATGAAGATGTCTGTCAGGTCCTGCTAAATTAGCAAAGGTTGACCATATAGAGGACGGTCCTCACACTGTCTGCCGTCGCACACAGGCCCTGGTGCTCTGAGGTGTGAACAGTCTTTGCACATCACAGCTATAAAAAAAAAAAAAATCCACCATGGAGAGAAGTGTTCACAGCATTTCCTGTTGATATTAAAAAAAAAATACACGCAATCCCCCACCTTGTGTCTGGGCCGACAGTAAAGATTCCCCATGGGCTCCGCAGCAACTTAGCCTGCCTGTCTTAATGCCAGATTCGCTAAGGCTTTTTGCTAAAAGTACAAGAACAACTTAGTCATATTCATACACAGGACGAGATGTTACAATCCCTTGTGCCATGATCTGAGGCAAAACTACTTTAGAAGCCCAGTCGAACTGGAGAACCGGCCAGCAGACCAGTGGTCAGCTACTAACTAGCCCAGCCAGCAGCAGTAGGTAATAGAGATGATGGGACATGCGACTATACTTCAGCCAAACATCTCTCCCTTCTACCAATATCAGAAATAAGATAAACCCAGACACCACCTACATAGCCTAGTCCAATGCAGTAGGTAAGAAATGATGGGAATGCAACTACACTCCAACCAAACATCTCTTTCTTCTGCCTATATCAGAAATGAGATACAATTAGTCTAGCCGCGGAAATAAAACACTAGAAAACACCAGCTAATTAGCCTAGCCACCAGCAGTAGGTAAGAAATGATGGGAATGCGACTACACTCGAACCAGGCATCTCTTCCTTCTGCCTATATCAAAATAAAACACTATCAGACACCAGCTGATTAGCCTAGCCACGGAAGTAAAACACTCAAAAATATCAGCTAATTAGCCTAGCCACCAGCAGTAAGTAAGAAATGATGGGAATGTGACTACACTCGAACCAGACATCTCTTCCTTCTGCCTTTATCAAATTAAAACACTATCAGACACCAGCTAGTTAGCATAGCCCCAGAAGTAAAACACTAGAAGACACCAGATAATTAGCCTAGCCACCAGCAGTCAAATTAAACTTGCACTCAATAGTGATACAACTTTTCCGCTTCAGGTAGTAAGATCAACAGTGTCTGAGAAATCCTTACCAGAAATGATCACCAATACCTCAGGTTTTGAACTGATGACTGATCTTTTAAGGCACATGTCCAATATGTTGCAAAAAATATCTGATGAGAATTTTATTACCGAGACAAGTCTTTTCACCTCAACATTTCGCTCTCGATGGTGCCTCTGTAAAACGTGAACATGATGGGAGCAGGTGCCTTAGTCACTGATATGTTTTTAATTACAAATCCATTCTTGCTATCATTCCAACGTATTTATCTTCTCCTTTAAGCTTGAAATGTGGAAAACACTGAGGCACAAACTGAATTGGGAAAGACTGCTTTTAGGTTTTCTGTCCCTGCTCTACAGTCTAATCTCAAACTTTAAAACTTCATATCCCTGAACCAGTTTAAAAAGACAACGAAACGTCCATCTTCTGGAAGTCTGGAGCGCAGGTCTGAGCAGAATCATTTCAGCTGCATCATCAATTAACATTCCGCAACAGAGTGAATGTAGAAAAAAAAAAAAAAGACTTCAACAGACGCTTCCTGCATCGTAATTAGTCTTAGAATTGCTGTAATATATAGGCAACCATGTTGGTGTTTAATCTCACGTACGACAATCACTGTGTGCTGATTGATTCCTCATACCTGTACTGGAACTGTAATGAACAGGGAGCTGAAAGAAACTGAAGTCCCGAGAGGAAGAGACTGACAGACTGCAGTGTTTGTGCATCTTATAGAACAGTAATTAGTGTGGAGGAGACTACTGGAGACCACTCTGACACTCACAGTGTTTATGTGTGTGTGGGCTTCATTTTTAGTAAGAATGGGTAGGTGGTTGATTTTGAACGGGTGCATCAGTGTGTGACGGTGCTCATTTCGGCGGCGAAAGCAGACGCGCAGAAATACACACCGCCGAATGTTTTATGAGACTTGATGAAAGCGAGGAGCCATTTAGCTGAAATAACAGTCTTGATGGTCGTCCAGCCTGCACAGCCAGAACACAGTCTGTGCCAAAACTTTTTGAGAGATGACGCTGGAGGATACTGACCGTGACCAAGTAACAACACACCACCAACTTCTGAGAAAGACATTTACACTTTATGTCTTTATTACTTAAAAAAAAAAAGTTTCTTATTATTTGATATTTGGAAAATTCCACGACCAACGATGTGAGCTCTGTAATTTATCTCCATGCTGAAAATGTTCACGACAAACATCGTGGATAACTGGAACATTATCAACAGGTAGTCTACTACCGTTGGTTGGACTTCGTAGACTTCCCTTAACCGTGTGTCCGAAAAATTGTTCACTCACTCACTCACTCCCCAAACCCGCGCAGTTGATGACGTCATCATGGCGTGTCAGAGTACCGCGGCCCCCCTGGTTGTCCCATTATAGTTTACACATTACTAAAACGTGATGATTTCGTAAACAAATATGTGTGATGTGTGTCGTTGAATAAAAAAAAAAAAAGGTTTAATATTTTCGCAACAAAATTTCAAAATGTGTCTCACCAACGGCCATTAACGGTGGCACTGCTAGAGACGCAATGCATGATGGGATATCCACCACCCGTTGAGTAACCATCGGATGGTCAACTACTTTTCGTAATGCTTATGGAAAATTTTCAGTGCCCTATGTAGGGCATAGATGGCTTGGAAGCAAATAACATTACGCTAATGGATCAGGTGGAAAAACAGCACATGGTGTTGACTTGGCCCCCAGATCCCAAACTGATCAAGTCAACCATTAGGACCCAAAGGTCCCCACTAACAACATCCTGTTACCAGACACCACAGGACACCTTCAGTAGGACCATGTCCATTCTTGTTCTTGTTGTTATGTCTGATCGGCATAGTGTTCTCAGGTAAGTAGGCTGGTGTAAAAAGTAAATATATGAAGGTAGAATATACAGTGTTATGCATATGTTTTAATACATGGTGTAAAACTCACCTGGATTTATTGGTAGAAATAAAGAATGTGGATATTACTGCATGGAGACCACTGTGAGGGGATGAATACAAGCAGACAAGAGAATTATGTATGTACCCACCTAAAGTCTGTCAGGGTTCATATAGTTTGAAATATAGCGGGCAAACTAGCCAGATAAATGACCTTTGCTGTGGATATGTTGTTGCCAAGTGACAATGTATTATATTTGCTTTATTTTTTTTTCTCCTGCATTCAGGACTCAGATGCTTTACTGCCATAGTGGTGTTTGGTCTTGCCCTTCACTAAGAAGAACTGACTGTGATCTAATAGGTAGTTTACTGTACCTAGATGTTCAGTTTCCATTCTTTTCTATCCTTAACAGAAAGTCAGGTGCTGCTGCACGGACACAGGTAACCTCCCTGAACTCACTTTATTTCCTGGCCGTGGGAGAGTTCATTCTTCTTCAGTACATAAGCTACGCTGAATATTCTGACGTGATGTTATGTCCTGTCTCCAGCCGTGGTAGACCATCAGCCTCCCGTGTCTGCCACCAGGCCACGTTATTAAAGACCAAATTAAAGCTGTTGTTCGACGTGACAGCCTCCACTGATGGAGAATGCTCCACGGTACAATGCGACTGATCACAAATGTTAATTCTGCTGTGGATGTTCCACTCTGGACAATGGCAGGCATGAGCTCCGGTAAGGCTTACATGGACACATTCAGCACGTGCGCTAGAAAACATGATGGTGACCTCAGGGCAGATAGAAGAAAAGCCTCTGTGTGTTAGATTAATGAAAACAGCAACAAGAACAGATCCAAGGACTCGCGACTCTGATGGAGCCAGTACTGTAGCTTTGCCTTTTAACTCATTAAAGAAGTTAAAATCCTAAGAACTGGAAAGTCACTGAGGTCACTTTGTGTTCGATATTAACCAATCTATGAATTAAATAAAATTACAGAGAGGGTGTATGTTACTAATGCAGAAAAACACTTTTAATTGCCAATAAATATGCAGCGAGTATCTAATGACAAGCACATTCTCAATAATTAAAGCATTAGCGAATAGTTGTCTATTCACACATTCGACAGGCACAGAGGAGCATTAGCAGTTATTTGGCAACATGTTTTTGGACCCCGTGGATTCATTTACATTCCTTATTGTTCCTCTGCGAGCTTTGTTTTGATATATATAAAGATGATTTAAATATATATATGTGTGTGTCTAAAGATGGTTTAAATATATATATATATATATTTAAATCATCTTTCATCTGTGATTTTCCACATTCTCCCACACTCTCCCACAGCTCCTTTCGAAGCACATTACAGCGTGCATCCTGTCACCGTAAGATAGAAATTACTGGCTAGTTATATCTCGTTTCTCTTGCATGTATACGTGTGTTTCTCTTTGTTTGTGTCACGTGAAGTCACATTTGATCTCATCTCTCAGAGGTTGTTCCGCTCTTGTTAACATGCAACTTTGCGCTGCCTTTGAACGTCCATGTGGAACGGTCCCCTGCTGTGATATGTCCTCAGTTTTCAGAAACTGATTAATTAATGTATATTAATTTAGTTGTACAGAGTTTTCTTCTTTATATTTCATAGCTTGATGAGTCTTGACATTCTCAACAGCCTCACCTTTTCATCATGCCTTTAAATTTCCTGCATTTAGTTGCCTGGCTGTTAGCATGCTAACTATGTTGGCTCATGGATGTCGACTGTTGCCTAGCAGCGGTTCTGTCATGGCTTTTGGCTGATGTTACCGATTGAACACCGATCATTTAGGATGCCGGTGCTGTGCGACCATTAACGTGTTCGTGAGGCGAGTAAAGAAAGCCAGAACCGTCTGTGTGAATGTCACATGACATCCTGGTCCCGGTCCCTGGTTGTCAGTGGGAGGAGGTGCGGGTTAAGCTGAAATTCTGCTCCCACATAATGACACAATGTTCCCAAGGTGCTGTTTTGAACTAGACGGGAAAATCACCGCTTCAGACTCCCGTCGGTACAATCTCAGAGACAATATGCCGTACCAGTGGGATCCATTGACGCGTGCAGGAAAGCAAAGCACACGCTTCGTCTGCGCACAGGTCCACTGTAGAGACACTGAAGAGCAGCCGTCATCCACTGTGTGTGTATGTGTGACAGAAAGCTGGGGTACGTGTAGGGGCACTGTAGGCACTTGGCTGTGGCATCCTGAAACATTTCTTTGTCTCCCTCTTCCTCATCCCAGAGCACTTTGTATTATGTGGGAGAAATAGTGTGTGTGTGTGGTGGTGGTGGTGTCGAGTGTCTCTCCCTAACTGCCAAAGACAGTGAAAGGTAGGTTGTGTACATCGGTGGGAGTACATAGTTTCAAGAGGTAAGGCAGCCTGTGTGTATAGGCCGCATGTGGGCGGTTGTTTTTTTTTTTTTGAGAGTAGCAGAGCTTTAAGTACAGCCCTCATTAGGTGGGAGGGTCGCAGCAGCAACGCCATCACCTCACAGACATGTTTCCGTCCATCCTCTAATGCTACGAGACAGTGTGTCTGCCTGTGTGTGTTCGTGTGTACGTGCAGCCGAGAAGGTTACTCATCCTCCTCTCGCCTATGAACTGATAATGATGGGGACAGGGTGAGAAGATGACCCAGTTTCTTTCTCTCGCAGCGCCCACAGAGTGTGTTTTTGTCAGCTTACAAAGTTCGCACTTAAAAGACAAACCAGATGTCTGACTTATCAGCTCAGACATCACACTCGACAGATAGCACAGCCACACTGGTTGCAATAAAAACTAGCAGACTTTTCAAAGACGCGTGTGAGAAAAGTAAATGAACCTCCACTGCAATAAATACACACCTGAAACATATTTTTTCAACATTTGTTTTTTCTGATGTCACTGACAGAAGTAGTGCAGCTCACCAGTAATTTTTGCTCATGTAAAATGCATTTATGTGGAATTTGCACAACTAGAACAGTGCCATTTGAGTGGAAGTAAAGGGATTTCCTTTCCGTGTCCTTACAAAATTGGAGAGTTATCTATCCTCACACAGCCGTTACAATCGGTGATTGATAGGCTCCTGCTGTCACGCTCAGTTTTATGGCTTTGCTTTTGTCCGCCCACTAAAATCGAATCGAATCAGTGCATAAATAATGTAATACTGATTTCTCCCTGCTGAGACTATATGAAAAGGATGAGGACGGTTGGTCCATCTGGTTTCCTTTCAGCTCCACAGGAGCTGCTTCCACATTCTGAAGACTGAGACACAGTCTTTATTCTTTCTCTGCTGTAAAATCTACATTTCCAGTATGTTCTATGCTGATACTATGCTCATATGGATTTTTTTAGATTTCGTAATGTTACCTTAATTATTTTGACAGGTTAGATGAAAGGCATGCTTTTTCAGTATTTATTTACTTTTTAAATGTCATAAGGTCTCATTTTGGGTCTGCACGTTTACAGATGACCTACCGCTATACGTGTGAGTACAAAATTAGATTGTCAGATTGTGTAATAAAGCTGAAAAGTAAAGTTGTACATCACTTTACATCATATCTGAAATACGCGTCCATTTGCTAGATATGAAGATCCGCTCAGCGAGCGATTAGCTTCGTGTTATCACAGCACACTTTATATATAAGTTTTCTCTTCACTGATGATGAAAACTGCAAGACTGAATAAACTGATTCCGAACTTGATTTCCTCCTTGCTTGATAATATATGCTTGTGCAAAGCAGGGATGCAAAGTCTCAGCAACCCAACATGAAACACCAACGCGCACAAAAAAGATTGTGTTGAGGCAGTTCTTGGTGATGAAAGGACAGCTGAAAATACCACCGGGGGCAATCCTCTCCTTCACATCCCACTTGAGCATTGCTTTCACCAACTCAACGGAGTCCCTCCTCTGATCATCCTGTCACATTATCGTCATGTGATGTAGGAAGCACATCTTAGAATACAGCAGGCTTCATGAAAGGGATGGATTTTAATATTCAACAGAATGCCACTGCACGCTTACTTAACCTCAAACTAAATTAATGACTCATAATAAATGCAGGAAAACTTTGAAAAACAGCTCTGATTTCTGCCTTGTCCTGACAGAACGGTCAGGAGGCAGTCGTCGAAGGGCAGCGATGATGAAGATTAGGGGGAAAAAACACACAAAAATACCAAACTTTAACAGTGTTGGAATATCAGGAGAGTGACGAAGGTTGGACAAAAACACAGCTTCAAATAAAGGCTGATGCTGAGAATGTGAGGAAGGAAAGGCTCGTCTCTCATCTCAATTAAATTTGGTGATTTAACTAGCTAAATGTGCAGCGTAATGAGACTTCAAGTGAAATTGTTGCCTATTCTTGTTCTTTGAAAGACTTCTATTATGTGCACCAAGCACCAGCAGCTTAGGGGGAAAAAAAAGTCAATGAAATGGGTTTTCAACCTCCTGGTCAGCTCAGAATGTGACGGCTTTTTAGGAAAGATTTCTGAGCTGAATGAGGAATTTGAGTCACTGTTGACACCTGTAGTCGTGTGCCATGTCAAAGAGGAACCTCAGGTGAGTGGGGCAGCAGCTTGTTTAAACACGAACTGTGAAATTCATGCGGCATACCATGCATCTGTACCTTGACTAAACATGTAAGAAATCTGACCACAACTAGAAGCTTTGATTTGAATATTTCATGTGTCTGTTCAGCTGGAGGAGGTGATGTTTGTGAAGGACTGCTCTGTGCCTCATATAAATACTGTATTTCTTCAGAGTTGTTATCTGTGAATATATCAAGAAGCTTGGAACACATGACAAAATTTAAAAAGAAAATAAATTCAGTGTTGCATGAAATCACTGTTGCTTGGACTCACTGTCTGCACTACTTAAATTCACAAGTTTGCAGAAATGAAGACCATTTTAAAAGTCACCTGTCTGTCTAGTTGTTCGCATGAAGACTGAAATATTGTTCAGTATCCTGTACTTATTTTAACTTTCATTTCTTTCAGTCTCACCAGCCCTGGTCTCTCTCTTCCTCTTGCATCACCAAAGTATTTCTTATTCAAACTCACAGCACACACAGCTGTATGCAACCACATGCAAATACTCTAAACAGTAGGGGAAAAAAAAAAAAAACTCCAAGAGGCAGACCACAACCTGTGAGGACCTGCGCCGTCTGAGGAATGCAACTCTAGAGCGCGCCAAGAGAAAAGCTTTTCATTCAGAGACCCTTCATCCACACACTCACAAAAACAGTTTGAAAACTTTCTCGCACAGGCACGTAGTTTGTGACCATCACTTGTGACCCCATCACTCTCTCTCCCTCTATGATAAAACTTCCCATCAGTGAGCATGCATATGTGTGTGTGTGTGTCCACCTCTTGAGATGTCTGTGCAGCTTTTGTTTGCGCGTCTTGGGTGGAAAGCTGACCTGGACTGACTGTCTGTTTTTCTCTGGCACAATGCAACAGTTGCAGTCTGCAGGCGTTGAGTGTCCCACCGAGAGTCTGACTCGATTCGGCGACGGCCCGAGCAGAAGGGAAACAGCGATAGTTACAAAGAGGTTTGTGGAATCTGTTGGTCAGCCGGTAAACAATGTCAAGAGTTATCACCATGTCTGAGGTCGAAACTCATTACCCGCAATAAGATGAACGTGTCTATCCATCTGTTGGTGTGAGTGTGTGTGTGTGTGGAGAAGGAAAGGATGCCAAGCCATTACCTAGGAGTCAAGTACACAATGTCAAGAGTTGTGTTTAGTGTGGCCAACAACTCAACTGCTCCGTGAATCCTTTCTGCGGAGCTGGTCAATAAAACACTTCTAAAAATCAACCTGAGCTGTCACTACTAGGGCCGTAAATTAGCACATCACCTTTCACCTCCATTATTCCCCGAAATAAAATACTGATGATTTTTCCCGCTCTGTAGAGAATGTGCACGTCTTTTCAGAGACAGGGCTGAGTGCAGTTTCAGTTTCATATGAAAAATTAATTAATAGTCAAATATAATTCACATTTTAATATGACAGAGGTGTCGACGAGAATGAATAAATCCAAAGTGAAGTCAATAAAAACAAACACATCATGTTTAGTTGTTTTAAATACATGATTTATGTGCACCGTTTGAATTAAAAACTAAAGTTTCATCGTTCTGAGTGACAGTACAGTAGCTGCCAAAGGCATCAGAGTATCTACATATCAAAGCAGCCTTCACTCAAACAGCTTCTCTCCACTTGACATTATCATTAAGTGCTGGATTCTTGGTGTGTTACAATGTCAACAAAACACACATCTACAGTGTAGTTGGATTAAAGTGTGTAAAGTATTGTCACAGTGTGTGTGTGTGTGTTTGTGTGCAAATGGTCGTCGGTGAATGTCTCAGTTTGTTTATGGTGTAAAGAAGAACAAAAACATAAAAATTAATGCTGGCCAACCACCTCCGATTATACCCAGTAGTGATGTAGCCACCACAGTAGTCACAACGTTTCTTGTGCACCCTGTGATTAATTTCTTTTCAAATTCAAATGTTTATTTTCTCATCACCTGAAGGCACATAGAAAGACCCGTCAGCCAGCCACATCAGACACAGAGCAGTATCCTCATTTGATCAGCAGCATGGCATCAGGAAGATTAATGATCTGCACGGCTGCTGCAAAACCAAAGCAGGGTTGAGGGCTATGGTGGCTACCGCAATACTTGATATGACTTTTCAGGCAACGTTCAATCTAGTTTCATCATGAGAGAATTTCTTGATGTGGTTCGTCAGTCAGCCACAGACATGCTGTGACAAACAAAGATTTGAGTTTATAAATAAAGTACTCTGAAATGTCGATGGAAGGGACTAGATTTAACTGGAGACTCAGTTTCTTGTTGACATTAAAGAGAGAAGATAAGACTATGAGGCACATCTCTAAATCACCAATTAACATGTAGAGATGTCGGTTTGTGGTTTGACAGGCTTATTCTTAGCCAGGGGCAATGACAACCTTGATGCTAAGCTAGGCTAACTACCAACTTAAAATCTCCCAAACCACTGAAACTGTAAAACTGCTACTCCTAAAACATACGATGCAAACCGTATGCTTTCTCAAAATAGGTTGCCATTTGTAAAATGTACGTAGATATTATGTTGTACAAAGTTTCATATTTGGACAGTGCCAGGTAGCTTGTTCTAGAAAAACCCGGGCATCCTTCAACAGTCGTCTGATGACCTAGACTCAGGGAGCAACAGCAAATACTTTGGATATCTAGAAAACAGAAGAGTTAGACATCCAAGCTGAGACTTCCACTTCTGTGCATCGATCATTGTTTACAGTCCTGCTTGCTACTTCAGGCCGAGGAAAATGAGTTTAAAGATTAGAGGGGACGTCTACGACTTAAATTATCTGTCCCAACTGTGTGGAAATGTGGTTTCCAAAGTATTCTACTGCACTTTAAGGATAGTTCAATGACATGAATCCTTCTGTCCTCACCACAAAATTCCATGCACATGTAATACCGGTGTAACTGTCAGATCACTGTCAACTCAAATACTGAAATACTTGGACCACCAGATGAGAGCATTGTGGGAATCCTTGCAGCCGATTGTGCCTCCCATTTTCCATGATGAATGCTGACACTGCTAACGAGACATCTCAGGGGATGCTAATAAAGACAAATGCGTAAAGTTGTCCCACAGTGTGTCAAGTGTTAGTGGAAGAAAAATGACGAGTGAAATTCAGAATGTCCTTTCAGAGCTAATGGTAAATAAATTACATAATTGGTAAATGGAAGGCAGTTTGCTATTACATTTTGATTGAGTTAAAAGTGAATTCATCTCCATCCTGCTACACGTGGCCAGCCCTTCCAATCTAGGACGTGACAGTAATGCCCAATCTGCTCCTTCCGTGTGTCCTCATGTCTGTGTATAGATCATCCTTGTGCATCTAATCCAGTCCAGGTAGTCTTCAGTCCACGCAACCCTTACTAGGATCACCTACCTCCATATAAACTATCAAGAGCACATTTTACTCCAAGCGTGAACTATCTCCATGTTGCTCTGTATCGTTTCTTCAGCACAGAGTTGGAGATGGAAAAATGTCTACTTTCAGATAGAGGCTACATTCAATCAGCTCGGTTTTTCCAACTGAAGAAGTTGGAGGTGGTGTACTGCATGCCGACTGTAGGCAGGTGGAGAAACGAGGTGGATTTCTATTTTCAGTGGAGTCCCTTTAGAGAGACTCTCAGGCCACCAGGCCGAGGCGGGCGATCTTAGCGGATAGGAAGGAGTGGAGGATGAAGACGATCGGCTTCGGACACGAGTGGAGGTCCAGTTGCTGAAGGAGGAAGGGAAGACAACAGAATTAATAAAAGTAGAAAGAAAGAGAATGGTGCAAAACGCTGGACTGGACCTGAGTATCACGTCAACAAATCAACAGCATAAATCATTCAGAATAAATTTCTTAATTAATCAAATTTAACATTGAGGATTTTAGATGGATCTTCCTAGCACAACCCTAATACAAGTGAAACACAAGTAGATCCGCACGTCATGAGAGGGCCACAAAACCGAGCCACGAAATTAGATACATATACTGTAGTTCCTGCCAAGTCGACAGTGCAGTTAACACTGATAAAACAAGCCCAGCTAATTCCACTTTGTTGAGCTAATGAGCCGTCGGCCACATCCGCTGAAGTGCGCTGGGATTTATTTATTTATTTATTTCGTTTTTTCATAAAGTCTTTTTAACTTTGCTGGAATGCAGAAACACTACAGATACCAAAATCTGTCCTGGCAAGGTAGCCAACAGTGGGTTTTCTAAACCAAAGCTCCAAAGTCTGTGCTTATTTGCCTTGAGCATGAAAAGCACAGTCAAACTCGATGTGTCTGAGAGAAGCTTTAGACTGAGCTGTATGTCATGGCAGATCCCAGTTGCTGATATGAAACAAATCTGTTTCCAATTTCTGAATCCCATAATCTTGAAGAGTCAATATTTTCATGGTGACTTTGGTTCACAGAGCTTAAAAGATCACAGTGCTGTGGGTTTATGACGGCAGATAGATACATGATAGTATAAGGGTCAGGGGAAAGTAAAATAAAATAGGGATTGGATTCCATTTTCATGAGAGTGGCTTCAATTAATTCATATTAGTATTGTCAGATTAAAAAAAAAAAACTAAGAGCGTACAAAGGAGAAAATTAGGAGCAGTAGCGCTTATTTTCAGGTATAAACACCGAACAGTCCTGATTGCCGTTTGACCGGCCCTGAAACACGAGCCATTTCTGTTGGAGTTTTATTCACGGAGCTGCTGAGTGGGGCAAACAGATTAAAACTCTTACAATAAGTGACAGGTTATTTTTAAAGAAAACCCCCTTCTCAATCGCTCTTACCTTGTAAGACCTGCGTATCTGTGGAGTTTATATCGTTTCAGATGTTATTTTGTGATGAATTGCTGTAATTTACTTTCTGCTGTACCACTTTCCCTCTTCCTGTCATTAACGCATGTACTGCAGTTTGTGTTTTGCTTCATTTCCCAGAAGGCCCCCTGAAACCCCCGTGAGAGTGGATACGGACTTGCTCTATTTACTGTGAGCCGTACATGGCCACTGCAAACTAAGCCTGATATTGACACAAGTATAAACTCAAAACTGACTGATATATTTATAAACCAGAATAAGAACATATTTAATGAACATATTTAATTAGGAATCATTACTGATGGAGGTTAAATATTAGTCAAACATTTGCCAACCACGTGTCTCCAGCGGAAACGTATATGATTTACTGCACTTTCTGTTCCATTCGATTTCAGCTTTTGTGATCAATAAACGCTTAGGAAAGCAACTGACATTTTGTTTTCTCCTGGTCATGTGCTTGAAAATGAATTTTCTCTGTTGACCTCTGGTTGTCAGTATGCTCTACCTGTCGGTAAGACAAACCATCTTTTAACATATTTTATTACCTCTGCTATTCGTCTCTTAAATTCTACATAATCTTTTTATCTGGACACTTTTTAGTTGTTTCAGTTTAATCTTGTTTAATTTATCTATTTACTCTATTTATTGACCATTGATTCCATTGTGTTCCTTGCCATTTTACTTGCTCCATATTAATATTTTACTTTATCTGTTCCTATTGTATGTGTACTGTATAATAGTATGCAAGCTGTTCAAACCTATTGCCCCTGATGGGGTAAATAAAGTTGTCTGAATCTGAATCAGCTCCTTTATAACACGTGACAACTTAATATTTCATGAGTTTGACGCATATGCGACCCATCTCATTGCCAGTGGGCCCGTCAAAAAATAGCCTGTTACCCTCTTAACCAACTCAACTATAAGAATACATACACATAAAGCCATGTAGACTGGATAATCAGTAGAACAAACAATCTAAACTGATCTAAAACCATCGAGCACTTTGGATATTTTTCCTGTTTGTGATGGGAACATAATAGATATAAAGTAAGGTTGTACTGAGGACTGAATAGAAACATCAATCAAACATTTACTCCACAAATAAACGAATATATGAATATTACGGCTGTTAGAATTAACGCATTAATCCATCAACATGATAAATCTGATGAAAAATTTTAACGTAATTAATCCATCTGGAGCGCAAAATGACTCTGAGCGTCTCTGCCAATGCATTTTGTGAAGCAGAGTTATCATCACGCACGCACAAATGGCCAGTTGATCCGGTAGCGACAGGCAGCAGAACAACCCATAAAGATGGAAGACGCTAAACAGCACATTGGCTCTCTCCACGGTAAATTTGTGAACAAAAAACCCCAAGATGCGACGGTCGACCTGTCACTACTGGTTCAACTGCCCATTTGCGCCTTCATTTATTAATTAATTCCACTTTTAATTTGTTTGTGTATTTATCTAATTAGCTTGATCCTGTCACCCTTTGGTCCCAGAGCTACTTCTCTAACCAGCTCCTCCAGTACTGACGCATTCTGTATTATTTTCCATTTGCAGTCCCCCAGCATTTATTTAATATCATATCCGTTTATTTAACAAGCAATGTACTTATTTATTTTGACCTGTCTGCATCCTCTCATAATGTACTTATTCATTAATGAACCAGCAAAGCCACTGCAAATGAAAATCATCACTAGAATTGAACTTAGGATTAGACTACATGCTTTGTGTGAAAGTTTATTCAGCACCAGATGTGTTGTTAGTTGACACCTGGTCAAACTTGCCTTCTGGGGTAATGAATTAACTTCTACCAGCCCCTTATGTGACGGACTTCAATTATATTATTGAGTCTTGAATGTGATTTGTACAACTCACATTTCTTCCACTAAACCACACTGCATCTCAAATGAGGACATGATTTTAAGAAGCTACTTCTGCACAGAACATTCACCCACCATAATTTTTCTGAGGTGCATTGTAGTGGACTTTTCAGGACTGAGCCCTTGTCAAAGCCAGGGTCTATGTCACAGTGTGTGTGAGAGAGAACATAGTACGTAGTAACAACACTCACAATCTCTCCCTCCTTCCCTCCAAAGTCAAGGAGGAGCATGCGTACTCCATCGTCTGAGGACATCGTTAGCTTTTCAAAGGGGTAGGAAAGGAGCACTTGGGGCTTGCTGGGAGTTTGAGGTACTCTCTCCTCACCGTCCTCTGCGTCTCGGGCTTTTGGGTCGGCCAGGACAGAGAATCCCTGCTCGTAATGAATTACCAGCCGACACTCCTGACCCCGGTACAGACAACCTGGAAGATACAAAATTAAAAAGATTTTTGGCAACATAGAACTACTCAAGAAAACCCATGAGCCTCATTCATAATATGAGATTCACATAAGTAAGAGTACAAGTTTCATTTTCATGTTCTACATAGAAAAACGATATATAACAATGAGACACTTTCCTCTCCTGACAACCGGTAACACAACAATTATCCACAGTTTTCATCACCTTTGTTCTAACTCATGTGTCCCGTTTCTGTTTGCGTTGCAGTTGTCGAGACACTCTGCTTTCTGCTTTCACAACATTTCTTCTCCTCTCCTCTGGTGTCTGTCTGAAAGCTAAGTTTACCATCTTCATGAGCGCTCGTAGCCCGAGCCTCCCTCTGTTTTGTCTCGTCCCCACACTGTGTGATCTAGGTACATTTAGTGCCGTTTTTCAGTGCCTTGACAGCAGAGTGCCCTCATGAAAGCTGCACGCTGAAAACCTCATTTACAGCACAAGCTCCCCTCTCTTGATGACACATGGCGTACTGAGCAGTGTGTTTGTTGGACAGCATGAGAGAAGAGAATTGTTTTTCCATTGTTTGCCGACAGTCCTGGCGAGATGTGTGTGCGTGCAGCAAGGGTATTGTGTGTTTGCACATGTGTACAGAAGATTGTGAAAGTGTGCTCTCTGTAAAGTACCGGGGGGAAGTATATGCCTTTTTTTTTTTTTTTATCTATGCATATGTGTATTGTTGCTCTCTGTGCTGTGCTTCAGGCTATGTAACTGTAACTATAGCACACCTCATTTCATCTTTTCATATCAACACCTATATGATGATGTCATAGGTATGAACGCTATGATAATTTTGCAGCTGACAGAGACAATGCTATAAAGAGAAAATAAAAAAAATGCCTCAATAACAAAAACTACAAAAACAGGTGAAAGTCAAACCAGGTTGCCAATTAGCAGCAGATGTCAGCTGTAACACAGGTATAGTAGTCAGTACTTAAATATGGGACTTTACAAAGGAGCAGGATAAGAGCAGGTACAGTACTCTACTGCAATTGACTTTAGATAGCACTGCATGCAAATAGGTTAATTTTCAACCTTAACATTGGTTGTTCAAGCGCTCCATTTCACATGTAGACAATTTTAACAACATGTCATCATGGATGGTGCTACTGGTCTGTTTGCCGGTTGGTGCGCAACTTTATTGTATTTAGGGTGATATTTTGTGGCTTGTGTTACAAAACGCATTATCTCAAGGGATTGAATGAGAAACGTTTCACAGTAAAATCCAATGAAATGCAAAATGTGTCCATTAGCACACAGCTTGGAGTGTTCTAGTCTATATAAAGCTCTGAAAACATGAAGAAAGTCCTGGATTATGCCATACGACACAATAAGATCTGCATTGGGATAAGTGGATACAATTTACAACTACTTACCACTTCACTTATGCCGCTATAGGCCTAGGCTGCTGGGGGACGATTCACTGAGAACATGTCCTCTACTTTCTCTTCTTTGGCAACAAGCTCCTTTGCTATAATCTCTAATCATTTCTTTTCTATAACCAACTACTCTGTCTCCCTTTCTCCACTGCCCCTCCCCTCCCCATCCATTTCTTATAAGGGTCTCTGGCCTGGAGTGCTGTATATCTGACCTGCAGAGTTCCAAACTACATCTGCTGTCGTGGTCTCATCAGTCGACCCAGTCTTAATGACTTCTGCAGTTATTCACTCCTACCTAGATGGAACAATTCTCCAACCTGCCCATGATTTCTCTTATACTCTCAGACTGTGACATAAGACCATTATCTCTATCTTGTATTATTAGATTGTGTGTGTTTCCTTCAGCCTGTATCTATGACAGAAGTTTGTTTATCTTGTTTCTCCTGCTCTTCTTTTCTCTCTCTCTCTTCTGTTTCTACCCGGCTGGCCTTCAGCAGATGGGTCCATCCATATAAGCTGGGTTCTGCTCAAGGTTTCTTCCCGTTAACAGTGAGTTTTTCCTTGCCACCGTCGCCTTCAGGCTTACTCTGGAGGTTTCAGGCCGGTTTTTGTAAAGCATCTTGAGATAATTTGTACTGTTATTGATGCTACATAATAAAATTTAATTAAAATTGAAAATTTAATCGTTCAAAGTTCAAACGAGTTTGGTGATAAACGATGCAGAATGAATACAATGACAACAAGGACGTAGGGTTGAGGTTTTTCATCATTTGCTGCTGGATACACACAGTTTCATACATGAGTAGCCCAGTGATATATGGAGAGGAGAGGGAGACTCATGGGAGCTGTTCTTTTCCCAGGACATTTTTGAGAGAAAGAGAGGCCAAGCAAGTGTGTACGTGCGTTTTTTACTAGAATTCCTTGGACAACCAATACCCAATGGCAAACAGCACAAACACACACACCAAAATAGATATTCCTTTCTATAAAATAACAGGTGCTTTGTCCACATCTTTCATGTGGCTGTCAAATGAAACAGTGGGTCAGTGGTTGTCCGTACCAGCTGCTTAGCTACAAGCTGACTGGTAACAACCAGCATTATCACAGCACCTGTACTTTTCTTTACTGTATTTTTGTATTGTTCCAGCAAACATGATCTTGACAATCAAAAGTAAAAGAGTGAAAGAGAAGTTGGAGTGCAAAATTCATACCATGTATTATTTTGCATTCTCATGTCTGTCTTTATAACTTCCAGCCTTGTATGTTTTTGATAGCAGTACGTTTTGTCAAACCACAGAGACGCACATTACAGTAATTTCTCTGCTTCTTATGAACACATAAAAAACAGGTACGCATTGTTCAGGAAGTAATGGTGAAAAACAGTCAATTACAGCAAAAAGATTACACGTACAGATATATATACAGTATGATATTGCGTTTTCACCTTAGACACATCCCAATTCTGATGAAAAAAAAGTCTCACAATATGCAATATTAATCTAATGTACAAACAATGTTGCTCCTTAATGGCATAAATTGAGTTGTAAGGAAGAAAAGAGTGAAAGTATTTGCTGCACTGAGGACAGAATATTTAGCGAAATTTTCGGGCGACACCAATGTTGTGGGTCTCATATATAACAACGATGAGACCCACTACAGAAAAGACGTCCACAATCGAACACAGTGTGCAAGGAATAACCTACGGCTGAACATCACCAAGACCAAAGAGGTTATAGTGGATTACAGGAAGTCCAGAAAGACTGAACACGCTCCTCTTTGCATAGACGGGGAGTCGGTGGAACGTGTGGACAGCATAAAGTTCCTGGCCATCCACATTTCCTCTGACCTCTCCTGGACTCTAAACACATCACACCTGGTGAAGAAGGCTCAACAGCGGTTCTTATTTCTTAGTAGGCTGAAACGGACTGGACTCTCCACTCAGCTGCTCACAAACTTTTACAGGGCCACAATCAAGAGCATCGTGTGTGACAGTGTGGTACGTCAGTGGCACAGCACAGGAAAGAAAGGACTTAGCTCAGGTGGTGAGGACAGCACAGATTTTGGGACGCTGTCTAATAGATGTGGACTCAGACTACGCTGACCGAGTTCAGAGGAGGGCTAGACACACTGCAACAAAACCCACCCGCCCAGGCAACACACTGTTTGTACCTCTTCCATCAGGAAAGAGGTACAGGAACATTAAAACAAGGACAAGCAGACTAAGGGACAGCTTCTTCCCCAGAGCTGCTAAAGCAATCACTCCCCCTAACACTCACACCCCACCCCCCCCACAGAACTCTCACAAATGCACCCTCCCCCAACCAGCCACACCCCTCATCCCTGCTGAACAATCACACACACACAACATTTCACACACTGGAACTTGCACTAAGCTGCACTTTATGCTCACTGCGACAATGTTTACATTTTCTTGTACATATTTTTACTTTTTTTTACTTTAAGGATGGTTTTTCTCTTCTACAAATGTTATTTGAATGTTTGCGTATTTAAGTGTGCCTTTAAGCCAGGGTCTCTGCAAAATTCTGTTATGGTCTCATAATGATGATAAAGACTCTTGAATCTTGAATCTTGAATATTAGGCCTGAAACTATACTCTTCTAGCTGAGAACTTTATCTGGTGGTGAAAGCAGGTGTTCCCTACCAGAATACACACAGAGAAAGAGGCTTTTCAGGATGCAACAAAAAGGCCTTTTTTTCTACTCAGCTTTGGGTAAAATAGACAGAAGTAGAGACAGAGAGAGACAATACTAAGAGGTGGAGAGAGCGACTGAATGGAACAGGAAAATACAGAAGTGGTGAGAGAGCAGGAGGGATCCTTCATGTGTTACCACAACAACAAGCTGACATGTTGAAAGTAATTATAGAAGAAAAGCTGTTTACAGTCCCCTTTGATTTAAACTAGCAACTCGTTAAGAGCAGGTAAACTACTCTACTGCACTCGACTTTAGATAGCACTGCATGTAAATAGGTCAATATTCAAAGCGCTCCATTCCACGTGTAGAAAGAGGGAAAGAGGGAATAACATCATAGTAGGTAATTAGCTGCTTTTATTTAAGATCGATAGAATTAACAATAAATGGGACCAAATCATCTGTTTCAGATAAATAAGTTTTGGGATCCATTTGAAAATGAAATTTAGTAGTCATCAAAAAATATTCCAGTACACTTAGATTTATTCTTATTCTTTTGGCCTGTGTTACTGATCTGTAGCCAAAACAAGAATTAAGCTACTAGATAAAATGAACATTTTAGTCACAAAAATCTAGTATTAATTTATTAGTTATAAAACTGCTTTGTCATTTGGAGACTGAAAATAATGTAACTTTAACTAGAGAGACAAAAGAGTCAAAAGAAGAATGTTTAAATCAGAGAATATGGGCCCAGGTTCATGATACTGACTTTGAAATTACAGAGCAAACGCTTGATCATTTTGATGTTCTGTTTAGGGATCTAGTCAAAAAAGTGGGTGATAAAGCTGTAATACTGACCTGCTTAACGTCTGACGTTACTTCCAGGAACCAAGACTTAGTCATTGTGTCCATAAAGAATTATCTACTGAGATCTGAGTTCCAAAGATGCATTGATGGAAAAAAGAAATCATTGGTCCTGGAAAGTTGCTGCAGTTTGTGCAGTTTCAGCTGGTTTAGTGGTTGCTGCAGTTTTAGGTGTCTCACAAATTAGTAACCAAATCCCCCGTGGCATTATTTTATTTGGATGTAAGGAACCATTTTATTAATAATTTGAAGCCTGCCTTATATTCATTTAACTTTCTGCCCTTGAGCAGTATGTAGAGCAGGACTTCAGCTGTGAACTGTGGCCTATTTGGTTTACTCCGGGGACTCCGGTTTTTCCCATTTATACTGCTATTGCTATTGATTTTATTCATAATAGTTATAATAAATAAAATCATGAATTCAAAGCATGTGTTTTTTTGTTGTTTTTTTAACCTGTATGTTAAATTTATGTAAAATTTCAAATAACTTATTCTTTTGGTCTGTGTTACTGATATGTATCCAAAACCAGAATTACAGGACAAAATAAAACATGATGGGGCAAATACTGTTCTATGTACTATTTTTCATGAATTTTAAAAACATGCCATTGTGGATGGCATGGTGCCATCCACATGGTGTGCCGGTCGGTGCACAACTTTATTGTATTTAGGGTGATATTTTGTGGGCTGTGTTATGGCATACGGTACAACATTTGGCCCAGGATAAGAAGATACAATTTACAACTACTTACCACTTTACTAGAAAAGTTCTAACAAGAGTTTGGTGATAAACGATGCAGAATGAATACAATGACAACAAGAACGTAGGGTTGAGGTTTTGCATCATTTGCTGCTGGATACACACAGTTTCATACATGAGTAGCCCAGTGGCACATGGAAAGGAGAGGGACTCATGGGAGCTGTTCTTTTCCCAGGACGTTTTTGAGAAAAAGAGAGTCCAAGCAAGTGTGTTTTATACTAGAATTCCCTGGACAACCAATACCCAATGGCAAACAGCACAAACACACACACCAAAATAGAAATTCCTTTCTATTAGGGATGCACGATAACTTTTTTTTGAAACCAATACCGATAACCAATAACTTTCTGCTTCCAAAGGCCGATACCGATAAATGATGACATATCCGAAGATAAGAAAGACTAATGAACAAACAGTCTTGACTCTTAAAACGAAGATATTTATTTTGTCACGAAATAAAGAGCTCTAGACCCACACTACTGCAGCCATATATTTACGTTACAAACGTTTGCACGTTGTGATGTTTATATGATTTATGTGTAACATCCAGGGCAATGAGTAAAATACTGTGGATAAGACGATGATATCAGTCAGCTACTAAAACATAACAAAATTATGACGGAGTTGACGAGTTGTTTTCCGACATGAGGGAGTAAATGCATTTCTTCAGTCAGAAGGTTGTTTTTCCGATTATACTAACGCCACCTGAACGCAGCATTCACTGCAGGCCTTGCAGGTCTCATGTAGGAGAGGAAGCGCCTAATTAAAACGGCGACTCACAACGCAGTGCTGACAAAAATATATATTATATGTTATCGGGCCGCTAAGTCATGATATCGGACTTATCGGAATGATGTCATAATTTCCTGATATTGAGCCGATAATTATCGTGCACCCCCGCTTTCTATAAAATAGCACATCTGCATCTTCCATGTTCCATCATGAGTGGCATATTGTAAATATAGTTCAAACTTGCAGTTTTAGTTTGAGTGATCACATCCAATCTGAGATATGTTGTTTTCTAAAACTTACAGTTTTGCAACGTAAATGCCACAAATATAGACATTTCATCTGAAGGAGAAATAATGAAGAAACAGACTAAAAGAAAATGGTTGTCATTCCTACACCAATTTGGATGTGACTACCTCAAAGTTAAAGCTGAGAATCTGCAGTGCAGCCTCTTTTCATTATGTAACTATAACTCAAATATGCTTTGGTAAACAACTAAAACTGTTTCCAAACACATATGGTCTTCACTATAAATGAGAGCAGACGTAGGAGTCTGAATGTGTTCATGAATACATTCTGCTTTATGCACTGGATCTAGGCTTGAAACACCTCAGGCAGTACTTATTGTTACAGCCCCTTAAATCTCCATGGACATATTTTGCAGCTGCATGTCCCTAGTACCCTAGTAATCCTCTCACTCTGCTTCAACTGCAGCTACATGTTGACTAAATTCTAACTGCTGTCGTTGTGTATCAGGACTCACTCGTTGTGACTTCTTTGATCATCTCAGCCGATGCATGACATCCATTGACTATGTGTCTGGTCCACAGGGACAGATCCTTGGTGGTCTCGGCCCGAAACAGGTGGGTCTCGATGCCAAGTCGTGTGCCAGTCCGAGTGGCAAAGTACAGCTCCGTGCCAGAGTGAGGCGATCCCCGGTCAGGCCCAGAATGAACCAGACTAACAGACAAACGGAAACACACAAAAACTGTCATTTCGTAACAGGAACAAAATGGTATTAGAACATGGTGCAAATGTAGTGCATGCATTTGTGAGGCAACCTACCGTGTGGCTAAAAGTGGGTAAGTGTGTGCAGGATTCTGCCAGGCCTCCTTGCCACGTGGTAAACTGTCGTAGAGCAACAAGTCCTTCTCTGTCACTACCATCAACACCGGCCTCCAGCACTGCTTCTCACTCTCGGTCTGCATCACACATTAACGTGAGAACGGGACAACATAAATCCATTGGCATTTACTCATCCAGTGTCAAGTAAGAGCAGAATGTGATAATGATTAAAACAGATTATGGATTAATGCACCGTTTCCATACATTTGTCTGAGAACAGAGAAATTGTTTCTCTTGGATTGAAAGGTTCTCATTCAAATGGTTGCATGACAACAGAAGCCTCTGTTACTGGCCCATGCAGCCAAGCAACTGTTTTAGATCACATGTAATAAGAAATTATATAGGACCACTCTGATCACATGGTTAATGAGACTCAAGATTCTTTATCGTCATTGTATGAACATAAAATAACAATTCAGTTGCACCATTACTCGAAAAATAAATATGTAGAAAAAGTATATAAACACAAAATATATTAAGAATGGAAATATTATATATAATAAGTACAAAATGATACCCATACACACGGATTTACACACACACATATACACTCAGAGACACTACATATTCCAGTGTCCATCATATGCACTGCAGCCATTATTGCACACCGTAAAGTGCTGTTATTTGAAGTTGTTCCATGTTTCAGTTGTATTTCCAAACCTGGTGGTGTATGTTGCTATTGATCCATAGCAGCTTCCAGAGGGAAACAGTTCAAAGAGATATATTTAATAAATTTCATCTCATCTCCTTTAACCACTTGTTCTCTAGAGGGTTGTGGGGCGCTGGAGCCTATCCTAAATCTAATTAATAATATAATAAATTGATATGAAACGATTACTTAAGTTCTGAATAATTTCTGCA
The DNA here is from genome assembly GCF_022458985.1 of Mugil cephalus. Taxonomy (NCBI): domain Eukaryota; kingdom Metazoa; phylum Chordata; class Actinopteri; order Mugiliformes; family Mugilidae; genus Mugil; species Mugil cephalus. Next base: position 13,803,280 of record NC_061780.1, read on the forward strand.
TGTGTACACTTGTAAACAATTTGTCCAGCTGGGCCATTGAGTTTGAACTGGATTACTTTCTCTCTCACACATAATATGACCGTCATCAGGTTTTCAAATAACAGTTTCAGATCAGTCCCGTGAAGCAAACCGAGTTCCTTCATGGGACTCATCAGTACTTTTGTTAAAGGACTGACGGTATCAGTATCAGGAAAGCTGTGTGTGCTTATGTGTAAAAGCCTTTGTCACAAACCTGTTCTATTCCTTCACAGAAAAACAACAAACACACACATACACACACACACACAGGGCCTTGTATTTAATTTTACAATTCTCCATAAATATTGTCATTATAGGAGCTTATCTGCAGCCCAGCCGTGGAATCCTAAGCTGCTCTTTGAAGTTCTGTCTCATCCAATAATATCAAAGGATTTAGAGGGTCATGGGTCATATCTTTTTAACATAGAAAGAATATGTTGCTAAGTAACAGTATTGCATGTGAGGGATCAAATATTGGCAAATTCACAAGGACTAAATTAGATAGGTATGGATGTGTGTGTGTGTGTGTGTGTGTGTGTGTGTGTGTAAATTTGTGTATACTTTATGATGCTATAAATACCTTTATGAGGACCAGTGTGACTGAGGCTTGGAGTGAAAACATTTTGCTTGTACTTTCATTCTCTGTTTGATGGTTAAGACTTGGTTTATGGGCTGAGAATAGAAGTAGATTTAGGTGAAGGCTGTGATGGTTAAGGCAAGGCGTTAGGGAATGCAATGTACTAATTAATGTCCTCATCAAGACAGACATGGTAGACTGAAGCGTTTACTGTGTGCACAAGCTTTAATGAATTTGCATGAGTGCATGCAAGTGTGTGCATAGTATCAAATATGGAAATACAGGTACAATATACTGTTTATGCATAGTGTGTGTGTGTGTGTGTGTGTGTGGTGTGTGTGTGTGTGTGTGTGTGTGTGTGTGTTTAAAACATCTGACTCCATCTCCCAGTCCACACCTTTCTGACATGAAGATTAATAGGATCAGTGTCTGATAATTATTGTATCTTTCTGAAACACACAATCTAACACAATCTTCTTTTTCCCTTAAAGCAACAAAAGCAAAGATGAGAAGGTAACCATTACTCAGATCAGTCTCAAAGAAATAAAAAAACAGATCAGTCTCATTAATTGATGTCTTCAAATATGATTATACTATTATGTACTGTGTGTGCATGCATGTTGTGTGCATGGCAGTGAGAAAAATACTCAAATGACTGACATTAAGAAATAAAAGTCCAATTTAATGGACTGTTATTTGAAAGCAAATGAAACAAATCATGAAGAATTACTTCTAAAATAATAATGCCATCTCAGAAAATAAGTAAATCACTGCCGTAATTTATTGTAAACTTAGCCTAATCATATCAATCAAAGCATACCATTTTATCAAATTGCTATAATGTTGTTTAGGTTCTACATGTAAGACATGTGAGTGAGAGGACTCTGTGCAAGGCTTAACTGTAAATCGTGATGGAAACTCTCCCCTGTGCTTCACATGTGTCTCACTGTAAGACTGAATGATGTACATGGTAGGAACTTTCTATTAGTTTGTGTTAACAAATGTATTTCCCAACAACGTGGGTGATGCGAGTACACACACACACACACACATTCTTACCTTCCCTGCCAACCAGCCCAGGTGTCGTATCTCTTTGCTGCCAGCGACCCCTGTCCTGACTGTGTTCTGGATGACCTCTGCCAGTGCCCGCTGTGGTGGGATGATAGTTTTTAAGCTGGATTCATGACATTTTGAGGAGCTGACTCACGCCCACTCACACACTTCATGATACAATGATGACAAGGGTTGCCCATTTACTCAGTCAAATTAAAGACAGACCTGTGCCAGTGTTGATGTAACAGAGTGCATGGCAGAGAACCAGGACAGGGCAGATGGTTGGTCTGGGCAGCGCAGCACCACAGTGTGTCTGGCATCAGGAGAATGCAGCTCCAGTTGTCTGGAGGAGGAGACAAAGACAGATAAAACACTTGTCTCCTGTCTGCTGGCATATAGGAGTTTTAAAACTCTTTACATCACACAAGAAAATTTTCTTTTTATTATTCATAGCCATAATTGAACACAATAGTCCACCTTGAACGCTGAAAATATGTTATTGGCACTATGCGACAACTCAAGCTGGGCATCCACGACACGGTTTTTGTAATTAAACGCTATTCATTTTCCTCATCCACTTGATGACAGGACCTCAGTCAGAGCAATCAAGTGTATTGCAATTTTAATTCATTCAGGTAAATTCAGAGAATGAAACAGGACGTTGTTGATGTATCCTCTGTGGCTAATATGATATAATGCTGTTTCCCACTAAATTTCCATAACTAATCCACTTATATAACATGGGAGTGTTTCTGGCTTCGAGAGAAAAGCTTATTCTTTGTGAATTCTCTGAATATCTCTGTGATTGCGTGCTGAATTTTAAAAAGACACATGTGGCGACATACAATGCATAAGGCAGTGCTTTGTTGCTTGTGAGTAAAGCCTTCTCCCTGCCTGAAGCAAGTGTAAACTTCCCACTGCAGATTTTGTACATAGAAAGAAAATATGCTTTCAAAGAAAAACTATAACAAGGAAAAAAAATTCCATCATTCTGCAATTTATAACTGTCCAATGTGTGTCTTTAGTGATGAAAAAACATTTAGGTAAACAGAAAAAAATAGGAAGGCTGTGTGTGAGTGTGACTCTATTGTATAATGACACCATCATCCCCAACTCTGAAACAATATAGCATCTCTGTTAACAGCAGTCCACAGTTCAGGTGCTCCTGGTTTTTGAAAACAGAGACCACACCAAAACCCTGGGTGGTTTCAACAGCCCCAGTGAATGTGATGAATCTCTTTCTCTATCGAACCCTCAGAGGTAGACGAGACCATCTGCAGTAGATCAGCTCCAGGTATTACTTTGGGTTAAAAATAGAACTGTTAAAAAGCAAGTTGATTAAGGACAGGGCACAGGGAGGAAGGGGAGCAACTCTTGGGCCGGATGTGGGTTTGGTATTCGGTAGGGATGGTGTTTGTTTAAGCAGCAACTTGATGGAAATGAGCCGCACAACAACACAAACCTATTTATTAGTTATGTTTTTAAAAAAAAAAAAAAAAAAAAAAAACACTGGACCTAAACTATTCATCTCATGCTTAACAAAGATGGGGAACAGATGAATGGCTATGCATGTAGGAAGGAAAATAACCCTGTTCCTGCTGAAAATCAATCTCTCTCTTGATCAAACGGTGACTGTCCACACACAGCACATAGCTGGATAAGTGTTGTAGGTGTGTTCTAGTTGACACAATGACCAATGCAGTGGCTACACATATACACTATACTGCCAAAAGTATTTGCTTACCCATCCACATAATTGAATTCAGGTGTTCTAATCACTTCCATGGCCACATGTGCATAAAATCAAGCACCTAGACACGTAGACTGCTTCTACAAACATTTGTGGATGCAGGATGCCACCTGTCCAACAAGTCCAGTTGTGAAATTTCCTGGCTACTAAATATTCCACAGTGAACTATCAGAGGTAATACAACAAAGTGGAAGTGATTGGGAACGGCAGCGTGTCAAGCCACGTAAAATGACAACACACAGACATAAGAGATGTTTTAACAACACGATATCCGTTTTACAACAACAACACCTGTGACGGCTTGGCTAAAGGTCTTGAATTTTTGCTTTAACAAAACTAAAAATAAGTCAGTTAGAATGAAACTATGTATAGATATGAGTAACAGATGAAGTGAGGCACTGGCAATTAACAATTCAAAATCTGTTTCTGTGCAACTCCTTTCCTGTACTGTGTTTTGAGTCAGCCAGGTCAAAACATGATGCTGAAGCGTTATTTATTTCCTCATTAAAATGTTTTCCTCCTTGTCCAAACTGAAGTAAGAACTTAGTTTCTTGACTGTGGAGTGCCTTGAGTACATTTTTTGATTAATGATATTGAGAAAGATAAATTAAACTGACTTCACTTGACTTAAAAGTCCCATTTGCACTTTGTCTCATTATCTGTAAATGAGGAGGATATTTGGATCACAGAATGGAGTTATATCAGTTTTTATCATGCAAGTTTTAAACTGGATTTTCTACAAGAGTCATGACCCAGATGAAATCACACATTCAGGACTGAAGTCTTTTTGACATTAAGCAATTTGGCAAGGTTAACCTGTTACAATGCACCGCAGTACAAAAAAACTGTCACATTATGAAGACTCATGCTGGGTTTGCCAGGAGTCATCTTTTACACAGCTTCATGCTGCCTTGAAACGGGATTGTGTTTGCTGTGTTCACATTGTTCCTATGAACACCCACTCTTTTGGTCCTGAGACCTCGTAAGTGGAAATTTTGAGAAAAGCCAGGAGTGGAAGTAAATATGATGTAATACGGAAGATGTGTAGAGTTTTCTTGGTAATTGCGACGTCTGTGGTTAATACTCAGCCTCATTCTTCCATTATGCCTTTGCATTTCCTACATTAAGTTGCTCGGCTGTTTGCTTGTAACCTTGTTGGGAACTACATGCCGACTGTTGCCTAGATGCAGTGTTGTGCAGATGTTGTCGGTTGAGCACCAAACATTTTGTGCGCATATCAGTACAGCAGCATACATACTGTCTGTTGATGGTCTCACAAATTCACACTGTACACGTACAGTTTGTGATAAGAGGAGGAAAACTTCTTCAGCATGTTGAATGTTTAAAAATAAAAAAAAATCTAATCTATCTTTATAACAAATAAAAGTGATTTCTCCTCTCCCTAGTTTCCTTTGCATTACTTTTTTTAACATCTCTTCACATAACTGTACCGTTTTCATGCATCGTCTCCTTGTTTATCTCCTCTTTGGGCTTAAAGACAATTTAAACAACATGTTGAATTAAACCTTGTTACGATAAGACAGTTTACACTGTCACGCAGCTATTTTATCCCTGAAGGAAAAATAAGAACAAGTTAGAGAACAACTGTCCAACTTTCCAGTGTGAATGTATTGTACTGGGAAATGTAAAACATTGACTAGTGAATGAAAAGGAATTTGTCCTGGCTGCAAGCATGAGGAAAGAACTTCATAAAAACATGTTAGCCAAGGTAAATTTGGCCATGGACTTTATTTGTGTCTGTGAATCTGCCCTAAAGCTTTATCACACCACAAATCACAGTGTTATCTGTGTAAAACAGAACATCTCCGTGTCGCTGGATGAGATATTGACCCTGAATCATTGTATAACTGTTTCACGATTGAAGTCATTGTTAGGGACAATAAAGTAAATGTTCAACTCTATAGTGTTGTTGAATGGTTTAATACTTAATCCAAGATTTATGCAGCTGAATGTTTCACCAAACAGTCTGTGAGCATTTAAAAGATCATACGTAGTAGACCATATATAGACAGAGAACTGGATGAGGCCAATGAGAAAATCATCACCACCCACTATTGTATATAAGGCTAGAACGAGGGGTCAATTAGCTCAGAACCTGTTCAGCCCAGAAAACGTATGATGAGGAGAAATTTTAACAAAACTGCAGAACCAACCACTGGATCTGTGTGTCTACTGCAGAGGCTCTCAGGTAAAGTGTTGAACATGGGTCACGCAATTCACTATAGTTATGCATGAAAATTGCTATTGTAGATTAAAGTTTAATTTCTAATTTGATTTTAACTGTTTTTAAAGAAAATATCTTGCTCTATACTGTACATGAGTTTGACACTCGATTTAAAAAAAATGAATAAAATATGAATCATTCAATAAATACTTTGATCGAAAAAGACAAAAACAACATAAACACACTTAACAAGTACATCGTTTAAAAATGCATCAGTGGATTTATTGAAGAAAAATATAATTAAAAAAACGCTCATTCTGAGTTGAGGCTTTAAAAACTGGATTCCATCTCAAAACATGCCATTTTCAAAGATTTAGAAAATTTAGTTTTGTTGTGTTTGGGTGCACCTTTGGCAAAAAATGATAACTGAAGGTGTGTTTTTGAGCCTAAATTCCCAGAGATCCAATCATTAGTGAGTTGAACATTTTCACCCAATTTTAACCCAAGTTTCACCCAATGTCTCAGACAGAAAGAAACTGAGGGTGGATCACACTGATCGAAACAGTTCCCTTAATACATATGAAATAAAGCTTTTGTGTGACAGCAATTAAACGCTGCACTTTGAGAACTGAGAAGTTCTCGACGGAGAAAGTACTACATGTAGGAAGAGAAACAATACAGCACAGGGACTGTGACATTGAAAGCACTCAAAAATAAAGAAAGTGTAACTCACCCTGTCTGGCTGCCCCCCTGCTGTTTAACTGGGCCATTTTCAAACTACCAACTAATTAGCTTAATGACATGTCCACAAAGAACACCCCCCCGCCAACTGAGAATTATCTATATTCTACTTAAACGTCTGTCTTCAAGAAAAACTAATTGCCTCAAAGAATCTGTGAAAACACTTATGAGTAATCCCTTCAGGATCCAAGTAGAAGTGCAGACATGTCTTTCCTCTCTCTGCCACAATGAAGGAGCAGAGGAGAACTGGTTAACCTTCATTTAATTAAAGTAACCATCTCTTGGCTGTTTCAGATTTCACATAAGGAACATTTGCCATTTGACAAAAGTGAGACAGAGCTTGTGAGCTAAATTAGACTGCACTCACATGACACACTTTTCTCACAGCAACTTAAGGTGATTTCGGACCACAGAACATTTTCCTGGTTCTAAAACTCCTGGACCCAACACAATTTTTACCACTCACACTCTTTTAAGACGGGTTTCAAGGCAAGTACTTCCCCTGCAAAGAAAGAACCTTCACTGACATGAGTGTGACTGGTCTGTACTTTAGTGTACACTGACTGGGGAAACACATGAATGACACTTAGAGAAATAATGTAATGTAAGAGAAATGTAAACACTGGTTAAATGCTATCCATACAAGTCTTGGCTTACTGAGCCTATATGCAATGAGGTTGTAAGTTGCTGTATGTCAAGCAAAACTATGTGACTCTGCTAAACCAATCACCTTTTGGCCAATACATAATTTCAGTGTTGTTCCTTTTAGAGCGTACGTAAACAGAAACAAAAGCTCTGAAAGTATGCAGTTCTCAGGGGAGCATCTTGCAAATCTCTGTTTAAAAAGCGAAAATAACAAGCTGAGTGTCAGAGTAAAACGTAAGAGAGACGGACAAAGACAACAGGGTCTTCAAAAAATCTGCACAACAATTAATTGTGTGTGTTTGTGCGTGTGTGCGTCTTCATTACCTGTTATCGGGGTCTGGTACGGTCATGGCTCGGGTTACGTAGCACATTTTCAGAGGTATGCACCTCCTGTCTCCGTTCAGAGAAAGGTACGGCTGGGTAGGTGGGCTCGGAGGGTCGAATGAGGAGGGAGCGCTGCCGAGGCGCGGGGACTCAGGAGGGGGGGTCTCCCATCCGATCTCTGACACTGGGGAGCCCTTTTTGACGTATGGAGTGGCCTCACGCATGTACTTAACTGTAAAGGAAAGGAAGACTCTCAGAACATAGGAAGCAACGGGACACAAAAATAGCACATGTTGATATTTGATCTGAAGTCACATAGTGACAATAGACAAACAATACAAACAATAGACAAAGAGAACTGACACTCATTTCTTGCTCCGAACAACACGCGTGTTGCATATTTTTCCTCACACACTACACATTCTGATTTAGTTTTATAAACCACTCTAGAAATTAAACCATGCACACACTTAGTCTTTTTTATTTAGCATTTGAATTAGATCAGGGCCGACACTGCAGTGCTTTTTTTGTGGTATCATTTTAGGATCATTTTAACACAGAGATCAGTTATGTCTGAGCACAGCGTTTGACCTTGTAGTCAGCTCTTAATCACAAAAACATGCGCCTTTCAGTACTAATAGGTAAACTGTAACTTGCTGTTTTGAAGGTAGGCTGTCTCTGTCACAAGTGAGAGGAAGGATGTGGGGACACCGCACGTGTATAAAAGCACAGGCAGAATGGAAACGGTTCAATTATGATACAGCTGAGGCATTTGGTTAAGTATTTCAGACGGCACAAGCCAGGAGCAGAGAGATCATTCTCAGCAACAGCTCTGTGCATTAATAATGGTTGAACTTTTGGTGCAAAGGCCCCAGGAGGGTGCAGTGCGCGTGTAGACTATGGAAACTTCTCAAACAAAAGAACTGGTGTGCTTGAGTTTCAACGCCTTCTATAATGGATCCTCAACCAAAAGTTACTGGAATAGAAAAAAACAGAAGTCATCAGAAATGCGCAAGAAAGCCAAAGGCTGAAACACGCCACTCTATGACTGCTGCTGCGCATTAGGAGATTATAAGTGTAACACGCTTATCTGTGGGTGCTGCTGATGTTTTGCCAGTAGTTACTTCTACAGTAACAAGAGTCAACACATTTTTGATTTCATATGGTTGTGTTTGATGGATCGATTCCAGCCAAGGACATTCCCCTCCATATCTCTCATCTGCCTCTCCAGTGTCAGCTGTTTAACCTAGACAGACTCCCCCAGGAATAATCTTAGAAACTGTGTGCAACGTGCTATGTTACTGTTGAAGTGTATGCAAATAAACCTTATGTCTGCACAGACAGCATGAACGAATGCCACCACGCCCAAAAGCCAAAACAGATTCACGTAGCTGTGCAAAAGTTTTTTTTTTTTAAAAACGTACTGTAATGATAATTAACACCTCGTCCCCGCATCTACAGGCAGAAGGATCAGGGCAGTCCCTACTGTATTTACTGTTGGGAACTTCATAGCTGAGACATATGAGTAACCGGCTGAGCAGGAAGCTTTACTGTTAAAAGCAAAACTGTAAATCATTTAAGGCTTGATAACTAGTTTAAATTCCTCATGCCCCGGGGTTTGAGAAAGGAAAAGAAAAGAGAGAGAGGACACATGTCTGAGTGAAAGACAGCAATAGAGAGGAAGAGATGAAGTAGGTGCTCAGCATGGCTTTTATGTCATGAATGTTCTGAATCCTTGGTATGGCCCGTGTGTTTAATTGGCATATCCCACCATATAGACGCATATAATTGGTATACGGATGGTGGCATCTGCAATCCAGCATGTGAACTATTCTCAGTAGAATCACTATAGAGCGCTATGAGATGGTATAACAAGCCTTACTGCCAACCTGTAGCGGAGAGATGACAGGCTGACACATAACACGGAGGAGGAGACAAGGGTGATGTGACAGTGTCCTCAATGGACCTACGGCAGTGACGTGATGCAACTACACAGCAGAATAACCCACACAGTCATATTACAGGACTAAAAGGCGACTAATAAGGTTGTTAAAATCCCAACATAATACAAGTCAATGGACTGCAGAGACTAAATCTACTGCAGTTAGATGATAATAATCATGTCTGGTTTTGCTTGTTAAGAGACGTGCATTTACAGGACTAAAGTGTGAAGATTTTAATTTGGTAAGGAAAATGAAAGGAAGAAAAACACTTTTTGCTGCAAACATGACGAGGCCCCAGAAGAACATGAGCAAAAAAATGATTTAGAAAGTGTGTGTTTAAGCTTTTAGTCCAATCTTTGAGTCCAATCTTCAATACTTCAAATAACTGACGATTAGATTTGGTTTTAACGGCCATCACATGCACTGCATCGTTTCGTGCTCCGCAAGATAGTGAATCTAAGGATTTGTCTAGAATAAGTTATGCACATCTCAGCCACTAAAACAAACCTGTTCTAAAACGAAACTGCACGTCTGAGCAACAGCAAGTTGAAGCTAACAAGTGGAAACCACAAGAACTGTGGTGGATCAGTACAGTGTTCTTGTCTTATTTCCTAGCTTCTGATGTCGGCAAGATGTTGACAAGAAAGAAGTCAATAAAAGGGCTCAGTTACCTTCTCTTTTTGATTAACACATATGCATGTGTGTTCTCCGCACTGCAAATATTCAAATATTCGAACTTTGAAATGGAAAGGAAACTGCAGTTACATGAAGCTGATGATGGAATAATCATTTCCAGCACTTTGTGGACTGACTAAACTGAAAACAAATTAAAAACAACAGCTATAAAGGCACACTGCTTACTGTATTATTTGTTTTCAGTTACCATTTACAGTCTGGCAAGAGGAAATGTAAACTCTTTGCGTAGTATCACAGTTCCCAGAAATGGAGTTGTAAGTGTTTCCAGAGAAGGGAAATAAATGGGATGTAGTCCATGCGATCATTACTCTAGAAGTACGTACATGTGTGTGCGTTCCCCTGGGTCTTGTTTCCATTCTATTACAGCACCAATGCGGTCAGATCTGCGCAATAACCTCAATAGCACAAGAGGAACGTGGAAAGGGATCACGCTACTTAATTTGAAACAAGGCTGCGAGCTTGTTTGCTGTGACATAAGTCAAACCATAAATTCCAAACGAGGTGCTGTCCTCCTCCCATCTGCTTTATTTCATTTGAATTATTTGTGGCCCCCCAAAAGCCACGATACAAGCGTACCTAAATGTTTTTTTATTGTTATTTCCATTCACTGCTTAATTTAGAAACAGCTTGCCGTTACAGAAGTCATGATGCAGATGCCTGAATGCATCACTGCAGCTGTTCAACTCCAAACTTTCATGCCTGCTGATGACATCCAAGCACCATTTTTATTTGTTCTCAATCCCCCCTTAAACATTTTACTGAGAGAAAGAGAAACATTACTTCTGAAGCTTTGAAGTTTGCTACGTTAACAGCTGATGGATTACAATGATGTCTCCAACAGTTGCGGGGAATATACACACATTTGTTCAGTTGTATTCCTCAACATGTGTGCTTGTGCAGAACAAACCTCTCCCCAAATATTCTCTGCCCTGCATCATCAGACAGAGATCATCAGATATTACTTTATCTATCTCGTTGGGTTCTTTTTATCTATTGGTACTTAATGAGGTCTGAAGTCATTTGACTTTCTACCATATGCTCTAAATTTGATGCTTTATTTGCGAAAATAAAAAATACACCAAAGGGGAAAAAAAGACCAACTTCATTAAAATCCGTGGGAGAGAAAGTAGAAGGTAGAAACTGGAAAGAGGACAAACCAAAGAAAAGAGGTAAAAAGGAAGAAATCATTCGCTCTGACTCCCACGCCTGTATCTGAATACTACAACAGCACAAAATGCCTTTACAAATCCTCCTCAAGGGATTTTTTATAAGATTTCAAAGTGAAGGTCTTTTTCACAGTAAAAAATTGGTGGCGAAATTTCAAATGTGCAAAAATAAAGTTACTCGTTACAGTGAACTTTAAACTTGGTGTCAAACTGTTTCTACCTCTCTCAAGATGCGCCACTTTCCACAGGTAGACCAGAAGAAACATTAAGTTTATGCTTTGCTAAAAAGTCATTATTCAATAACTAGACACTGACAGCAGAGGGGAGAGACAGAATTTGGCACATGTAACATTAATGCTAGAGACAGGTGTAACATTTGCACTCACTGCAGGACCAGTTCTAGGCTAAACTGGAGTCAGACAACAATACAACATTAAGCCAGAGACCAGTTAATTTAAAAAGAAAAACGAACACACAAAATGGTCATACAGGAACAACAATTTATCCTGTTGTTAACAGTAGTTCACTTTCTGTAGGGCTTTTTTTTGCTTAATTTGTAATCTAATTTGGCTAGTCAGGTTTATTTTAGACCAATCTGTGAGTATCTCACTTTAACCTAATATGTTTAGCCTATTTTAGTTGAATACTAGCCCTGGCTAGCGAGTCTTCCAGTGGTTCACGTACACAGCGGATCCTCTCACTGTGTAAAATATAGACGACATAAAACAAAACAAAAAGGAAAAATGGACTCTTGAACATGCATCAGCATTATTAACTACCTAAAATGAATCAAATAATCTTTCAAAAAAAACAATTATTTACGAATACTGCAGCCAGCCACCAGGGGGACTCTCCTTGCATTGTCTTCAGAGCCGTTTGCTGGAGGGAAGATTCTACGGGGCGATGTGCTATGTTGAAACAAATCGCTTATTTTCACCATTAACGGGCCCATAAATGTTATTGCTAATGTCTGTCAATATGTAAAAGGCCCTCACTTAAATATTCCACTGTCTGCTTACCTTATCTATCTTAAATGAGCCTGTAAAATGCTTTGTAGCCCAATCGCCTCATCAGTCACTGTGTTTACCTTCTCCTCAGTCTCCCATGTTCATCCATTGTCATTAAAAGTTTGAAATTACTCAGAAATAGTAAAAAATAAACTAGTGTCACTGTTATTTAGTATTATTATTAGTATTATCATTATAACATTAGCATGCTAGCAAAAATAACTTAGTAACCAAGGCAGAGATATAAGTCAATTAAAATTGGCTATGTACATCGACATAAATTCCAGATTGCACACATGGGTTTCACAGTATATATGATGAAAGCTGCTATTTTTCTAAGTGTTTAGTTTAAATAGCTGGCTAGCATAAGGCTAACAATGCTTGATTTGTAAAGTGGTGTTGGGTGTTTCTCAGCTAAAGTCAGGGTTCTAAATGAGTGTTTTTAAAAACTAGCCAATGTGTTGAATCAAAATTTCCACTTGCCAATGGGTGAAAATAAGAGAGATTAGCCATTCTTGACCCGTCAGCCATTTAGTGTGAAACTTTCTTTTCCTTGTTTTCGCTAGCTCCCCTGCCTCCTTCTTTTAAAAAAGGACACACACACACACACACACACACACCTACGCAGTCATGAAAACAGGAACAAATATAAATGTAAATGACACCACTTATATTAAAATCCAGCTAGCTAGGTGACATGACCCAGGAACAATAAAGGCCAAAACATTTTGACAACTTTTGCTTGCGGTTAGGGATAAATGCTCTGCCTCCTGTCTTGTCCAACTAGCATCACGTTGACAGCAGCATTACAAGCAGATGGAGTGACAGCGTGGATGGATAATCACATATTAGCAGGAAACCAGGAGAGTCAAACGGAGAGTGATATTTAGGTGATATTTAGGTGATATTTGGGTTAGGGGCGGGACTTCTACCAGAGATCGGCTGTTAACCCTTTGTGTTCTGTAATTATTAACTAAAAATAACGGAAAGCGGCTGTATTGGTAGCGACGACCCAGAAGCAGCTGGATATTGGTATGGACGTATCAATTCTACACTCCTGTATGCTGTCGGCTTTCGCTCCGAGTCTGTTCGTTGTTTTTCCTTCTTTCTGGCTGTGTCCGAAATCGCCCCCTAACCCCTATGTAGGGCCCTATATAGAGGTTACGCCATTTTGTAGTAGTGTCTGAAACATTAGTGCTCAAATTCTATGCCCTACATAGAAGACTCAAAATTTCCCATGAAGCATTGCAAAAAGTAGTGTCCATCCAATGGGTCACTCACGGGTGGTGGATATACCATCATGCATTGCGTGGCTGTGAGTGAGATGCATTTTGAAGCTTCGTCATGAAAATAATCACGTTTTAGTAATGTGTAAATTATAATATATCTATATACCTATCGTGTCTGGCATTTGTAACAAACTACTTTTGTTTTATTTATTCTAATAAATAATTAACATTTAAACCAAAAAACACTATTATTAGAAAATCTTCTCGTTTCACTGCCAGTTACCACTGTCTCGTCAATTATTTTATAAAACTTAAAAATGTGAGAAAAGTAGCTACAGTGTTTATGGGAAATGTAGGAAGTACTGACAGGGGGACAAATGACTAAGAACAGTAGAGCAGCTCTGACTGACATGACTGCCTCATGCATCACCGGCCAAGCTGGCTAGTAAGTTTTCATTAACACCTGCCATATTAACTTTAACCTGCATTTGGTGGGTGTTGATTTAGAACCCTGGATAAAGTATAGATTAATGATGGTATGACTTTATTTTTCCTATATAAAATCTTAAATCTTAACATCAAAGAAAGACATTGACATTTACCTCACATGATAGGGAGAAATCAGCTGACATCCAGTTCTTCCTTTTAATCATCTGCTCTGCAATGTGGCATATTTTAACCTTAATCCATTTTTGTTCTCTGTTATTGCCACATCTCTATGAGGTAATATTGGTCAGATGTAGCAAATCTGGTGCCCATGAAACACATGACCAGCTCAGAACCAGCAAAACAGGATAGCTCAGACGCTCCATTCACTAGTTGCCCAAACTCTCTAATATACGACTCTGGTTTCTGTCCCGTCGTCCATCTTTTATATACAGTTTATGAGTTAGTAAAAGTAGCTATGGTTGCCTTGCCATTATTTCTTCGGATTGTGTCCATCTCCTCATACACCACCAAAACAAAAAAAAAAAAAAACAGCAGGTCATAAAGAAAGCAGCAGCTATGAACTTGCATCTTTTACACCCAGTAAAGTTCAACGCCACACAGGCTACATCCACTTTTTGGTGCTTTACATCAAAAATAAATAACTGCCACTTCCTCTACAGCACTATATCACGTGTTATTTGCTAGCATTCACAATAGAAACAACACAAGCAGAAATTCAACAACTAAACAAAATAACTCACCAAAAGCGCTGTGGTTTAGTTATACTGAATCTCAATGTATTATTATTCAGGCTTCTAAATCAGCTGATCATACACGTATCTCTCTTATCAGCTTCTCTGCTTCTTACTCTCAACCTCTTAAAGGCATACTTTTTAAACTTTTGCCCATTAAATTGTCAACTGTTAAATCAATTCTTTAATTGATTTATGCATTTTAAGAATCTATTAGTCACTTATTTATATCACATTTTCTCATGGGTTACACAGGTCTACTTTAGTCAGTATTACACTTCATATTTTGAAGTGAAAAAAAAATGAATGTGAATGTGGACTCAGTAGTTTGCATGCAGCTAAGTTTAGTCAATTGAATAAAAGCGCACTGATCTCTGAAAAAAGAAAAGAGAAGTGCTCAAAGGTTGCTTGCAAAAAAAAACAAAAAAAAAAAATCCAAAAAGCAGAAGCAAATGAAGGAGCTCTGCTCACCACATTGTGTGTTCAACGGACATGTCAACAAACAATAGCCTGAATGTTTAAGATCTCAAAACTTTGTATTGCATGATATTCTTAGCAGGTGCCTTTGGCCAAAGTGACTTAAAGTGACTCAAATACTGACTGTCCAATCAGTATATGCAGTAGGTCTGCCAAGCTTTTTATTTCTTATCAAAATCATTCACGTACCTATCATGTGCACAGTAAATATCCGAACAGTAGGATGTAATGTAATGTAAAGCAGTATCCATGGTCATTTATTCATTAGGGTATAATCATCTGTCAGTATTTTAGAATGAGCACTTTGTGGGAAGCAAATCCTCTTTAACAGAGCTGTTTCATCGTTACACCAGTCTACGGTAGCCCATGATGGACAAACCATCATGTTGTTGCGGAAATATTTATGTATTCAGATGAGACAAAGAGTCTCCTCTGTGTTCCTGTGAAACTTTGTCGTTTTGTACACTTTCATCACTTCATTTTCTCTACTCATGCATGCGTGTGCAAAGCTCAACAGCCCGTCAGAGAGCTACTGCCGATTGACACACATGCTGAATCAGGTGAAAAGCTGCCAGCAAGTGGCAATAGTGCAGGACATACCACAAGAACAAGGGTTGCATACACGAAACAGCCTGACCCCAGCAAACGGCTGACAATCGATTCGATGTGCCACGGCCCTTAAAGAAAACCAGAAACTGCGTTCAAAAACAGAGCCCCATTCGATCCTTAAAGTCCTTTCTACTTTGTTACACTGAAGTCTTTTTCCCACACATGTACTTTGGAAAAGAAGCACATGCAAAACGTAAGTACATTTCTCTGTCATCCAAGTTAAAGCTTTTCTGTGAACAGAATCTGAAATACTTGAGTAGAGTCACTGGATATTTATTTACTTATTTTAATTTACTACATTCTTATATTCTCAATGACAAAAGATGAACCATTTGCTGCACTTAACAGATAAAATCCAAAAACTTGGACATAAAGTACCTGGACAGACATATTTCTAGTATTTTTTTAAATGGGAGTTGTAGTTTGTTTAGGCTCATTAAGTAAACATTTAAACAGCGGTTAATCCAAACATGGCATCATCGACTTCTACAGGCGAGTATAGAACATTACATGTCCGTTGAGGTAACTGAGGTAGATCTTCCTACTGCCAAAAAACTGTTTACACAAAGTAACTTGATCACCATTCACTCAAGCATGTGTGCATCTCCCCTTATTTCCATAGATGGCAAGATACTGACTAAAAAAACCACAACCACAGACAGTGTGAACAGATGGTAGTTTTTTGAGTCTGCTTTTGACTCATCGACCATGACATAGATTCAACAGAAGTCAGTGAAACCACAGCACAGACTTTATTATGTGTCACTTTTGGTTCGCCTTTAAAATCCGTTTTAAAACCCCAATGTAAGCATTAAACTATTTTCTCCGCTGTAGAAAAAGTTCAGTTTTAAATAGTCAGCGGCAAGGAAACAGGGCTAAAACCAACACAATCATCGCATCCGGAGGGGAAAGGAGTTTTTGTCTCCTTCAAACAAAGCCGACGGGGAAAAAAAAACAGATGAGCCACTGCTTTTGTTTTGACTGTATAAACATTCAGAGAATAAGGGAATGAATGATTCAATTTATTATCTTGGCCACAACAATCACCAGTGCAGCGCCACAGTTGCTGTTATTATAATCACCGTCACCTGCTCTGAGTCAGACTCCACAAGCTGTAACAAAAGAGATGAGAGTTCCTCTGATGACATAAACACTCAGCTGGTAAACACAATGACTCTCTCTCTCTCTCTCTCTCTCTCTCTCTCTCTCTCTTTATTTCTCTCTCTCTCTCGCTCACTCACACACACACCCACACACACTCAATATTGACTGTAGCATTGGTCTAGACAACACCGCTGATGACTAAACTTGACAGCACACATGAAAACACATGTACATACACATTACTGCTGACAGTAATATCTTTTACACACACACATGCAAACACACGCACAGACTCATCCAGATGTCAGGTGAAGACAGGTTCGGCTTGTTACGGGCTCCACCAGAGAGTTTACAGGACACTGACTCATTTCCTGCCTGCTGGCGTGTGGCAGGTGTTCTTTATTGTATTCTGCTTCCATGTGGATGCTCACAAATAGGACTATTGTGTGTGTGCGCCGAGAAACATATGGAGGAATAGTTTGTTTACCTACTATTACTCACACAGTACTTCTGGTGGGTTGTGTCTTTTCGCAAAACAAAAACGCAAGAGCAGAATGTAGCATTTCAGCATTTTTGCTTTGCATATCTTTGGGCATTCCATCTGAAAAGGTTTTGACATCATCGCAGTCGATCTGATAATGTTACACAATGTGGGACATGGCATTACACGTTGAGTCGGACGGGTCATTTGTAATCAGATCTAAAACAGGAACGATTGTTACTTAATTTTACTGAAAGGAACGTCCAAATGAGTTCGCACAATGCTGATTATTGTAATTTTAATTTTAAATCAATTGTCTGTGGTGACGAACCAGCAGCTATGCTAAATTCATAGAACTCAACTTTGTTTTTAGGCAATAGGCTCCAGGACACTTGGCTTTTTTGTAACTTGTGTGAAAGAAGCAATATAAAAACAGACTACGGAACAAAACAAAATCTGCAAACTACTGTGCAAAAAGCGGTTGGCGAAGGTAAGACCTCAAATAATTTGTGTATGGTCACAAAGTTAGTCACAGGCATTGCCTATATGCAATCTGACCTCTCATTGTTTGAGGTAGGTATCTATTTCTTTGACCTGCTTATAAATAAGTCACTTACATTTGGAAACATTTTATCCACGATAGACATTTCAGTTATTTTTATAAACACAGAAGAATTGAACTACACAATGCTCCACAGGAACTCTTCTAATCTCTTTTCATCTTTACTCTTTACACTGAGAGAAACAAAAAGTAATGCCTACATGGTGAGACTGAAGTTTCCATCATCACCACATGAAACCTCATTATATATATAACTAAATAATAGAAAGAGAGCAAAACAGACTAACAACCACACACAAAAAAAGTAGTTGCAGTTGTTGACTGCTGGCAGGTAATGGGGTCATATCTCTAAAGTTTCCACCCTGACTATTTCACAGGCTCACTGTGGGTGGTTGATATTAGAAGAGAAGGCAGATTAACACCTGTTTTTGTGTCTGAAGGCCCAACAAGAATTCCTCAGCAATACATAAGGGATCAGTACATTTTAAACCAACTGGCTGAAACGACATGACATCCAACCATGTCTAAAAGCAGTGTTCATACAAAGAAAAGGTGTGTGCTGTTTGCGTGTTTTCATCTCGACATAATGAATCGTGCGATTGACAAACTGTTTCCTCCTAAGAGGCATCCACAGTGTTGTTACAAGCATTGGAAGTAGCAGAAAAAAGGAGCTCTTTCCCTTGTGCACACCTGGCCACTTGACCTTTTTCCCAGACATTTGGACATGTCGCAGAAGGAGAAGCACAGATCAGATTAAAATAACAGAATTTAGTTTCAGGGTCCTGGTATTTCTCACAGTAGCTGAACTCTGGATTATTTTTTCCTGTGCTTTTTTTCCACTGTGTCTCTTGTGAAAACAACACACAGAAAACTCAAACCTTGGTGGCCTTCATTACTGTGACCTGCTGTAAGCTGTGATTTAAAGGTGACCTTATTAGGAAGTGTTCCAAGTGGACCTCATTAGCACACAATCAAACAACAAATGTCAGGCTGCAAGCAACACTCTGTACACAAACTGCACAAATTCCATAAGTATGCAGCTGAAGACCAAATGTGAACATAACCTGACCTTCAGGTAACTTGGAGCGAGGAGCTTTGTGACACTGCTGCAGAGCTCTGACTGATCCCCTTGGGGTATTCCCTTGTGGGTTTTCAGACTGCATGCTGAGCACAGCAGAGATTCTTTCTTGAGGGACGCTCTAACATAGTTAAAGGCTCAAAAGTGACGAGGAAGCTTGAACTCTGAATTTAAACCGCTCTCAAAGCCTGCGTCAGGTGGGACGAAGCAGTCGCTGCCTTATTCAGCCAAATCCATCCCTTATCTTCCAAATGAGTTTCCAAGATCATTTGTCAGGGCTTTAGTAAAATACACAGATTACAAACTTGCAAAATCTGTCTCTCTCACACACACAAAGACACGATCAGATAAAAAAAAGAAAAAAAAGAAAGCATTGGCACCATCCACTCTCATGAGACAGCCACTCTCTCTTAAGAGATGAATCAAAAGTTTCTCTCTTGATGTCTTCTCTCATGTGCTACAACCTGCTTCTCTCAAATGTCTGAAGGTGGCTTACACTCCGAAAGTTTTTAAAAAAGGAAAGTAGCCCTCATTTTTGAAGCTTTACATATCACCGTTAATGTCTTCATTCCTGGAACTGAATGTGTAGGCCTTCACGATTGGTTACATATCTGGGGACTTTCACACATGCAAAAAAAGGACCCAAGAAACCACCCGAAAATGGAAACTATTATGTTTAAGTAAATGACGTCTGTTAAACTGAAACAGTAGCGAAGAACTGTCTCCTTGTTATTAGGAAGTTAACCCTCACAGTCATTTTATATCAACTTCTTAACCTCCCTCATTAGCTCTCCTTCTGTTTCGGCCTTTATCTCACTCCCTCTCAGCACTTTCCCCATTAAATTCACATTTCAGCTCTGCCCGCTCACATTTCTCCCCCTTTGTCTCACCCTGCCTCCTCCCCTGCACCGCTCCCCCTCGGCTTCTTTCATATCCCGATAAGGTTTCAGCTGGGACCAGCTTTTCCCTCCGCAGCAAAGCCAGGGCATCCCCATGGGAAGGATCATCACCATGTTTGCATGTGTGTATATGAGGGAGGGGTGGTGTGCATGTGTGCATGTGAGGGAGGGAGGGAGCAGGAAAGAGACACTTTGTTCTTCCTGTCTTTGGTCCAAGAGTCCTCCCAGAACAGGGATAAAAACTCAGACGTCGATGCTCAGCCTTCACAGTGGGATCCGCCAGTCATCAGCCCTATCTTCATCTTCTAAAAACAACTGTAACGCACCAAAGCGGTGGCACACTTGAGGAAATGTAAGGCCCCTCAAAATTATATAACGGCCTTGAGAAAAGCAGCAGGGAAGGAGAGACAATATGAGTTTGATCTTTCATGACTGACATCTGTGGTTGCGTAATAACCGCTTCCTTAAATCCGAACTGTTCCCTTTTTCAATTGTATTTTATCGTGAACCTGTGCAAATCCGAGAATTGGCTTGTTGCCTCTTGCTGTAATTTCGGGATTTTTACAGTAAAAAAAAGTTTCCCTTCTTGTCACTTCTTGGCAATATTCGCATGGCGACAACAAACTGAGACTTCGGAAATGAACAAAAACCAAGTAATTTGATGGAGATTGGATATTTGGAGATTGTAGGCTGTTGCTATAAACATATCCACCTCTTCTTTCTTTGCTCTTGTTATTTATCAACCCTTTCTCGGAAGAATAATACATTCCAATGCGTCAGTGTTCGGAGCCCTGCTGTTTTTCATTCTGTTTCTGTAATCAGGGAGTGATTTATTCCAGGGACACTTAATGAATGCAATCAGCTGTCAGGTAGAAAAGCAAACCTACAGTGCTGTGTGCCCTGAGGACCGCTAACTTACAGGAGGAGATGCATAGAGCCACCCAGCACCAGTGTGTTGAACAGACATGCTGACGTTCTCGTTCTCTCAATGAATGCTTCTCTCAATGAAGGATGAGGTGACCATGCATAGTAATGATCAGAGCTCCCCCGAGGTCTATGACTGCTCCTGAACGTTTGCTGAACTTCTGAGACATTTCTGAATTTCAGCCACAGGATGACTTTGTCTAGTTAGTATGTATTATTGCCCCACACGTGTGCGTCAGTCTGATGATATCACACCAACACGCAGGATACGGGATGAAAAAGTTTGGGGTCCCCTGACACCTTCCTCTCCCCCTCTACAGTTTCTGTGACATTCTCTCTCACACACAGTTTGCCTACCTTCCAGAGTCACCTCTTTCCCTGCCCGTTTCAGCGCCTGCACAGCCTCGTCGTGGGTTACGTCCCGCAGGTTCATGCTGTTCACGGAGAGGATGGCGTCCCCGACATACAGAGCCTGGGTCTGGTCCGCTGCGAGCCCCTTGAATATTTTACTTATCAGAATGGGCATCTTATTCTCCTTCCCTCCTTTGATGCTGATCCCGAGTCCCCCGATTTCCTGCTTGGTCACCTTGACGCACCGCTTTTTGTTGGCGATCGCCTCGGGCACTCGCTCCGGGAGGTCCGTGAACGCGGTGCGCACAGGTTGGGGGCCATTG
Source organism: Mugil cephalus (assembly GCF_022458985.1). Classification (NCBI taxonomy): domain Eukaryota; kingdom Metazoa; phylum Chordata; class Actinopteri; order Mugiliformes; family Mugilidae; genus Mugil; species Mugil cephalus. Next base: position 13,824,603 of record NC_061780.1, read on the forward strand.
TTGGAGTTGGCGTTACTGTTGTCAAGGTAAGATCCGTTAGTGACGCCGTTGGAGTTAACATCGTCGCCGTCGTTAACGCCGCTCTCCTCGCAGCTTAACGTGAGCGCTACCTCGTTCAAGTTAACCAAAACTTTGTGCCAGCGCTCCCGCACCAAAACCTCCACAAATCCACTTTTTTGGACTCCGAAGCCACTCGAAACTCCCGTCGCTACTACCACCGCCATCTTTGGCGCATATCTGTAAAATCACATGTGATTAAGTTCCCGGCACGCTCTCACACATTAACTTCCAGCCTATCTCTGCTCACACTCGAGCCGGACTTTGCACCCTCTCGAGTTTTCTGCGGGACTTGTCAGGCGTCCCGCTCAAGCAGCCCGAGTCCTTTCGGCGCAAGTTACCCTCCGCTCCGCCTGCCCCGGATCCTGTCTACTGGGTGGAGTTTTCCTCCCCCCGCCGTTAGCCGATCCCATCTCCAAATCCTGCGTGCACAAAAATTGTGCATCCTTTACGAAGTCTACTTACTCGACAAACCAACTGTTGGAGAGATAAAATAAAACAAATAACAATAATTGTAGAGATTTTATGAAACCCACCACTTCTCCATCTAGTTGATGTTGATCACATTTACCACGATGTGGCCTGTATTGTTAAAATAAGCCATAGTCGTTTCACTGCTCTACCAAGGAAATATATCTAATTAATAAATGAAAGAATACATTCTTATTGGTGCTCTGTTTACCACTAATGTGATGGAAAGCAGCCCGTGTTCTTTATGACAGCTATTTGAAAACATACAACTGACAATAAAGATGAATCTAAAACAAATGGCTCTACTATAGATTGTAAGTCTTCTAATGCCTAGTCTGTACCCCTTTTTATGTACACGACCGCGTTCACATCACACAGGAGACACCGGTTACGCGCGTACAGGAATGCGCTGAGGGGGAGAGAGAGAGAAAGAGAGAAAGAGAGAGAGTCTCTCCTCTGACCATTTGCTCTGAATTATTATTATTATTATTATTATTATTATTATTATTATTATCATCATCATTATGATCATCATTATTCCAAAGAACATCTAGTCTCTCCTACATGTTCCAGAGACTTCAACCAAGTTGGACAGTGAGGGTACAGCCAGTGTCTCCATAATGAGTAGAGCCACTGGGTGATCTGAGTTCAAGCCCAGTCAGAGGTTGAGGCAGATTAAATAGGAACAAATACCAGATACCAAATGATACTTTGACGTGATCAGGAAAACAAGCAAACAATTTTGACCATTATGAGAGCAACTCTCTAAAGCCCTTAACAATTCAGAAGAAAGTGCACTTTGCTACTGTCATCATGAAGCTGAAGCTTTACACCTGAAGAAACCACACTGTGCACTGTCCTATTAGCAAGGTGGTGACGCCACCTACTGGTCACTTTTTAAAACAATGTTTGCCTCCGAGAGGGCCAGGAACAAAACAAAGTGAAGTCCACTCCGGTGAAACAATAAGACATTATTCAAGAGCAACCAAGCGATTGCAATATGCACTACCCAGGGCAAATGGTGAAAAGAGATAGATCGCAAGATAGATCTATCCTAAGACAGATTGCAGACATAATTACATGTTTAGGAACAGGTCAGTTGCAAGTTGCAAAAAAAGCGAGTTATTAAACAAAGACCTTTTAAGTCAGACTGGAAACAGACAAATTCCATAGATTCTGGATGATCTGGAATGAACTCTGTGGTATAGATCAGTTCAGACTGAGGCATAGTTATCTTTTAGGAAGTATATTATTTCATATAGAGTTGGTACTGATTAACTGAAAGAATACACATACATTAAGTCCTGTTATAAAACGATATTATTCATATCAGGAAATCCAATGAAGTGTAGTAGAAGGAATACTGTCCTAAGCCAAGCTTCCTCAAACGCCCGCCCACAAAACTACATGAGATCATTACTGCTGAGCTGCAGCAAAGAGAGGATTAATTTATTATTCTGTGAAAGAGACTGCAGCAGAAAGACTGAGAATATTTTGGTTTTTAATGAGGTGGAGGAACCGCAATCGATTCTCACTTTTATATGGAAATGAGTTACCAGATGAATTGTGCATTCTTTGTTGTGGTAATGACCTTCAAAACAAACAAACAAACAAATAAATAAAGGAACGGAGATCACGGTCTAATTAAAGGTGATTGTATTTAAAAGTTGTTAATGAATCTGTTCTTAATCCTCAGCCAGCCTAGCCAGTCGGTTGCACTCTTTGCTTTCATTGCAGCCTCAGAGAGTTTGTATTGTTGGGCTATGAACTGGCTAACTGGAATAATTAAGACAATGGACTTGGAAGTGGAGAGCATTTCTACACTGCAAGAGTCAAGTTAAAGAGGTTAACTAATACATCTTATGACCCAATTTGCTCCCGCTTGAAGTAAAAACACGACACAACTTTTTTGCTCTTTCGTAACCCAACCTTCTTCTTTGTTCTTCTTTTCATCTTTCCTTCACTGACTCCTCTCTGCTTTTAGCACTCATCCTTATTTTAGATGTTACTCTCTCTCTTGGTGTCTTTCCCCGCCTCCATGACATCTCACTTCCTTCATATCCTTCTTCCGTTACCCTTTCTTGTTTCTTTCCATTTATCATCAGTGCAGCTTTGCTCTTTCAACATGTCACTGGAGCACACTTTTCATTTATTACTTTGAGCTAGGTATGACATTAAGTACACAAAGGAACACTGGCAGATTTTTTTCTTTTTTTTTTTTGCTCATTTCAGAACTTGCATCATTTATATTCACCTTTAAGCTTCCAGTCGTCACCTTAATATGCCCTTTTTGTTGCACTTTATATAAATGTCTTTTTCTCACCAACAGATGAAACAAAGAATAGTATGAAAGCGGCACTGGCCCCGCCCCTCTGTTTTTCTCACGCAGCACAAACAAAATGGAACATAAAATACCAAGAAAACATGGCGCCAGAGCTTTATGCCCTAAACCACGTTATGCAAAGAAAACCTAATCATAGTTTTTGGGAAATATTCAAGCGTCATCAGTCTAACTCCTAAATCTTCTACACTGAAACCGAATGCTTGTTTTTTTTTTCTCCAGATATAATAGTCAAGAGAAACACACAGTGCAGACAGCAGTGCTGTTAAGGAAACTGTTTCAGTCAAGATTTTTTTTTTAATGCCAGATATATTTAAGTTTAATATAATATAATATAATATAATATAATATAATATAATATAATATAATATAATATAATATAATATAATATAATATAGATCAATATATTAATATATATAATCTATTTAATTGCATTCTCTAAATGTATCATGCAGTTGAATTATCACCTTACTTACACAGGATGAGATGTCAGTAGTCAGCTACCAACTAGCGACCAACAAGAAGACACCAGCTAACTAGCCTAGCCAACGGGATTGGGATTTTCAAATGGGAACCTCCCTTCACTGATGTTTCGTTAAGTTAGGCCCATGACACCTGAAGAAGGCTTAACAGTGAGTTCCAGTGTCCTGGAGTCACCTTCTGTCTCCATGCTGCCAACACACAACCATGTGACTTTCAACCACAGAGAGACTAGCTTAGCCCTTTTTACTGCCATTTGACAAAATTGTGTCAGTCAGGTGTCTGAGCTACCTCTCTCCCTGGAAGAGAAGGGGTGGGATGAGGATACAGACCCTGGCTCAGATAGGTGATGAGGTTCGGGGAAGGTGGGGGAATAAGTATACAGACCAAGGTTCGAGGATACAGGACTGAACCATGACCCACACACAAAATCAAACCACTCAAAAGTGTTACAGTTTGCCCCAACCATGTAGACCAAACCAAAAATAAAAACACACCCAACATAAAGTGAACTGTATAACCATCATGAAGGGGGATTTAGTGCTAGTGTATCAAATGAACTGGCAAATATGTTTGCAGCTGTCAAGTATGTTCAAAAATCAGAGGCGGGCCCTGCATTTACCACCTGAGCCTTCAATGCCCTCCAACTTTATACAACCAACGACAAGTCTCCTTTCCCTCACTGCAGCCACCAGACTCACATATGTCAAATCCTTGCCTTGCAGGCCCTGACAGCCCACCACTGTCAAAAAAAATGCTTGATATTAAAATGAAACACACAAATACACATCCTATAGTAAAACACAATGAGGTTCCACAACTTATTCATCAAGTTGCTATCAGTTCTTTCAGTTTTGAGCTGGTTTAAAGTTCAAGCATTCATGTGAAGTTTTATGTGGAGGCAGAAGAATAAATACTTGACTAGAAATTCATTTCAGTGGACAAAAAACAAAAATGTGATTCTTACCTTTTCAGACCTTTCAATGTTTGAGAAATGCAAATATACATTTTGCAGCCTGAGTCAGTGAGTTGTTTGAGTGACAACAGTAAGTAAACTTGGGCTCTAAACCGTATTTTGCGTCACAAGGCTCAGCTATTAAGGGGTTAATGTCATTGCAAACGAGTGTGAAACAGTAGAGGAGGAGTGTATCTGAATCATTTCCACAGAAATTAAAGTAAACAGAATGAAGGAATTCTCTGTGTGGGGAGCACTGAGTAGTTTGAAAACAAAGAAACAACAGAGCATCTGTGACCTAGAAGGTGAACTCCTGCAACAACATTTACAGCTCATATGATTTGAATTGCCGCGCAAATTGTTATTGTTTTTTTGTGGTTTTTTCTTGTGGAAAACGGTTCCTATCTGAAGTCTGGAAATTATTTTATGATTAATGGTCCACAGCTTTGAAACTGTCCTCTAGAGATGGCCACAGCCAGCAGTTTCCTGTCTGAAGATCAGTTCCTGTGCTCCATTTGTCTCGAGGTTTTCACGAGCCAGTTTCTATTCCTTTCCGCAGCAAATTCTCCAAGGCCTGTCTCACACGGCACTGGGCAGGAAAAGACCAGTGTCAGTGCCCACTCTGCAAGGAGAAGTTCGGCAAAGGCCTCAAACTTTGCGTCAACACTGTTTTCAGAGAGGTGGTGGAAAATTTTAAACCAGGACAAGTGCCGTGTGACTGCTGCCTTAGAAAGACACAAACTGACTAATCCTGTGCACAACCTGCAGAACAAAATATGCAAGAAACACAACAGGATATTGGAGTTCTTCTGCAGGAATGACAACTCTCGTGTTTGAGTCATGTGTACAGAACATTATGACACAGTCCCATTAAATGAAGAGAACTTGTCGAAGTGCAGCATGGTAAACAGAGCAAGAGGAAAGGCAAAGATGAAGCAAGGGCTTACAGTGTGGTTTCTAATCAAATGCTATATCCTCTCGTTTGGTGGTTGCCTTTTTCTGTCAATATTTCTACATCCCTGTAGACAGGGGGTTTTCTGATGGGAGGTTATACTACGTGGTTCAGGCCAGAGGGAGGGCAGGCTGGGATTTAGGAATAATCAGGGAGTTGATGCGTGGGAACCAGACAAAACCCAGGGATGGAAACTGCATCGTAAGCAGGGTTCTAAATTAACTTTTTTGATGACCAGCCGTGTGGCTGGCAACTTTATAAAATTAGCAGCCAATCGAAATTTCCACTAGCCAAATTTTTTTTTCTGGTGAAAATGAGACGGATTAGGCATTCACAACCTGTCAGTCATAAAGCGTTATCATCCCCTGCCTCCTTCCTCTTCTCACCCTCAGATGTCTGTCCCAACCACCAGTGCATTTAGTTTAAAGTTGTTTTTTACTTTACTGTTTAGCTAGCTCCCTCCTCTTTTTACAGTCTATGCTCCCAAGGGAGTAGGTTTCATTTTGACACTGCTGGGCACACAAACGTTCTCCAAGGTAACATTCCTGAAAGCTGATGTTTTTTTGTTTGTTTTTTTTTTTTTTTTGCATTTGCATTTGCATTTGCAAACATTATTTCACATCATGTAGAGCAGATCAATCAAGCAAGGGATCATAGAAAAAGTAGTAGTGAAGTAATCAAATATATAAGGAGGATACAAGAATTCAATGCATTCTGCAATGTTATATGTTAAAGTCACTAATGAAAGACAAGGACGTAACTTTGAAGAATACCCTGAGGGTATAAATAAAGTGACATTTGAACCTTTGAACGAGCAGATTTAGTATTTTTGCCTCTGCTGGCACTGTACCACTGAATCTCAGGACTAACATATCCATCATTATTTCACCTCTGGTCTCTCCTCCTCTACCTCCTCCTGCCTCGTCCTCTCGACCTCCTCTGCCTTCTCCTCCTGCTCCATCTTTTCCAACCTCTCTACTGTCTGTCTCCTGACAAGAATATGCTGATGCAGGACATAGGAACAGATTAGAGATACAATGATCATCTAGTTTGATGGTACAGTTATTACCTGGGAAAAAAAAACAGGCTTTTACTTTCACACATTACATGTAATTTATTCCCCACAAATTTGTGGGAAAAATAAAATAAAACCTCAGATTCATTTAAACGGTTGCTCTCTTCCTCACAAATACATGAAAATAATAAGTAAAAATAACTTTTAAAAGGCATATATCTCCTTGTCATTAAATATTGTCTTTTATTAAATATCTGTACTGTTGAGCCTCTACAGTTATATACATTTTAAATAACTTACACTTAGACTCGGAAAAAAGTGTCTTGTTTTCTTTTCCTTGACATGTAAAATGAGTCTTTATTTTAGTATGTATGGTTGCACTTACAATGATCACATACATATAATACACATTTAAAAATCAGCAATGCTTAAAAACTACAGTGATGACACTGTTTTTTGTTCATGATTTTTTTTTTTTTTTTTTATGTACAGAATGAATTTACATAACCTTTTCATTTTCTATGAAACATGAAATGTGCCCCTTTGCTATTTTGGTGTTAAATTTTAGACATTTAGGATTGAGTTCAGAGACACCACTAGAGGGAGACATTTACTGGTCATTGACAGAGCAAGTAGCGTATTTATTACGACCACATTTTACATTTGTGTACATTTATATAACCAATCAGGAAACTGATCAGGGTGGCACAGTGTCTCGGTAGTTAGCTGATGCCTCCCAGCGAGAAGGTCCGGGTTCGAGTCCAGCTCGGGCCTTTATGGGTGGAGTTTGCATGTTCTTTTCCCTGTGGCTGCGTGGGTTCTCACTGGGTACTCCGGCTTCCTCCCACCTCCAAAAACATGCTTGTTAGCTGATTGGTGACTCTAAATTGGCCCTAGGTGTGTGTGTGAGTGCGAATGTGATGTGCCGGTGTTGTGCTGAAAGGTGACTTTTACCCACTGGCCCTCTGGGTCAAGCTCTATGCTCTGGACTAGAAAAGGAGAAGCAGAGAAAAGACAAGGAGGAAAAAGGAAGGAGAGTCAGTGGTAAGTGCATTGTTGCCTACTGACTGTGTTGTCACTCCATATGGGCTAACTTTTGGAATAAAGAAAAGTGGCATTGTTAAGCATGGGCTTTCAGGGACATCTGTTGGTCCCTGGGCTTCACTTCAATTTATTTGTAAAAAAACAAACAAACAAACAAACAAACAAAAAAACACATTCTTTGTGGCGTGCATGGATGGGGTGGGGGCCCAGGGATTTCTTGCTTGGAGCCACAAGAGACCCAAGCAACACCACTGAAGTTGTGCACCAACCGGTGAACATACCAACAGCACCATCCACAATGGCATGTTGTTAAAATTGATAAAAAATAGTAAATAGAATAGTATCAGCCCCAACATATTTTATTTTGTCTAAAAATATATATAATATACAAGAATAAGTTGTATTTTAATTTTGACATTCATTTAACATACACGTTAAAAAATAAATGATAAAAAAAAAACACATGCTTTGAATTTATGATTATGAGGGGAGCGAGGAGAGCTTGTGCTGTTAATGAGGTTTTCAGCGTGCAGCTTTCATGAGGGCACTCTGCTGTCAAGGCACTGAAAAACGGCACTAAATGTACCTAGATCACACAGTGTGGGGACGAGACAAAACAGAGGGAGGCTCAGGCTACGAGCGCTAATGAAGATGGTAAACTTAGCTTTCAGACAGACACCAGAGGAGAGGAGAAGAAATGTAGTGTAGAGACATTACACTCTGATTTTAACGAGACGGCGGCCACTTGATGAGCGGAGTGTCTCGACAACTGTAACGCAAACAGAAATGGGACACATGAACAGTGATAATTGTTTTTATTTCTGGATGTCAGGAGAGGAAAGTGACTCATCATTATATGTTTTTCTAGGCACAGTCAGGAACACTTGACTTCCCTTGGTGAAAAAAGAGGGAGAAGGAGACACAGCGGTCTGCAATAGAAAATAAATTATGACATTAGAGGACAGGAGCTTGGTGGCAGAGATGAGAGAGTAGAGGACATTCAGTGAGTCGTCCCCCAGCGGCCTAAACCTATAGCAGCATAACTAAGGGATGGTTAAGTCCGGACTGAACCATAAGCTTTGTGAAAAACGAAAGTCGTAAGCCTGACTTTAAAAGTAGAGACTGTGTCTGCCTCCCAAACCAAGAGCTGGTTATAGAGTGAGTGAGTTCAGCATTTAGGGGAGAGAAGCCTGATAGTGAAAGCTTAATCCATTCTATTTTAACTTGATAGAAGAAGCTAAACACACGTGCAGATGCACTTGAGTCGTAGTTCTTTTGACATATGGTTTTGAGGTACTTTCAGTGATTATGTGAGAGACTTTTAACCTTTTAGAGCTTGTATGTAGTAATGTGATTTTTTCAATTCCTCAGATCTATGTATAATTGCTTGAACAGCTAGGTTTTAATTCTTAATATTTTGCAACTGTAAAGTTTGAGTTTTTTTTTTTTTTTTTGCAGTTTTTGATAACCACAACCTGATTTAAAATGGGGGATGGATCATGTCTTTATAACTTCCAGACTTGTATATTTTTGATAGCACTACGTTTTGTCAAACCACAGAGACGTACATTACAGTAATTGCTTTGCTCCTTATGAATACATAAAAAACAGGTACGCATTGTTCAGAAAGTAATGGTGAAAAACTGTGAATTAAAACATTTACACTTACAGATAAATATACAGTATGATATTGTGTTTTCACCTTAGACACATCCCAATTCTGATGAAAAAAAGTCTCACAATATGAAATATTATCTAATGTATAAACAATGTTGCTCCTTAATGGCATAAATGGAGCTGTGCACACAGAGAAAGAGGCTTTTCAGGATCCAACAAAAAGGCCTTTTTTTCTAGTCAGCTATGGGTAAAAGAGACAGAAGTAGAGACAGAGAGAGACAATACTAAGAGGTGGAGAGAGCGACTGAATGGAACAGGAAAATACAGAAATGGTGAGAGAGCAGGAGGGATCCTTCATGTGTTACCACAACAACAAGCTGACATGTTGAAAGTAATTATAGAAGAAAAGCTGTTTACAGTCCCCTTTGATTTAAACTAGCAACTCGTTAAGAGCAGATAAGCACTTTAGATAGCACTGCATGTAAATAGGTTAATATTAAAAAAAAAAAATAAACAAAAAAACACTGAGTAACATTGGTTTTCCAAGCACTCCATTCCATGTGTCGACATATTGAAAAAGGGAATAACATCATAGTAGGTAATTACGTACTTTTATTTAAGATATACAGAATTAACAATAAATGGGACCAAATCATCTGTTTCAGATAAATAAGTTTTGGGATTCATTTGAAAACAAAATTTCAGTAGCCATCAAAAAATATTCCAGTACACTTAGATTTATTCTTATTCTTTTGGCCTGTGTTACTGATCTGTAGCCAAAACAAGAATTAAGCTACTAGATAAAATGTACAATGACAAATATTTTTAGCCATGTCAACAAGTCACTGTGGTCATGTGACCTCATAGACTATGACATAATAAGTGGGTGGAGCCTAATTGGACCCTGTTGCTAGGCAACGTGATGCATGAGGGATCAAAGACATCTGTTTATGGATAGAGTTTACCTTAGCATAGACTACATCATAATTCATTTGATTTGTTTCCGAATTGTTGAAGTATATTTTATAGTAGTTCAGATCAGAACTAGTTAAGAGAAATATTTACACACAATATTCATATTTACAACAGATCATCAGACTTTTTCATCAGACAGTAAATCAGCACGATGTCTGCTGAAGAATTAGAAACAAATCCTGCAGATATTCAGGCACGAAAATCTAGTATTAGTTTATTAGTTATAAAACTGCTTTGTCATTTGGAGACTGAAAATAACATAACTTTACCTAGAGAGACAAAAGAGCCAATAGAAGAATGTTTAAATCAGAGAATATGGGCCCAGGTTCATGATACTGACTTTGAAATTACAGAGCAAATACTTGATCATTTTGATGTTCTGTTTAGGGATCTAGTCAAAAAAGTGGGTGATAAAGCTGTAATACTGACCTGCTTAATGTCTGACGTTACTTCCAGGAACCAAGACTTAGTCATCTTGTCCATAAAGAATTATCTACTGAGATCTGAGTTCCAAAGATGCATTGACGGAAAAAAAGTATTTTTAAGAAATCATTGGTCCTGGAAAGTTGCTGCAGTTTGTGCAGTTTCAGCTGGTTTAGTGGTTGCTGCAGTTTTAGGTTTCTCACAAATTAGTAACCAAATCCCGCGAGGCGTTATTTTATTTGGATGTAAGCAACCATTTTATTAATAATTTGAAGCCTGCCTTATATTCATTTAACTTTCTGCCCTTGAGCAGTATGTAGAGCAGGACTTCAACTGTGAACTGTGGCCTATAGGGTTTACTCCGGGGACTCCGGTTTTTCCCATTTCTTTTTTATGTTTGTTTTATACTGCTATTACTCATAATAGTAATAATAAATGAATCATGAATTCAAAGCATGGGTTTTTTCATTTATTTTTTTAACCTGTATGTTAAATTTATGTAAAATTTCAAATACAACTTATTCTGTTGGTCTGTGTTACTTATATGTATGCAAAACCACAATTACAGGGCACACATACAATGTAGTTTTGGGATATTTGATATGAATACTGAAAAATTGTTGTTCTCAAAGTGACGTCCAGGGGACCAACAGAGGTCGCTGGAAGCCCAGGCTTAACAATGCCACTGATCATCAAGTTGTAAATTACTATTGATCACAGTATTCTACTACAGAGGCTTGAAAGTGTGATCAAGATTACAGGAACTGCACTAGACTGGTTTGAATCATATCTGTCAGACAGATTCCAGTTTGTCCATGTAAACAACAATTCTTCTATATATACCAAAGTAAACTATGTAGTTCCTCAGGGTTCTGTGCTAGGACCAATATTATTCACATTATACATGCTTCCCTTAGGCAATATTATTAGAAAGCACGGCATAAACTTACATTGCTACGCAGATGATACCCAGCTATATTTATCCATGAAACCAGATGAAACTAATCAGCTGGTTAAACTCCAAGCATGCCTTAAAGACATAACATACATTTAAACTCAGACAAAACAGAAGTCATTGTATTTGGCTCTTAACACATCAGAGATTCAGTATCTGATCACCTGCTTTTGTTGGATGGCATTACCTTGACCTCCAGCACTACTGTGAAAAACCTTGGTGTTATATTTGACCAGGATGTGTCCTAGTTCATGCATTGGTGTCTTCCAGGCTGGATTATTGTAACTCGTTGCTGTCTGGCTGTCCAAATAGCTCTTTAAAAAGCCTTCAATTGCTTCAAAACACTGCAGCAAGAGCACTGACAGGGATTACCAAGAGAGATCATATTACTCCAGTATTAGCTTCTCTTCATTGGCTCCCTTTAAAATCTAGAATTGAATTTAAAATCCTCCTCCTTACATACAAGGCACTGAAAGGCCTAGCTCCATCATATTTGAAAGACCTCATAGTACCATACTGTCCCAACAGATCACTATGATCTCAAAGTGCAGGTCTACTTGTGGTTCCTAGAGTTTCTAAAAGTAGAATGGGAGGTAGAGCCTTCAGCTATCAGGCTCCTCTCCTGTGGAACCAGCTCCCAGTTTGGGTTCGGGAGGCAGACACAGTCTCTACGTTTAAGGTCAGGCTTAAGACTTTCCTTTTTGAAAAAGCTTATAGCTAGGGCTGGACTTAACCATCCCTTAGTTATGCTGCTATAGGCCTAGGCTGCAGGGGGACGATGCACTGAGGACATGTCCTCTCCTCTTTCTTCTCTGGCTCCTGTCCTCTAATATCTTATCATTTTATTTTCTATCTCTTATAATTTACTAACCACTGTGTCTTACTCTCTCCCCTCCGCCCCCTCCCCCTCCATCATCTTGTGAGGGTCTCTGGTCTGGAGTGCTGAATATCTAACCTGTGGAGTTCTAAGCTACATCTGCTGCTGTGGCCTCATCAACCAGCCCAGTCTTCATGGTCTGGAGTGCTGTGTATCAGACCTGTGGAGCTCCATAAACTGCATCTGCCCCAGTCGTCATGGCATCCTCCAGTTGTCCACTCCTACCTAGATGAACAATTCACCAACCTGCCCATGATTCCTGTTATACTCACAAACTGTCACAGATCATCAGCTATGTGTTATATTACTAGACCCTACATGTTTCCTTCCGCTTGATGTATGTATCTATGACAGAAGTTTGTTTATCTTGTTTCTCCTGCTCTTCTTTTCTCTCTATCTTCTCTGTTTCTACCCGGCTGGCCTTCGGCAGATGGGTCCCTCCATATGAGCTGGGTTCTGCTCAAGGTTTCTTCCTGTTAATAGGGAATTTTTCCCTCCCACCGTCGCCCTCAGGCTGCTCTGGAGGTTGCAGGCTGGTTTTTGTGAAGCGTCTTGAAACGATTTGTATTGTTATTGGCGCTATATAAATAAAACTGAATTGAACTGAATTGAATAGTAAAGTGGTAAGTAGTTGTAAATTGTATCTACTTATCAAGGTGCAGGTCTTATGTTGTAATCCAGGACTTTCTTCATATTTGCAGAGTTTTATATAGACTAAAACACTCAAAGCTGTGTAAAGGTTGAAAAAAAAAAAGTTCAGTTCACAGTTGAAGTGCTCAAGGGCAGAAAGTTAAATGTAAATAAGGCAATCTTCAAATTAATAATAAAATGGTTGCTTACATCCAAATTAACTAATGTCTCAGTCCTAAAACTAAAGTTTTAAGATTAATTTTAAAACAAAAATTCAGCAGCCATCAAAAAATATTCCAGTACACTTTGATTTATTCTTATTCTTTTGGCCTGTGTTACTGATCTGTAGCCAAAACCAGAATTAAGCTACTAGATAAAATGAACAATGACAAATATTTTTAGCCATGTCATCAAGTCACTGTGGTCATGGGACCTCCCAGACTATGACATAATAAGTGGGTGGAGCCTAATGTAACACTGTTGCTAGGCAACGTGTTGAGCTACAGATCAAAGTTTGCTGTTTGTGGATAGAGTTTATCTTAACATAGACTACATCATAATTCATTTGATGTGTTTCATAACTGTTAAAGTATATTTGACAGTAGCTCAGATCAGAACTAGTTAAGAGAAATATTTACCCACAATATTCATATTTACAACAGATCATCAGACTTTTTCACAACAAATCAGTCTCACACCGTTGAAGCAAAATGTCTCCTAGAGCATTAGAAATAAATCCTGTAGATATTCAGACACGGAAATTGATTATTAAGTCACTAGTTACAAAGCTGGTTTGTCATTTGGAGACTGAAAATGATATAACGTTAACTAGAGAGGTGAAAGAGTCAATAGAAAAACGTTTAAATCAGAGAATATGGGCCCAGGTTCGTGACACTGACTTCAACATTTCTAAGCAAATACTTGATCAGGTTGATGTTCTGTTTAGAGATCTAGTCAAAAAAGTGGGTGATGAACTCATAATACTAACCTGCCTAATGTCTGATGTTCCTACCAGGAACCAAGACTTAATCATCTTGTCCATAAAGAATTATCTACTGAGATCTGAGTTCCAAAGATGTATTGATGAAAAAAAAATATTTTTAAGAAATCATTGGTCCTGGAAAGTTGCTGCAGTTTGTGCAGTTTCAACTGGTTTAGTGGTTGCTGCAGTTTTAGGTGTCTCATTTGAGTACGATTCATTTGTGAATTCACTGAGACATAATAGTTAATTTGGATATAAGCAACTGTTTTATTATTAATTTGAAGCCTGCCTTATAGTCATTTAACTTTCTGCCCTTGAGCAGTATGTAGAGCAGGACTTCAACTGTGAACTGTGGCCTATAGGGTTTACTCCGGGGACTCCGGTTTTTCCCATTTCTTTTTTAAGTTTGTTTTATACTGCTATTGCTATTGATTTTATTCATAATAGTAATAATAAATATAAACATGAATTCAAAGCATGTGTTTTTTTAAAAAGATTTTTTTTTAACCTGTATGTTAAATTTATGTAAAATTTCAAATACAACTTATTGTTTTGGCCTGTGTTACTGTTATGTATCCAAAACCAGAATAACAGTCTCTAAGGGTGTATGTTTAGGTATGGACATGTCTTGTTTTGTTTTTTGTTTGTTTGTTTGTTTTTTTTACCTATTTTTTTTATTTATTTATTCATTTATTATTATTATTTATTTATTTGTTATTTATTTTATTTATTTACTTTTGTAATTTACTGTGTTATGTTGCCTACCACTTATTCATTATACATATAGTCATAGGTCAGGAATGTTCTGTATATTGTTCTGTAAAATGTTTGAACAAAAAGTTCATAAAGCTCCACAACATGAATTAAGTCTTGGATTACGGCATACGGTACAACATTTGGCCCAGGATAAGTTGATACAGTTTACAACTACTTACAACTTTACTAGAAAAGTTCTAACAAGAGTTTGGTGATAAATGATGCAGAATGAATACAATGACAACAAGGGCATAGTGTTGAGATTTTGCATAATTTGCTGCTGGATACACACAGTTTCATACATGAGTAGCCCAGTGGCATATGGAAAGGAGAGGGACTCATGGGAGCTGTTCTTTTCCCAGGACATTTTTGAGAGAAAGAGAGTCCAAGCAAGTGTGTTTCATACTAGAATTCCCCTGGACAACCAATACCCAATGGCAAACACCACAAACACACACACACACACACACACACACACACACACACACACACACACACACACACACACACACCAAAATAGAAATTTCTTTCTATAAAATAACAGGTGCTTCGTCTTCATCTTCCATGTGGCTGTTAAAATAAACGCTACCTTTTCATCAAAATATCGTGAGAAAAATATCATGAGTGTAGGGTTTAAGTTCAGACTTTCAGATTTAATTTGAGTGATTGCATCCTATCTGAGTCCAAAACGCATTGAATAAGGACAACTGAACATGTAGAGTTTTCTTGAAGATGTTTCGCCGCTCATCCCACTAGCTTCTTCAGTTCTGACACTAGATGGAAGTTGAGGTTAAATAGGAGAAGTCTGTGGGTACACCCACCAGAAACGTGCTTGATCAGATACTGATGCCACCATTTTCATAATGGCTGGTAGGTTACAGCAACACTGCATATAAATAGGTTAATTTAAAAAAAAGAAAAAAAACACTGAGCAATATTACCTTTTCAAGCGCCCCATTCCAGGTGTAGACATTTTGAAAGAGGGGATAACATCATAGTAGGTAATTAGGTACTTTCATTCATCTCATCTCATCTTCCATACCGCTTAATCCTCACTAGTTTTGCGGGGGTTGCTGGAGCCTATCCCAGTTGGCATCGTGCCAGACGTGGGGTACACCCTTGACAGGTCAACACAGACAATCAACTATTCACACTCACACTCACACCTAGAGATACAGCGAGTCACTGTGTGGGTGGAACCTAATTTGACCCTGTTGCTAGGCAACATGTTACATGAGAGATCAAAGTCATCTGTCTATGGATAGAGTTTATCTTAGCATAGGCTACATCATAATTCATTTGATTTGTTTCAGAATTGTCAAAGTATATTTGACAGTAGTTCAGATCAGAACTAGTTAAGAGAAACATTTACACAATATTCATATTTACAACAGATCATCAGACTTTTTCACAGTAAATCAGTCTCACACTGTTGAAGCATAATGTCTACTGAAGTATTAGAAGCAAATGCTTCAGATATTCAGTCACAAAAATCTAGTATTAGGTTATTAGTTATAAAGCTGCTTTGTCATTTGGAGACTGAGACTTATTTAACTTTACCTAGAGAGATGAAAGAGTCCATAGAAAAACGTTTAAGTCAGAGAATATGGGCCCAGGTTCATGATACTGACTTTGAAGTTTCGAAGCAAATACTTGACCATGTTGATGTTCTGTTTAGGGATCTAGTCAAAAAAGTGGGTGATGAACTTGTAATACTGACCTGCTTAATGTATGAATTTCCTACCAGGAACCAAGAATTAGTCATCTTGTCCATAAAGAATTATCTACTGAGATCTGAGTTCCAAAGATGCATTGATGGAAAAAAAATATTTTTAAGAAATCATTGGTCCTGGAAAGTTGCTGCAGTTTGTACAGTTTCAGCTGGTTTAGTGGTTGCTGCAGTTTTAGGTGTCTCATTTGACACGATTAATTTGCGAACTCACTGAGACATTAGTTAATTTGGATGTAAGCAACCATTTTATTAATAATTTGAAGCCTGCCTTATATTGGTTTAACTTTCTCCCCTTGAGCAGTATGTAGAGCAGGACTTCAACTGTGAACTGTGGCCTATAGGGTTTACTCCGGGGACTCCGGTTTTTCCCGTTTCTTTTTTAAGTTTGTTTTATACTGCTATTGCTATTGCTTTTATTCATAATAGTAATAATAAATAAAATAATGAATTCAAAGCATGTGTTTTTTTTAAACCTGTAATTTAAATTTATGTAAAATTTTATTTTAAACTTAGTCTTTTGTCCTGTGTTATTGATATGCAGTGGCAGCTGGTGGTAAAATTTGGTGGCTGGACTAACTATCATGTTTTCTAATTTTGTCCGAAAAATGTTTCAAACTGTTTAAATTCTAAAAAAAGGGAATTGTGCAGGAGACTTGTGCATTTATTTTAATATCAGCAGCCTTTTGAAAAAGCGGTGCTTTGACCGGTCCTTTTATGAGGTCATCAACAAACTGCAGCGTTATCTGCAATGCACGCGATATCTATGAGGGAGGAAAAAACAGGCATGCAGCTCTCACAGCGTGAGGTTCGATCCGGGACCCTTAAAAGTAGCAACTTCAGTTGTAACTTAATATGAACTGCACCTTTCATTTTGCTTTAGAAAGTTATTTGATTGTAAGAAGGGATACATTTGAAAAATATGGACTTGATCATTTAAACAAAAGTGCTTTATCCTGATGGAAAGATGTCCATGTTTTGTGTTTAAGGAAAAATAAGACCCCGCTATTGAAGAAATGCCCTCTCTCCTGTCCAGTCCTTATTGTGAGTGCATCCAACTGCCTCCTGGCTGTAGGAGATATGCCGATAATTACGCTCCCAAAAGTCAAGGTTATAGAGGGTGTTGTATACCTTATGACCACTATTATGCTCTACACCTTACTTACCCCAGGTGCGTAGCCACTCTGCTTTCTGTCATACAAACCGAGGCCCTCTTGGACACAATCTATGAGCAAGACCTCACACCATCTTTCAAGAAGGGTATGGCTGACTGGAAAGCTGTTTTTGGCAAGTAAAGCTATTTCCATTCGTATTCGTAATTTAGGAAATGTAGCCCAATGTTAAGGTTGCAATAATAAGATTTGTTTTGATGTATTGAGGGACGCATTGGTCAGATATTCATGTTAATGTTAGCCCAAGACCCTTAACTCGGATGTTACAATAATAAGCACTTTGTATGTGTATTGAGGGGACAGATGATCATGTCTGACCGTAATCCATGTGTCACACATATGCTATATTTTTTTGCTGTTAACTATTGTTAGTATTTCATTACAATCCCATATCTGTCCAGCCCAGGTAGCAGTGGTCACTGTCATTGGTGCTTTCGCCCCTTGGTGGTATGAAGTTGTATAGCTACAGACGCACACAAGTCTCCATGTGGATTTGCAAATCGCTGCAGCATTTGTGGATCTTCCGCAGCAGTAAATTTGATTTACACATTTGTGAATCGAAGTACACATTTGCAAATACTTTTGCTACAATAATGGACCCATAGCATCCTTTACGAAGTCTACTTACCCAACAGACCAACTGTTGGAGAATATGTCAGTGAAGGTTCTCAGTCATCCAGGACATGGTAATCCAAAAAGGCGTTGAATAAAGGTACTTGGATGAGTGGCGAAACATCTTCAAGAAACTCTACAAGTCCAGTTGCCTTTATTCAACGCCTTTTTGGACGACTGTTGAAGAGGTAAAATAAAACAAATAACAATTTTGATTTTATGAAACCCACCACTTCTCCATCTAATTCATGTTGATCACATTTACCACGATGTGGCCTGTATTGTTAAAATAAGCCATAGTCTTTTCGCTGCTCCACCAAGGAAATATATCTAATTAATAAATTAAATAATACATTCTTATTGGTGCTCTGTTTACCACTAATGTGATGGAAAGCAGCCTGTGTTCTTTATGACAACTATTTGAAAACATAAATCTGACAATAAAGATGAATCTAAAACATGCTATTATGATTAATATGATCATTATTATTCCAAAGAACATCTAGTCTCTCCTACATGTTCCAGAGACTTCAACCACGTTGGACAGTGAGGGTACAGCCAGTGTCTCCATAATGAGTAGAGCCGCTGGGTGATCTAAGTTCAAGCCCAGTCAGAGGTTGAGGCAGATTAAATAGGAACAAATACCAGATACCAAAGGATACTTTGACGTGATCCGGAAAACAAGCAAACAATTTCTGACCATTATGAGAGCAACTCTCTAAAGCCCTTAACAATTCAGAAGAAAGTGCACTTTGCTACTGTCATCATGAAGCTGAAGCTTTACACCTGAAGAAACCACGCTGTACATTGACCTATCAGCAAGGTGGTGACGCCACCTACTGGTCACTTTTTAAAACAATGTTTGCCTCTGAGAGGGCCAGTAAAGGACAAAGTCCACTCCGGTGAAACAATAAGACATTATTCAAGAGCAACCAAGGGATTGCAATATGCACTACTTAGGACAAGTGGTGGAAAGAGATAGATCATTGCAGCCTCAGAGAGTTTGTATTGTTGGTCTACGAACTGGCTAACTGGAATAATTAAGACAATGAACTTGGAAGTGAAGAGCATTTCTACACTGCAAGAGTCAAGTTAAAGAGGTTAACTAATACATCTTACGACCCACCTTACTTACACTGTTTCAACATAACTGAACATTATATTAGTCATGAAGGGGGATTTAATACTAGAGTACCTAATGAACTGGCAAATAAGTTTGCAGCGAGCATGTTCAAAAATAATGTTTGATATTAAAATGAAACACACATGTACACACCCTATAATAAAATGCAATGAGGTTCCATAACTTATTCATCAAGTTGCTATCAGTTCTTTCAGTTTCAAGCTGGTTTAAATTTCAAGTAGCCACAATTACAAGCATTTTCATGTGAAGTTTTATGTGGAGGCAGAAGAAAAAATACTTAACTAGAGATGGACAAAAGACAAAAATGTGTTTCTAGGTTAACCGTGTAAGTTTTACAAGATAATGAATACAGACATAAAAGGAGAAGAGACCTTTAAATGTTTGAGGCAGGCAAATATACATTTTGCAGCCAAAGTCAGTGAGTTGTTGAACTTATACTCTAACCCGTGTTTTGCATCATGATTTGCATCGCAAGGCTCAGCTATTGAGGGGTTAATGTCGTTCCAAACAAGTGTGAAACAGTAGAGGAGGAGCATATCTGCATCATTTCCACAGAAATGAAAGTAAACAGAATCGAGGAAATTCTCTGCACGGGGAGCACTGAGTAGTTTGAAAACAAAGAAACAACAGAGCATCTGTGACCTAGAAGGTGAACTCCTGTAACAACATTTACGGATCATGATTTCAATTGCTGCGCAAATTGTTCTGTATTTGTTTTTGTGCCTTTTTTCGGTGGAAAACGGTTCCTATCCGAAGTCTGGAAATGGTTTTATGATTAATGGTTCACGGCTTTGAAACTGTCGTCTAGAGATGGCCACAGCCAGCAGTTTCCTGTCTGAAGATCAGTTCCTATGCTCCATTTGTCTGGAGGTTTACACCGAGCCAGTTTCTATTCCTTGCGGCCACAACTTCTGCAAGGCCTGTCTCACACGGCACTGGGCAGACAAAGACCAGTGTCAGTGCCCACTCTGCAAGGAGAAGTTCGGCAAAGGCCTCAAACTTTGCGTCAACACCGTTTTCAGGGAGGTGGTGGAAAATTTTAACAAACATCATGTGGCTGCCGACAGCGATTCAGTGGTTAAACCAGGACAGGTGCCGTGCGACTGCTGCATTGACAACAAGCTCAGGGCCTCTAAAACCTGTTTAATTTGTTTGGCCTCTTACTGCGAGACGCATCTGGAGCCGCATCACAGAGTTGCTGCCTTAAAAAGACACAAACTGACTAATCCTGTGCACAACCTGGAGGACAAAATATGCAAGAAACACAACAGGATATTGGAGTTCTTCTGCAGGAATGACAACTCTTGTGTTTGTGTCATGTGTACAGAACATAGCGATCATGACACAGTCCCATTAAACGAAGAGTATGTTGACAAAAGGGCGAAGATGGGGAAGAAAAATGCGGAAGTGCAGCACGGTAAACAGAAACGAGGAAAGAAGGGTCAGAAGATGAAAGGGTCCGTGCAGAACAAGAGGAAAGGCAAAGATGAAGCGAGGGCAAACAGTGTGGTTTCTAATCAAATGATATATCCTCCTGTTTGGTGGTTTCCTAGTGAAGTCCCACACCATTTCTGTGAATATTGCCACATCCCTGTAGACAGGGGGTTTTCTGGTGGGAGGTACTTCTACGTGGTTCAGGCCAGAGGGAGGGCAGGCTGGGATTTAGGAATAATCAGGGAATCGATGAACCCCAGGGACGGAAACTGGATCGTAAGGTTGAGGAGCAACGGAAAACCTGACAGAGTCCTGGTGTTTGTAGATTATGATAGTGGACAGGTGTTCTTCTATGACGCAGACAACAAGATCTTAATGTACTCTATCACTGACTGCAACTTCAGCGGGAGAGTTTTCCTGTTCTTCGGCCCTCCCCAGGACGCTAGCTGGACACAGAGACTGCAAAAGTGGTGTCAGAAGATTTGGCGGCCAGTAGAAAATCCAGATGCTCCATTCCTCCTCGCGGCTTTGGCTGGGCTTTCAATTTATTATCTGTTGTCTTTATTTTAGCATGTATGTTTAAACTTATAATGATCAAATGGAGTATAATCATCAGTGCTTAAAAACTACAGTGATGACAGTTCACCTGTGGTTCAGAAACTTGCTATGCTTGTTTTTTGTTCATGAATTATTTTTTTAATATACAGAATGAATTTACATAAACCTTTCATTTTCTACAAAATGTGCACCTTTACTGTTTGCACTTTAGCCCTTTAGGATTGAGTGCATAGTGACAGAAACACCACTAGAGGGAGACATTTACTGGTCATTCACACGCCCAGGACTCCCTTTTGACAGAGGAAGTGGCGTATTTCAACAAGTATTTCATTTTAAATTAGTTTATGGTTTTTTTTAAAGCTTTAATCTTAAATCTAAGTTTTAGTTAAAGAGAAACATTAACTATTATTACAGTTTACACAGCAGTAAAGTTGTTAATAATTAATGAACTATGCAATGCTATGCTAAACTGAGCCACTGAACATACCTGGTAAACATGGTTGTGTCAGCGCAGGCATGGATTCTGCTTTGTATCATATTTAGTTCTTATTTTTTTATTTTTTTTAATGTTTTTTTAATTGCTCACATTTTTTTGTCTTTGCCCTTGGTTTCCTTTTTTAGAAAGAGTTTATATATGATGATGGAATCTTTATGGCTGGATTGTGGCTGTTTCTGCAGACTAGAAAAGCAATACAAATGAAACCACCACTTCCAGTTCGGTTTTTGTATTTAAAGATCTTTATTCACTCACTGGCACTCACTAGTTATGCCAACTACAGTGTACCTTCCTTTGAAGAGAGCTTGAATAAAGTAGCGCTATGGCAGAAAACAATGTATGGTCATTGTATATTCTGTATATTTCAGTCTCATGATGGACAAACTTCAGAACAAGCATCATTGCCCGTCACATGCTCATATATAAACCTGTGTAAACTCGTTTATGGGCTCTTTTGCTGAGACACACACTCCTCTATATCTGATTGTTATTTTAACACACATCTCTCCTTAGCAGAAATATAGCTGCAGCCAGATGTGTTGGCCACAGTGTCATCCCCCACTGAATCAAGCTGAGAACTAAAGTTTCCACTCAGGCACTATTTTAGGAAACAGCAGAAATCCCACAGGGACTTTGGGGGTTTTCCATTATGACCTCCCAGGTTGGGTTCAGAGGGAGAGGTCAAAGAGTCACCACCCACTGTCAGCAGGGTTTGGAGGGTTTGGTAACACCTGGGTCCCATGTGATAACATGATTGTTTTGCAGGAGAATCGCCCATGAAAAGTTCTGTCACAAAGCAGATGTGGAGAACCTTCAATATGTGCATGTGTTTCCCGACGAACGGATTTTAACAGGTGTAACTATTTGAGAAGGTGGTTTGAGTTTTGCTCGTTTAAATATATGGGGATCCATGTGTTATCTTTGCATTTCAGATACACATTAACTGTTGAGCTGCATGTTGTGCAACTTTCAACGTGCAGTGTTGGCTCAGTAAGCTGAGCGGGTTGTCCACAATCTGGGGGTTCATTCCACATTACATTGACCAGGACGTGATGAAGTGTCCTTAAGTGAGACACTGAATCTCAATTTGCTCCCGGTGTGTGAATGTGTGCACTTGATGTGTAGATATGTCATTGTGACTGCAAAGTACTTTGAGGTAGATAAACTCTGATCAGGCATAGCATTGTAACCACCTCCTTTCTAATATTGTGTAGGTCTCCCTTGTGCCTCCAAACTTGTGCCTTGAGGGAAGTGGTCTTGTGTGGAAGCGTCTTTTTTGAGTAGTTCCTAAACCGTTTTTGTGCGTGTGTCTGGTCTAGGTGGGTGGTACATGTCTAACAGTAACATCCACACAAAGACCAGGCCCAAAAGTTTCACAAGTTATCAATGTTATTTATGTCTCCCGTCAGTGGTTTTAATGTTATGCCTAATCGGTGTAATACATACAAGACCTTTTACCATAGTTTCAGGCGACATTTCACATACAACGCACATAACACAACATGAACGTGGTATTTCTAACAGATCAGTGTGATGTGGTGTAGTGTGATGTTTTGCAACAATGAGCCATACGTCAAAAAACACCGATCTTTTCATCTTCATAGATTAAATGTCAAATAAGTGACAAATCAGTTTCGCTTTAATCTACTCTGTTATCCTCTCAGTTACAACCTTATTCATTCATAAGTATACATAATTTCACTTAATGCAATCAGATCAGTTTACATCTCCCACTTATTTAAACTGAATCCATCGTCCCAAATGAACTCTCCTTGAACTGAATGCTCTAAATCCAGTTCCTAGTCTTTTTTTCCCACCAACCTCAGTTATGAAACACAAATTGTATTACTGTGTGATATTAAAGAGACTAAAACCCCCATTCAAAAACAATATACATTTATTGTATATGCAGTATTCATCAAAAAAAATACAGAAACAAGCAGAATCGAGTATAATTCAATAAGAATAAAAAAAAATGACCACACACCACTAATATATACACTTTATGTTCTCATTTAATGCTGTGTATTTGATACACACTCAGTCAAACAACTTGTACAGCAAGTATATACAGAACTTTTGTCGCTTTAAACATATATGTCACGTGCACTACTTCAACGAAATGACTTCTCTTTACCTAAAACACATACCACACATTTGCATTTATTAACGGGGGACATTATGCATTTTACAACAAGGGTAAGGTTTCAGGCAGATGTTAGAAATGGCACTAAGACACTACAGTGACCTCTCTTTCATTGGCGGAGCCCTTGTTTGGGACCGTGTCAAATACACAGTTCAGTTATTTCAAAAATGTGTCCCACAGATGGAAAATTTCCACCATAGTAAAAGGTTTTTTTCTCTTTTCTCTCTTTCTGGATCACGTTCTCAAAGTTTCAGTGTGTTGAGCGGGTGTGGAATTTATTCTGAATTCCTTTCATCTACTGGTATAGATATTAAATTGCAGAAGGCTGCGTTTTCATAATTGTGGCCGAACAAAAGTCTCTGTTTTCATGTTCTTTGTGTTAAAAAAGATAAATTGCATCTAACGAAACCAGTAGGTCCGAGGGCTGCATGCAGCCATGACACTCCTGTACATCTGCACCACCCTGCGACTGTAGACCTTCATACTATCTGACCTCTCGAACAGAGGTTGTTTTAAATTAAACTACAAACATATGTCCAGCAAAAGTTTGTTGTAGATGGGCTGTAGTATTCGCTGCCTAAAGATGTCACACGGTTTAAGTGCTTTGATTGTACTTTGTAAAGAGTTCTTCCACAGGATGTTACACAATTAAATCTTTCACCAGGAGAGGGAGAAACATGAGTTATTTTTTTAACTCTTTGTTGTACAGTTTTGCACTCTGCACAGTATGTTATATTGTTTTAATCTAAAAAAAAGAGCATGGTCCTCCAACTCAACTCAGAGAACTCCTGGTTGTGGACATGCAGTCAACTGCAGTCTGAATTTAACTGTTTCTAATCTCACTCGTGGTGATTCTCTGATTTATATTCTCATACCGCTGTATCCCAGCTCCGATGGCTGCCACACAGCGTTGTCTCGAGGGCAGTGACTGTGGCAGCTGCAGGTCAGGATCACCATGACGGGCCTCCTGGCGGTTTTTCCGTTGGCGCACTGGAACTCCACCAGGGCGGTTTTGGTTCTGTGAGGGGTGCAGCAGCGACCGTCTGTGCAGGAGCCGCAGTACCGAGGCTTGTAGGCTTGGACACTGGTGCAGTTCTTGTAGGAGAGGTGAACGGCTTTGTCACTCCTCACCATCCTCTGACACCTGCTGCCTCTCTGCTGCACGGAGAGGAAGATGCAGAGACTTTAAAACTGAACTGAAGTAAAAGTACGCGCTGATGCAATCTACATGACATGAATCAGTAAAAAATTACCTTCGCTGCAAGCTGCGTCATCTGGACCTGCTGCACGTCGCAGGGCCTGATCATGCACAGTCGACTCTGCTTCACCATCTCACAGCGCTGGTTCTTGTTCGTGACCCTGGTGGACACCCCCATGCCGCACATTTGAGAGCAGGCGCCCCACTCTGTGGTCTGCTCTATGCAGTTCAGGCTGGGGTCCCAGCCATCGAAGCTCACAGTCTCCTCCTGACGGTAAGCTGAATGAACACAGAGAAGGAGTGAGGGGGTTGGAAACCATCATCCTCGTCGCGTTTTGCTCAAATTGAAAAATTTCCACCTAACATGATCCCATCGTATATTTTTACTCTTTCTTTCCTTGGTTCCTTGAGCACCGACTCTGCACAGGTCAGATAAATGTACATAACCTTTTAACACTGTGTTTCACACTGACGTGACACACCAGCGTCAAAGAGGAACAGGCCGTTTCACGTGTGCGTCATTTGTGTCTTCCTTGCAGTCTGCTCACCTGCCATGGCGAAGCCGCCCAGCGCACTGGTCTGAACTTGGGGCTCGCACACCCACTTCTCGCAGCACTCTCCCGGCACCTGGACCTTGCGGGGCATGGGGCAGTCCGGCCCCGGCAGCATGACGTCCAGATTGCAGCGAGGCACACATCCTATCTGCCCGTCGCGGCACATACACTGGTACTTGCAGCTGGGGAAGAAGGTCTGGCCGTTGCGGTAGACAGAACCATCCAAAACGCATACGTCGCCCTCATGAGCTGGAGGACACAAAAGTGGTTAAATTATTGGGTTTTCACAAATAACTCAAGGGCCATGAAGGTACAAGCTAAAAGAAAAAAAGCAGCCTGCTCACCAACACATACACCGATCCTCTTGTGGACGTCGGCCGTGTAGTCGCACCTGAGGCCTTTACGCGTGTCACAGGGGTTCATTTCAGAGCAGGCCTGTCCCTTTTGAGCAGCGCACACCAGGCAGCACACGCAGTCATCCAGGATCAGAGGCACCCCGGGGAGACACACTGGGGGCTCTTTGGGGCACTGACATCTCCGAGGACACATCTGGGACCAGACTAGTGTGAAAACCTGAGCGGAAGACAAAATGACTTGTTTATTCGTGCTGGAGGATCTGACAGAACCTTAAGTAACCAAGAAAAAGAGTTGAGACAGGAGTGAACATTTAGTAGTTTTTAGCAGAAATAGAAGTCCTCATCCTAACTTATCAGGATACAGATCTAGAAAACATTAAATAAAATGATTTTATTTTTAGTCTAATGAAAAAACATGGTTACTTGGGCAAAACATTGATTTAGAGGCTAAAACTCATGATACAATGATCGATTTAAGTTATAATTTACATCAATTTTCATCTTCAAACACAAAAATATCTGAAATACAAGCATGAAAATGATTAAAGAGCACAAAAACCTTTCTGAATAAAAACACAATGCTACAGAGGTACACTACGTTACTGCTGTATTTCCTACCTGTGCTGTAATGAAGAAAACGAGCACAGCTCTATCTGACAGACCGGCCATTGTCCTGTTGCACAAGTCACAATCAAAAGTTTCTCAAGTGTAAAAAGAGGACAGCTGTCTTCGTTTCAGGTAACTGGAGCCGATCTGAGTCCTTTGGTGCAGGGTGCTCCTCTCTGGCTGTGTTGTAGCAGAAGGCTGTAGAAGGCTCTTTGTCGTTGTGGCTCTGGATTCAGGAGAGGAGGACCTTATATATGGCGCAGCTGTCCTGCCGGCACCATGACGACAAACAGGAAGGAATGCTGGAGGGATCACCCAGAGCGCTGGATGAAGACGAGAGTCTCATTTTATTGTGAGATCCTGTCAAAGAGGGCACCATAAATATAAGAGAGGCATTCAGCCTGTACATATGGCCTTCTTTAAAAACTAGTACTCGCTATCTAATTTGTAATTAATCACTGTAAATGGCAATTTTCACTCAAGTCAATGTTATTTTAACATTTTTGTCCACTGAAGTATTCTTGATTACCTTTTAACCGTCCATATTTTGACATTTTTACATGAGGCCTATAGGTTCCTTTACTTTTGACCGTTTGGCCTCCTTCCCCAAACCCTACTTGGGAGGTCACTGTGGAAAACCGTCTAATTCCCTGTAGAATAGGTTCTGCTTTCTTTAAATAGCTACACAGTGGAAACTTTGGTTCATCAGCAGCTTGGAACAGCGGGGGGATGACACTACTGTCGACACATCTGGTCAGAGGTGTGTTAACGTCTCTTCCAAACAGATGCATATGGCCGGATTAGGAGGTGAAGATAATCTGCTCAATAAAAAAAAGGAAGTGAACGGATTTCATGTATTGCTAAAAAATATCTACTGAATAGCAAATAAAGCATTCCTCACATTTCACCTCCATAAAAAATGTTAACGCTAAACACTTTTATGCAAGCAGAATTTACTACAATACTGGAAGTGTAGCGTAAATTCAAACAGGCTGAATTTGCTTTCTTTGTTTAGGATGGGGGAAGGAAGGAAGCCCCTATTAAACTATATATTACTATTAATGTCTTTATATATTAAGGGCTAACAGCATGGTGTGTTTTTTTGAATGAAAATGTATATTTTGGAACTTACATTCATGAACATAAAAAAACGTTATTTTACATTGTTTAATTTACAAAACAGAAATAAATTAAATTATTATTATTATGGTTTTCTTAGTTATAGGTGAAAATGAGCCTTGTCAGAATGTATACTATTTGTTTCATGTCTCACATTGGCGCCCCCAGTGGTCATATGTAAAAGAACCCTAAATATTAACAATAGTTTTCATTGTGGCACAAACTAAGAATCTGTTGGATTTGTTAAGCTATTAATTATTTAACATCAGATTGTAGCTATACTGTAGAAGGTGGTGTGACCTCCTGAGATATATTCAGTGTCTTCATTTTTGCTAAAATATGTGACCTCCAAACTGTTTACATCACATCAGGATTTCTGCATAATATTTAAGTTCCAATGCATATTCCTTCCCTTTGTTTTACAAGTGAAAGATCTCACCACATTACCCACTTGTGCACTTCTCGGCCCGGAGCCGCTGCCCATTCATAGTGTGCTCCCAGCTAGTGAAGGAAGTGAGGCTCTGTCCGGTTCTCTAAATAACGAGTGGTGGGGTGGCTCGGCCAAAATCTTGATTCAGTGCTGTTCAAACAGTTTTGCCAGTGGAAGTTGAAGAATGTCAAACTTCACAAGATGGCTGTGTTTGCTTGGTCTGTGTGGATTTCTGCCTCCATATACCTCTCCTGCTTTGGTATTTTCCAAGACAAGATTTTTTTTTTTTCCTGCTCAGGATCGCACATAGAGCGGGTGTTTTTTTGCCTTTTATGGATCGAAACGCTGTGACAATCTGAATAGTTTTGTTCCCCATATAGCTTTTCATAATTGGACCAATTAAATCTTCAGTACCTCAGATAAGTGGGGCCTCAGTACGCCAGAACCAGACTAGAGGTGACCCAGCTGGTTGACCGAAATAAATTATAAAGCATCTCAGTTTTAATATTTTGCTTCATGTTTTATTCTTTCCTTCTAGTAATGTTGTAAAATTCAACTTTTCAAATCATCTGACACTCATTTTCTCACAAAATAAGCTCTTGCTGCTCCCTGCTAGAAAATGTAAGGTCTTTTCCATCATATTTGTCCCAGAACACCCTGTTTTACTGACGCTAATGTCGCTGGGAACATATTTATAAGCATATTTGCAGTGGGACAGGTTGGCACAGAACGGGATATCTGCTGGTCAGGAATGTGGTGGGAAGTCCGCATATACGTACATTTATGGTATCTGTGAAATATTTCCAGCGTACTCCAGAGAAGAGAGAGGATTATAAGGACGGGCAGAGGAACTGAGATGGAGGAATAGATGGAAAAGATTAAGCTGGCTCCCTAAAGAGATGGAAAGATGGAAGAGGGCAGTGTGAAGGTCGCCAGTGTCTCTGTGTCTGTTTCCTTTGTCCAGAGGGTATCCATAGCAGTAACAGTATTTGTTGAGGTTTTACACCTTGTGTTATTGTAATCTTTTGTTTACCCGCTAAATGGACGTCACCTTCCAGTGGGAGGACACATTTCAGTGGCACTTTAAAATGTGGTTTGACACATTCTTTTCTAAATAAAGACAGATCCCGCGGCCCGACTATCAGCCCGAACTGTCGCACCGTCCAGCTGCTGGTGCTGGACTGTAGGGGTGGTCAGGCCACACAGTCGATTGTCTCGTCATTGGGCTCACCGTGAGTTTACACTGTACAAAGCTTTTGCGTTACATCATACAGTGAAGCTTGTGGTCAGCAGTATGTGTGGCGCGGTAGGTGGTGGATTCAGCGGGTTTGTCCTCTTCCTTTTAATATGCTTTATATGTTCACAGCTAGGATTCTGGTTTCGTTACATCCTGCTGGCATGAAATATAAACATACAGTATGTTACAGGAGTCCCTTCGTATTAATAACTTGGTTTAACTCGGTTTTCTTGTTTGAATCGTCAGTAAGTGTTTTAGCTGCAGTTTTATTACAACCACTTGATCTTTCTCTCATACTTTTTCATAAACTCTTTCATCTGAAGTGACAGTAGAAACACAACACAACACACCGCCTGAAAACCATCTGGTACTTATATAGATCCAAACAGTTGGATGAAGTGCAAAGCTTATCTGACTCAAACTGTGACTCTCTGTTGGGGAGCGGTGTAACTATATGAACAGATTGTGACTGAGCATCAAATCAGCTTACTTCCTATATCATATATATTCCAGTTTCATAAACGTGATCAAACTGAACAAACTGAGGTGAATGGCTTCTGTGTGTTTTTTTTTTCTAATAATATAATACACCACATGACTAAATTAGCCTTTTGTCCATGTCAGCTGTTTTAGATCATTAAACACTGACTTTACGTCAGTCTGCAGCACAGTGTTACCTCGCATGTAACATCAAAGGGATTTTAATCATAGTGGATTTGTGTGTGTCGGCTTATTGGACCATGAACACAGTGAGTTAAAGTACTGCATGTGCTCCAGGTATTCTCTGGAGACAGATTGTACCTTTCCAGGAGCACATCTCATGCCCTGGCTGGATTTGGGGAGAGCTGATAAATCATCAAGAAAACGTATGTCAGCTCCCAAACCTTTTTCTAGAGCCACAGCTCTGCAGAGAAGAGGTGTTTGTGATAAATGCTACTCTGAAACTCACTTTTCCTCTCTTCTTCTCTCTTTTCCTCTTCTGACCTTTGACTGGACAAATTGTGTGAAAACACGACCGGGATTCCTCCAAATCAATGCTATAACTAGATCTCTGCAGTCTTCTTCCGTGAGTTTCCTACTCGTGTTCACTGTTCTCAGCGGATTCGTGTATGAAATGTTTGCCATGATTTCATTTTGGCTGCCAAGTGGCATTCAGTCAGTCAGTGGGAATAACATCTTGGGAGGTCACCACAAATCTCTCACTCTGGGTTTATTTGCTGCACGCCAATATACATGAGCTGAATCACTGAGCCAGAGGCCTCCGTCTCTTTTGGTGGGCGGCAGTGGATTTACGCGATGCAATATGGACCAATAAAACATGTGGTATGGAGAAAAACCTCAGGATGCTTTTAAAGGCGATGTAAAAGGACTTTATGTTCTGTGAGAGTAGACAGAGACCTGATGACTTCCTGTGTGGAAGAGGAGGGATTATTTATCTTACACATCTTTAAATCTGATATTCTGTCGGAGACTTGTTCATTCAACAATTTATTAGTTTGTGGTGCAGTAAAGAGGAGTTAAATTTGAGAAAGGGGCTCAGACACCTCAGCGACAGCATTTCTTCTTTGTGTTTTGTTCAACAGTACATTATGCATTAACCATAGTTAGGTTGAGGTGGAGCCACAAAGACTAAAGGGATGATTGGCAAAAAAAAAAAAATGGACGTTAAAACTGATTATCACACATTTCAGTGTTTTTTTTTAACCATGATGAATCCGAAAATAAAGAGATGTTACTACCCTGTGACGTTTGATTGCAGTGTCTCCTGTCACTGATGTGTCTTTTCTCCCTTACGGGGCAAGTGCTGCTGGAGGCAGAAATATAGGAAACTTTGGCGTATCTCTAAGAATAGCTTTAGCACAACAAAAACTATGTCAATTTAAGTAATTCATCCTATACATCAAGTGTGGAAATATATTGATATGTGTTAAAAACACAATATATATGACCCAGTCCTAATGTCTATTAAAACAAAATACAACCAGTTTGTTATTAAAGTTTAGTTAGCCTCAACTTTATTCTACACAAGTTTTGTTATTCAGTTTTCTCACCTTTTAATTCATAAGCTTTTGCCATTTTAACCCTTTCTTTAGCACCGTCATCAACTCGTCCCATTTGTTTTGTGTTTCAAATTCCTGCAATTGTAATGACATCCCGTTCACCTTTGGTAGTGGAGTCCGTGTATGTTTTGGTCATTGGAATTTCTGTTTAGAAAAGGATATTAAAACAACAACAACAACAACAACAAAAAACAAAACCGGAAATGAGTGGTTATTTGATTTTCATTTTAAAATTCAAAAATTTAAATTGAAATTCAGGCATTTTTCTTCATCAGGGTGGAGAATGGATAAAACAAAACTTTAAAACCCGGCCTGTTTTCAACAAAATATAAAATCGTTAGCAGAGAGAAACAAAAAAGTGCCCGTTTTTTTCATATTTTGCAACCGGAAGTTGCCGTTTTCAAAGTAAGAGGGCGTATGAAGATGGTATCGTCTTTCTGCCCAAATATATGACTTCTATCTGTGGTTTCCGTGTCCCAAGCTAAAATGTCTTTGTAACCTTATTCAAAACAAAATTCAGCAAAACAAATGCTTGTCATCTGCAGAAATCTCTGCACGCATATGTTAGCTAGTAGCTAATTATTGCCCGATTATATGTAACCATTTTTAGTTTTTACCTGAAATATACGACCTAGTTTTCCCCCGAGGCTCTCTTTTATTGTTTCTGAAAACAACGTACTGTTCCATCAATTCTGTTACACAGCGCCTTCCTCATACGTGCTCTAACTTTGAAAACGATAACTTCCGGTCGCACAATATGAAAAAAACGGCACTTTTTTTTATTTCTGTCTTCTAACGATTTTATTTTTTGATTTTAGAAACTCAGAAAATGAAGAGCGAGTGGTTTTGTTTATCCGTTCTCAACTCCAATAAAGAAAACTGCCTTGAATTTCAATTTTAATTTTTGAAAATCAAACAACCACTCATTTTTTATTTGTTTTTTTAAATGTCTTTTTCTGAACGGAAAATTCAATAACCAAAACATACACCACGTGTGGCTCCCATGTATTTAACGGATTGTATACAAAGTCCAATTATCTCTGAGGGAATGGCCAAATAAAACCCAAAAATAACACATTTGCCATGGCATGATTGCAGCAGTCACAGGCTAGCACCTGAACTACAGAACCACGTTGATCGTCAGCCTGTTGAGTGCCAGAGTGTGCAGTCAAGGGCTGAAAGCATTTGCTCCATGGAGATGTTTGTTTTAACTTCTTCTTGGCTGAAGAAGTGAACACATGGCTGCCACTTGGAGGAGATCTTATGTGACAGACACATAACAAAAATATTCAAATTTAAAGCCACATTTGTACAGAGGTATTATTTATACCAGTGCGCAGAGAGCACCAAAAACAGACTCAGGGAGGTCTGACTGAAAAATATAGGCTTTGGCATCAAACATTTACATCACGACCATCGCTGGATTTTATTTGGCATTATTTTTATTTAAATCTTGAGGGCTTCATTGATAATTGCTAGTTTTAAAAGCGGCATCTAAATTAACATCTTAAACACCGGCAGAGACATTTACAACCACTTCAGTCCCGGTCAAGCCCCTGGTCCTCACCCTAACCTTCACCTCATTAACCTGCATCACTGCTTGTCTGAGGCAGTGGGTGAACATCTACAGTGTTTGTCTGACACTCCAGTTTCTAAAGAAAGTGACGCAAGCTGAAAGAGTTTTCCAAGAATGCGCCATGACCCCACAGTTAGCAGTATTTACCCAGCACTATTTTGAATACATGGGCCTTTTACACAGTTGTCTCAGTGCTTTGTGACGTACTGGCACTTTGTGGTTGTTCGCTCCCTACTTGCTAAGAATATTAGCCTTTAACTTCTCCTTATTCTTCTAGTTATTGCTTCTTGTGTGGAGCAGAATGTATGAAGTGACTTATTAAAAAAATATTAGCACATATACAACAGTCAGCAGCAGAGTCTCCAAACGTTCAGTTAATCAGCCTCTAAAAATTAAATTCATCATCTCCAAAACAAGAAACAACAGTAGATTTACATATGGCAGAGATTTATCTCATGTCTGTCTTGGTTTTACTCAGACTCAGGCAGCAGAGGCAGATTTCAAAGGTCTCATTTTCCACAACATATTTTTCCTTCTGTTGTAAAGGTCACTGAGGTGCTCAGGTGAATCCATGGAAACCGGTGACCTGGCAAATCCACACATTGTGAATTATGTTTACAATTCAGCTTATAGGTCCCGTGAACTGTATTTAGCGCTGGCATTGTGGGAAAGGGAATGTTAGGTTTCACCTAGGAGAGGGACAGAAACGCAACCGCGAGGACGGACGGAGGGAGACTAAGGGGGTTACAATTTACTGCACCATCCTTATTTGTTGTTTACTTTGTGGGAATGCCCTGAGGGCAGAGAAGAAGAGAAGAAGGAGAGAGAGAAATGACACGAATTTAGAGGGTCAGTCTGAGAAAAGCCTGGTGTCATCACTTCTATAAATGTGACTTCTCATTGTTTTTGATAAACTGATATCGATAAACACATGCAGCGTAATACCATATACTTACATTTACTTTAGCTGTTAATGGTCAGATGAGATGTGGTGACATTAGCGTTTTCTCTGTCTGCTGATGCAAACTACCTTTACAAACATGAAATATTATCAGCCGCCCTGTATCTAATCAACTCAAGAAATTATATATTTGGATCAGATTAGTTATAGGAGTAGTTTAGATTATTTTTTATTATGATTTTATCTCCACCATTAGCTCTTCTGCAGGTGTGAGTGAGTTATACATTTTTGGATAATAATGGCATATTGTATTTTTCAAGAAGTGCTTTGGAAATGTTCCCATTAATTGCAGTGTGTAGAGGTATAGGGCTCTCTTGTGGGGACGAAAGGGAACTGCAGCAGGGTTTTAATTTGCAGGATAACGCTTCAATACGACAGTTGATGCCTCTTATTTACATATTTATTTATTTATTCGTGAAGACAGCTCCGCTTTGAAAGTTTTTCTTTTTCAGAATTTTTAACATTTTTAACATTTTTAACATAAAAAGTAATTTTTGTGCAGAGAGAAAATTCCCAGGTGTGCAGAACTTTTAAGCAACGTTGTAAATATAATAAGGAACACAAGCATTCATTGTAAATTCATCGCCAATCTTTTTTATTTTAATTTAGAAAGAAACGGGGTTCTCAATTTAAATATTTTTGGTCGTTTTGCCGTTCTTGATTTTCATTCATGCCCTGCAATCATCACTCTGGGCGCTAGGGGGCAGCAGTACACATTATGAACCTTGAATGACGTGTTGTGGGGACAGACTCGCTTATTATTAGTTCAACAGATGTACCATTAATATTAAAAAGGCCTCCAACAAACAAGCTGATAGCAGATCAACAGCTGTAGTCCTTCACTGCCTCTTCAATAGATCACATTTGTTTATTATTATGATGTTGTTCAGTTTAATCCTGTCACCAGGTGTACACACAAAAGTCTCATGTGTCACCGCTGTGAATAACACGCGATTCAGGTCATCAGCATCACATATGCCACAGCTTCACACTCACTGGATGCAATACATTTTCTTGCTAGCATTATTTGCTCTATTTCTTTGTAAGCAGGGAATCATTATCAATATTAACTGAAGCAGATTGGTGATGCTTGTTCCAAGAAATACTACAGAATGACTAAAAAACATACTAAAATACAGTACAATATACATGCAAATGCATCTATTTAAATTATTATGGCATGGAACTAGAGCAAAGAATGCAGTGGCGATAACTTTCACTGATTCCTCGAGCTCTTCTTATCTCATCCTTTAAGCTGCTTTTAGACTTCAAACCAGGCAACAACAGTAGAACATATTTAGACTCTGTGCAGAAGAGCAACCTGCACCAGATTGCCGAATTTATTTTTTGTTAGATGGTCAAAAGTAATTGGAGAGATGCTGGACACACATATTTTCTCGTGTTGCTATACCAGATCCCCACCGCACCTCCATCCTCAGCCTTTGTGCCTTGGCTAGGGTACATCTAATTACAGGTTATACAGAAGTGTGGTGCACTTTAATCACAAAATGATAAAAATTGGAAATGTTCACAGCCTAACCAACACCAAGGAGATGATAGTGGATTTACGGAGGTCCAGGGCCCACCTGCTGCCTGTAACCATCAACGGGGAATGTATAGAAGTGGTGCAGATCGATAAGTACTATCTAATTTACACTTTTATCTTATATTGAATGTCAGAAGAATAAATAATCAATAACTGTACTATGCGTATATGTGTATTTAGTCGATGCCTTTTTTTCCCCTTAATCTTTTCTTAGTTTTATGCCATTGCTCTCTTAATCCGCTCACGTATGAGAGCTGTGAAGCCCCAGGTGAAGCATGTGTTAATGTGGCAGTAATGGAACAGCACTAAACAAATGCATCCAACTGGGCCGTTACTTAAGAATTATGTCCCACCTAACAGGTCGATAACCTGTTTATCGTGGAGCGGCGCTGGTTCACGGCGGTTTTACTCTAAGGCCACAGTTCAGGAGGGTCCTCATCTCTGCCGAATAAATGGAAACAATTCGTTGATCAGAGGTTATTTAAACAGGAACAAAAACACAGATCTGTGCATATGAGGTCAGCATTCTTAATAACGACTTCACATTCAATATAATGACAATAAATGATGCTTTAGAAAAGTTTTTTTTTTTTTTTTTTTCCTGGAGGGCTAAGACGTGTCCATGTCCAGACCTCCTGTTTATGGCTTAAGATGTCTTCTTGGTTGGCTAGAAACAGATGCAACGAAATTAACGTTAACTCAGTCCAGATTCCAGATGAAAGTGTAGATATTTATCTAAAATTGAGCCTGATTCAATAAGAAAACAAATGAGTTTATTTAAAAAAATAATAATAAAAAATTAAAAGAGAAAGTAGTTCATCTCAACGGAATAATAGAAATAATAATAATAAAAAAAAATCACATTATTATCTGCTGTGAGTGCACCATCTTTGCTGTTGAGTCACGCACACAATGGCCGTGTAAATGAGCGCTGTGATGCAGTGTGCAGCGAAGCCTTGAAACGGTCAAGTGTTTGCTTTGCAGCAGCTGCTCTGCTCACACAGATCCACACAACCATAAGCCCTTAACCGCACAGCCCAGCACACGCATGCAAACACTCACACAAGCCACACACCTCTTAACTGTCCACAAACAAACTATGTGAAGTCTCGCTGTTACATTTTATAGGGGCACCTCTCTGTCTAATGAACGCACACAGATAAAGACATATCAAAGCACACGCTGCAGCCTCGTGGATATTCAAAGGGCAGCCAGGCAGTCTGAGGCGGAATGAAGCTTTTAGGTCCACACCATTAGGCCCCTTTTAGTGGCCGGAGGGCTTTCCATTTACTCAACTGTATTGGTTTTCTTTCTCTGGTTCCTACTGGACAAACAAAGACTCGCCTTGTCAGCTTGTTGCATCTCACAGGAGAAGGATCACAAAGGCCTGTGGAGATGTTCGTGGTTTTAGTACCCGTGTGTACCTCTGCATCTCTAAATGTAAATCACATTAAATCATCAGACAGTGCATAGATGAAGGAAGTAGACAGGGACTGGTTCTGGTGGAGCAGATAGACTGAGGGGAGACGTGGGCCGGCACAATAGATAGTCTGAAAGTTCACAGTGGCAGAACTACAGAAAATTTGAAAAACTAATTATCTCAGAGAGCGTGGGAGGAAAGAGCACTGGACAGTAGGGACATAGAATTTGAGGACAGCTCATTTGATGGTGTGGGGAAGCAGTGGTGACGAAGGGAACGAAAATAGAAGGACTCACTACGGAGAATACTGAACCTGAGAACGAATCTCACTAAGTTCATTTAAATTCAGCCAATAAAATCTCATCATAGTATACTGTACGTCATAGGTCTTCAACAGGGGGTCCGTGACCCCTAGGGGGTCCGCGAAGGTGCTGCAGGGAGGTCGCAAAATCTTTGGTCTTGGTAAAAAGATACAAAAAGGCAACAGTTGAGACATGGTGCGGCTGAAAAGTGGTCGTCTTAGGCCTCAACAGGTGTGGCTGCTTGAGGTAATGAAGAACAAGCACTGCCACTGCAAGAGGGGGTGGGGCGTTGGAGGGGGTGGGGGTGGGGCGGGGCGGGGTGGGTGGGGGTGGGGGTGGGGGGGGGGTGGGGGGGGGGGGGGGGTGGTGTGGGTGGGGGGTGACACCACCACAGCATTAGCCCTCTTTTAGAGGCTGGTTTTCATTCTCTGGTTCCTGCTTGACAAACAGAAACTCGCCCTGTCAGCTTGTTGCATCTCACAAGACAAAGAACACAATGACCCGAGGAGATGTTTTAATTCAGGATTTCAGACCCGTGTTACCTCTACATTTCTAAATGTACACCGATCAGCCACAACATTAAAACCACTGACAGGAGAACTGAACATCCAGCATCTTGTGACAATAAAATGTTCTGCTGGGAAACTTATGGACCTGGCTTTTGTGTGGATGTTAGTTAGACACGTACCACCCTCCTAGACCATAAATTTACCCCCATAAATTTATTTATTTATTTTTTATTTCTGGCTTAGAAAAAAAATAAAGATTTTGAGTTTTATTTATGTTTGTTTTGTGCAAAAAAACAAAAAAAAAAAACAAACCAAACTGTTCTTTTTACAGTCGTGACAAAAAGAGAAAGTAAAACTCAGCTGTGCCATAATTTGTAATCAGTGTTTATTTTCCCAACAGCCTAGTAAACCAATTAAACATGTACATAAAGTTATTTTTTAGACAGAGAAACATGCAAGTGGTCAAATGTCAGGAATGACCAACTTTGTCTAAGAAGGTTTTATATTAAAATGAAAAACATTCTGTTTTCAAAAGCTACACCGACGTGTTCACTGTACCACAAATCTCACTGCAAAGGCCATTCTTTTTTTATTAAGGCTCTAAAACATGTACAACAGAAGATCAAGATCATCTGATTCATTTATTTCATCACACTGTATTAAATTATGTATCATATTCAGGAGGCACAAACACTCTGTGAATGTTGACCTGAACTAATCCAGTAGTCGCACTGATCTGGACCAACACGCGGCATTCTGCTTGAACTATACAACACGCACACACACGCAGTGACAGTGTTTTATGAGACAGAGCGCTCACTAAGGTTTAGGCTTGACTCCCAGACACAGAGCTAGCTCATTTTTCTGGATCTTCCCGTCCTTGTTGACGTCACAGTGACGCAGAAGAACGCCTCGCAGCTCGTCCAGCTCGGGGCCCGTGAGGTTGGGCTGGAGGGGAGACAGCAGGGAGCAGGGGAGGGAGAGCAAAAGGCTTTTAGCGGGAAATGAGGTGTTGATAACGTGCAAACTGCACAAATGCTTTTTAGCCTTCAGCGAAGTCCTAGTGTTTACCTCCGGTTTATGGCTTGTGTATCTCAGGAGAGTTGGGACACAATGCCAGCGATTATACGCAGCCCATCCAGTCAAGGCTTTTGAGCTGTTAGCTACACTTGCAAGCTCAAAGTTATGAAATACGTTTTCAACTACATGAATTCTGCCTGATCTTTGATGTTGGACACAGACGTGGTGCCAGTTCATCCTACAGAACATTTTCCATTATTCATAATGTTTGTTTTTTTTTTTAAATCAAAGAAAAAAATTTTGGTTGACTGAAATTGTGTCTACTCTTTCCTCTCTAGATGGCCACAGACCACAGATTATCTAATACTTAACCAGTAAAGTATTTACAAGATATTAAATGATTTTAGCATGATTTTTTGTGGAATGAAATAACACAGGCAAACTCAGAGTTGTACACACCTCCTCACATTTAACAAAAACAAGTATTCTGGCACTGAACTTTGGTACTGATGAGAATTTGGTTGGACAAGCGGTAACTACAGATAAACATGTTTTTTTTTTTGGCAAAAGGTGCATTTAATCTTTGTTATATTTGACTGTATGAAAAAAGAAACACATTGTCTAATGGCAAACGTGTTCTGAGAAAAACTATTATGCTTTGATACAGAGTTTTTCTGGGTGAGTAGCAGAAATACGAATATTATAATACTCAGTAAGCCTCAATTAGTTTGTTTCACCCTAGACATTTTGACTTGTCACAGTAAGGAAGGGACAGATTAATAGTGGCTCGGGTTTCATAAAGTCTCCAGGTAAACCATGACAGTGCAAAAACCTCTTTTATGTGGAATGCAGCCGTCATCAAGCACTTTCCCTGCTGGGTCAAGTCAGAATGTCACAAGTCATTAAAAATAATACACGTGGAACAGTCTGGACTCTTACCCTGACCAGGCCCATCATGTCTTTAACGAAGCCATCCACCTCAGGACCCTCCAGCGCTCCCGTCTTACTCTGAACAAAGACAGAGCAAAAAAATAAATAAATAAATAAACAGAAAGAAATTCTCGTAGTTACTCACATTCAACTG
The DNA here is from genome assembly GCF_022458985.1 of Mugil cephalus. Taxonomy (NCBI): domain Eukaryota; kingdom Metazoa; phylum Chordata; class Actinopteri; order Mugiliformes; family Mugilidae; genus Mugil; species Mugil cephalus. The sequence goes on from NC_061780.1 coordinate 13,864,402, forward strand.
TATGTGACTGAAACTCATCCTTAACTAAGGGCATTTTTATTTTTGTAATAATATTGGATAAAAGAAAAATGTGAATATGGATGTTTTCTGATTGTGCTAATCTCACACAGTTCAGACACACAAAGAACAAATTGTAAGTAAAATGTTTCCTGGTAAAAGACATATTACAGAACTTGTATTTCCTGTTCCTACGTTGTTTCTTGGTATGTAGTATCAACTATACAAAGTACGGCTTTAGGTCACAGCTTTTCACCCACTGTCTTAAAAATATTGCTAGTTTACAGAAGCAGCTCACATGTGTTTAAATGTCCAGGTTACAAACACTTTGCTGTGAAGCAGAAGAAACGCCGGTGCAACTTTAAATACAGTACGACCGTCCCTCCCCCTTTTACCACAGATATGCACAGAAACATGCTCAAATGTGATTTCTAATGAATACCACTGAAGCACTCAAGCATCTTTAAAATATGTAAAAAATGTAATCTGTAATTTTCTCCATACTTGCACTTTGTCTTAGACAAAGAGGTTGTTGTGTGATATGTGCCACTGAGGAAAATATAGACATAAGGACCAAAGGGATCACAAAGCTTCTTTGAACGGTGAAATAATTACAGACAGGAAAAAAAGCTTTGAGAAAGATCACTAGTCTGTGTAGCACCGGGCATCACATACACAATTACATGACTGTGGAGAATATAAGAAGCTGACCAGGGAGTCCTGAGTCCTTTAGAGCTCTGTAATTAATCAGAGCGACGTGTCCCAGAGTGTGTCTTGACTACATAATGGGTGACTTATTTAATTATATGCCAGTACAGAGTTAAGGAGAGCTAATAGACTGACTTTTCTCTCATACACACCACCACGTCGTATGAAAATCTGAGTGAGGAACTCAACCTCAGTGATGGCGAGAACCTTCATTTTTCTGTGGAAAGCTGCCATTACTGCCATCACATTATTATGACGCCCGCCTCATGTATGTTGCATCTTCCATTTGTGTACGTCATCAGAATTCACTTAATCACAATCCTATTTGGTTTCTTTTTAGAGCACGTTTATCATCAATATCTATTTACAATAGAGATTTTAGAGGCGCAACAGAATCCGATCACACGGCCGACGGTGTTACATAAACCAGAATAACTTTAGATTAGTAATCTGATTGATGTAATTGTGTATTGGCAATGAACCCACGTCTCCCTCCCCGTACTTTACTGTGCTTACAACGTCATAGTGGTCGAAGATCTTTTCAAAGTCTCTCTTTCTCTCGTCTGTACTGCAGGCCTTGAAAAATAAGAGGGAGTTGTTAAAGATCCGTAGAAAAAAGAAACTGTAGAAGGGCTTTAAAAACCTGGAAATAATGTACAAGGTCAACACTTACGTCCATCTTGAACTGGAGCAGGAAATTTTCATCTAAGGCTAAGATCCTTGGAAATGAACGCATATTTCAGTGTCAGGCGAAATAAGGCAAACGTATCTATTATCTACGTAGATGTATTTAAGTCTATCATTCATCACACACTGACTAAATAAACACAACACCCCATTCATGCGATTTGACAGAGTGATCCTAAACATCATACCTGGCCAAATCGTTCAGATCCAGTCGGCCATCCTTGTTTTTGTCAAAGATTTTCATCTGCGAAAGAAAGATGTAGTGTTAAAAGACTTATTTAGCTGCTGTGAAGCTGTGTTCCCAACACCACCCATGACTCTCGAGCCGGCTCACCGTCATGTTTGACTTTGAGTGCGAGTCGGTCTCTTCTTATTTGAAATCTATTATGAGCTGCCGGAGGGTTGGAGCTCCTCCAGAAGTAGCTAGAATTGAACGTCTTTGTAGGCTATTTCCCTCTGGGTCATTTGTAAGTAGACAGCTCACTTATATCACAAGTGAGAACCACTGTGCTGGTTTTCTGTTTAACAGCCGTACCTTCAACTCCATGTTCGGCGGAAATAATTAACTGCAACTACTTAAGTCTTCCAAACGTATGCTCATGAAATAAACATATCACAAATTTCAAATGTAATAAGGACAGCTGTTGCATGCACTTGTTTTCCATTACAAGGTTTGACCCTTAACCACCTCCAGTCAACCACTACATATGCATTAACAATCTCAGTCAGCCACAAAGGAGGAGGAAATCGATCCAGCTGCACACTGAGTTAAAAGAGGAGCAGGCATATATCATGAACCACATCCCTGCGACCCGTGACTGTACAGCACACATTTGTCCAGTGTTTCCCAAGGTTTTTCTGCAATTTTTGTAAATAAGAATATCTTTAGACACATAACACACTGAAGTCTCTCCTCGTTACCCATCGGCGTTCTGATGAAAACCGAGGGCGACGTTGATGCTGATGAAGATTAATTCTCTGTTGTACGTTTAACTTGGAACTCGCTCCCCAAACCACTGTTTTAGTCAAGTCGCTCAAGTTTTTGCATAATCACACCAAACAGGTTCTGCTCCAGTTTAACTATGGACGTATCTGTGCAACAGAGCCAGTGAGACTTGTGTTACTACCATTGTGTCGGTGTACTCATCCAGCTTGTCTGATGACACTTCCTTGTGGTGCTGCTGGAACAAGTCATTCAGGAAAGCCTAGGATACAAAGGTTTTCACATAATCAGACAAATAAACAGTTTTTACACTCAATTTACACATCATACAAAGGGTAGTCCTGGTGTTTAATTTCTAAAAAATAACCAGTGTTACCAACCATCTAAAATGAAGTATCTGTACTTTAGAAAAAAAAAATGTGTATGTGGTATTCGAGGTGTGAGAAACTGAACAATATGAGGATCTTGGTGAATGATGCAGCAGGAAACAGTGACTCTCCCTAAAGGGATGTGGAGTTGGTTGTGTTGTGTATAGGAGTTGTTAACAAACTCACCTTTAGCTCTTGAGCTGATATGTATCCGCTGCAGTCCACATCGTACTTCCTCCATATCTAGGAGAGGGCAAATAATAAAATAGCTACATGTGATGAACAGCAGTTATTGACAGACTTCATGTGGTATGAATACAAATGACTCAGTAGGACAGTAAAATCATTAAAGCGCTTGTGTCATCCTGTTTTACATTCACTGTGAGAGCTACAGTTTGACAGGGAAGTATCACAGCTGACAACAGCTTTTTTTCCTTGAAGACTTCCTCATATTTTACATGTCTTGTAAGACACTGATTCCTTTAAGTCTGAGCAGTTGCCCGCTGGTCAATCTGGTTTTACAATTTATGCAGGAAGACGTTCAATTCTTTAGAAAGTAGCTTTCGCTCCAGTTTCTCATTTGCGTAACTGACCTTGAATGAAAGAAGAGTCAAATGGTGCCAACATGAATTGCAGCCATAGACAACTAGTCCACCGGGACACATCCACACTTTTCATTCATTTTAATTCCGACGTATCTTCATTACCGTTCCTCTGCCGTAATGTGTGACCTCACCTTCATGAAATCGACACTGTTGTCCAGGTGGCTTTCTCTGCGGAAAACCAACAGGAAGTTTTCATCTTCAGGCAGGATCATATTGGCCAACTGGAAAACAGATCAGAGGGCAGAGGTCTGAGGAAGGAGGAGTAACTCCAACGATGTTCTGTGTGGGATCTTTTACGTTCAAGCCCAATGCCAAACACGTGCACGCGCAACCTCCATTAAATTTTGCTGTGGGTGCACCAGTCTTGAGTGTTTTATTTCCACCAGCAGTAAATGTCTGCTGGGGCAGAGGAGGAGTGCAGAGAGTTTTGTCTGAAGAAGAAAGTGATCAATGCAAGGACAAGAAGTGAACAGAGAAAACAAGAAAAGAGAAAATTCACTGCATTTTTGTGACGTCTTCTAATCATGAACAATTTAAGGGTCTGTTTAAATTAATTTCTAAGGCGAAAAAAAAATCAGATGAAACTGTGCTTTGTGAATTATCCTAAAAACATTTAAAGCTGTATGTGTTTGTGGTTGTTTCTATTATAATAAAGAATGAAGTCATATGCGATCTCATCTCTCTCATACGATTTGAGGTATCTAAGAAATATCCGCACAGCGAGACCATACGAGGAATTCTTTAGGTAATTTGGCTGAAACACCCCAGCAGCTCTTCTTGGCTCTTGTCCAGTCCGTGTTGCTCCTCTTCTGTTATGTCCTTTAACAATGTTATGGTTCCATTAGAAGATTAAAATGCCCGCGATCGTCTGTCTAATTAAAAGTCAAGCAGATACTGCAGTCATTTTACTCATGGAGTTGAACTATGGCCAAGCTGTCAGAACAAGCGCAATGCACCAAGAGAGACGCCAGCCAAAGCAGATCGACACACTAGTCCCTGTTGGGCGTTTCCCACAACATATTTCAGTAGAAGCATTAAAAAGTTACATTTGTTAGTTGTTTTTTTGTAACCGCTTGTCCTCTGGAATGTCGCGGGAGGCTGGAGCCAACTCCAGCTGTCATTGGTAGACACTGGGAGAACATGCTCCACACAGAGAGGCACCAGTTACCCAGTGGATCTGAACCTAGAGCGTTCTTCTACCACACCATTGCGTCGTTCTGTATCAAAACAAACTGAGGTTTAATTTCATGGGTTTCCTAATGGGGATCAGGGACTTTCCGGTCTGAGTCAAAGATGCACGAAAAGATTTTATCTACCACCATCTGCTAGTTGATCTGCTGTGCGAAACAGCCCAGTACTGGTCATACTCAGAGCACAGACAGCAACTATTGGTAATGAATGGCAAATCTAAAACAAAAACCCAAACCAAAATGTAAGTGCACTTTTTAAAATGAAACCATAACCACATCACATCTCATACGTAAGAGGCAGTGTTGTTGTCATAATGTAAAACAGTGACATGCAACGGCAGAATATACTGTACTCTGACTGACACACACTGGAGTGACTACCGGTCATGTGACACTGAGAGCTTCCTCAGCTCTTCATTCTGCTTTATCACAGGATATTGTGGCTTTCTGACTTCCTCCTGATGCTAAAGTAGCTGCAGAGCAGAATCAACGTATCATGAGCAAACATTACAAACATTAAATAAATCGATTTGGCCAGAAACTACTAAATAAAAAAACCCTGCACAGGTGGTTTCTTTAAATAATCTAATATTATCATGACTTGCACCTACTTCACATTATGGGCTATCACTGTCTATGTGAGCAGTTTTTCTATTCATAAACAGTAATGGCCACATTTCTATATATTCAGATTTTGATGGCATGATGTTGGTATTAAAATGAAATTACTAAATCTCACTATCAATTCCATACACACATCCAGAGGCCTCTCATTGACCTGACAAGACAATCATCTCTGATCCACCTGATCCATCTGATCAGAAGGCCCATGTCTATTGTCTGATGAACCACAATTACACATTAGGAAGGTGGTCATAACGTTATGTACGATCAGTATATATATTCTGACCATTACAGCTGCGGCCCTCTACATGCTTCACCGGGTTCACGCACACTTGGATCTACCAGGTGGATACAATGTGCATTCAACACCATCCAGCCCCTCTTCCTCCAGAGCAAGCTGGAGGACATGGCCATCGATCCCTCCTTCACTTCCTGGATCACACACTACCTCACAGGGAGGCAGCAGTTTGTCCGGCTGAGGAACATAATCAGTGGCATTGAGCAACACGGGTGCTCCTCAGGGGACGGTTCTGGCACCTCTCCTGTTTACCCTGTTCTTCTTTCGGAGGGTCAGATCCTTCAACATGTGTAGTGAAATGCTACTCATGTTCTACCAGTCAGTGGTCGCCAGTGCTGTTTTTTTGATTCAAAGAGACTCTGGACAGACTGGTTAAAAAAGGCTGGGTCTCTGATTGGCAGGAAGCTGGTATCACGGGGGACTATTGTTCAGAGGTACACATGCAACACATTGCATTCCATCCTGGACCACATCAGACACCCCCTTAATGACATCCTGCAGGGGCAGAGAAGCAGCAACAGTGGGGGGCTACTCTCACTACGCTGCAGGACTGAGAGGTTCAGGACGTCCTTTGTCCCCACAGCCATCAGGCTGGACAACGCCACTGTTTAAATGCTTAAACGCTGACTTGTAAAATTGTAAATTGGTCAACTGTACATACATGTTAAAATCTTATACATATTTCCAGTCCTCCTTCTCCCTTTGCACTGTTGATTTCGTTGGTGTGTCACGTTGCAGTCTGTGTATGTTTGTGTACAAGCTACTCGTACCCAAGTAGTGTAGTACAAGTAGTAAGTATTTTTCTATTCTATTATATTCCCCACATAATTGAACATAAATTATTCCAGTGCAATCCATCCACGGACACGGTGTCTGAAAGTTCAGATTGTCAGAACATGAAACTACAAAGAGCTTTGAACACTTTTCCTGTTCCTGTAAATCAGTGCCTTCAACAAGCCACTCGCAGCGATAATGTATTGATTTTCTTTTATGAGTAAAAGCCAGTGCTTTTTGGGTGTGTGGGTGCAGTACAGTACAATCCAGTAATGGATTGGCCTAATGAATCTTGAAAATATTCTTCCTCTGAAGGAAAACCCATTCCAGTTCATCGTGCTGATGAAGAGTCACAGTGATGTGCCAGAAGCTGCAGCAATTACCCAGAGTGGAGCCGAGAAAGCAGCGTCATCCAAACACGTCCCCTGTGATTCTTGGGAACAGCTGCAACCTGCTAAGTTACCAGTCCTGTTGCATTTAATTGAATGAATTGACTCAATCAAAAAGTAATTTGAGAATTAACCTTTATTAATCGCAAGCAATTTGTTTTGGATGTTTGAATGTCCCACTTGACAATCCTAAAGAGTCGCTGTTTAGCCTCTCAGCAGATTTTCTCTCAGCACTATACGGCTTTACGGACGTTGTGACTATAGTGTCGGTCGTCCCCTGTCCATGCTTTTACTGTAAGAGGATGATTTAGCATGACTTTCATTCCAGTCCAGGAAATTAGTTTCTGTTCTGGGTATGAGAAACATACAGGCTGCGTCATCGTCATGGATACATGAGCTAAATAAAAGATGAAGAGGAGATACAGCGGAAGATGAGGGAGGGGTAGTCAATGAGGAGAAGATAGAAGACAGAAGGGGATGGGGGGGGCAGACTGGAGCCACGACCCATAGAGGAGAAGATGAAAGTCACATTTAAAGACAAGGATATAGTCTAGACAGACAGCAGCATAGATGGCATGTCCCACATTTTATCCACATCTTATACAATACATTTTGTTTATATATCAATCACCTTTAATAATGGTGAATGAAGGCGTGATTCAAAGACACGGAAATTGTCGTACCTCCTGAATCTGTAGTTTCCCATCGGCAGTGGCATCGTAGGCAGACATAAACCTCTTCTTCAGTTGCTGGACTCGCTCCTCAGTCACATTCTCCTGTAGAGAGACGACAGATCAAAATAAAACGTGGATGTTCTTACATCTGTCCAACGTTAGACCTGCTCACCTGGATACAGTCATGCTGTGAAGTACATTAGACACACCAAGGGAAACGGAAGACACGTTTACACTAATTGGTTCTCATTGAAACTAAATGAAATACTTTTCTGGTTGAGTCACCTTTATTTTTAGCAATGTCACCATGGACACTTATTTAATCGAAGAATGTCTTTTCTCAAGGTCTGCCTTCACACTTAAACCTTACATAACTGTCCTTGGCCTAGACATTAAAGGAGGAAAGTGCTTTATACCTTGTCATACCTATGTGTCCTATAAAGAATCAGAACTACTGTCACTCAAGACATGTGAATGCTGTTAAGAGTTCTGATAACCTAGCTATTTATAACCTTAAGAAGTTGCATGTGCCACATGTTTATCTGAGATTTTTTTTTTCTCTCAACCAGAGCTCAGGTGAATTGAAATGAAGAAAGCAAGAACACTGTAAATTATTTAAGCATCTCATCTCCCACTGTCACTTTTCTGACCCTCAGCCCCTGCACTGTAACTATAGAAACCTGTTGATCTGTGCTCTGAATCATCAGTCCATGCAGTGCAGAGCACACAGTTTACAGACTAAAAGGCGCCAGACCCTCTCGCTCCCCGTCTTCAACCATAAGCTCACACTCGGCCCCAGCAGCGACGTGTTGCTAGGTAAAATTTTAAAGCACACATAATAATATTCAATTTAATCTGCACAACTGAGTATTAGCACAGCATTGTTTCCCCACTATAAAATAATCGTGCGTGACACTTCAGTTTATTTCTCATTGAAAAGTGAATGTGCTGCACACATGCTGATTGTTTAGTGATGATAGACAAACAGTAGATAGATACATAATTAATGGATATAAACTAGAGGAGATAACAGAGGGTAAAGAAAATATATGACTGCATAATGACTGTGTTTTTGTACCCTGAGAGGAATACACCAAACACTACTTCCCCCGGGGGCCCATCATGATGGAGAGCAAACATTAGATGGACAAAGTGGCATGTGGTTGGTGGTCTGTTTGTTTTAGCACAACCCAATTAGTATCCAAGGGAGTCCATGTACTAATAGATGTATGCTCAATCTTTACTTAGCATAACAGCATTCAACTTTGCTCAGTAAACATAATGTGCACACGCACACACTAAAAAAAAAACACACACACATACACACACCCACAAATGGTTTCCTTTCGAGTCAATTTGTAACCAAGGGTAAGGGCTTTTCCTCTGACGGTTCCCAGAGCAGTTTAATTGTGTTGCATCTGACATCCTTACAGTCACCCCACCCTTCCGGATGGCTGCATCGAGGATAGGTTTCCCACACAAAACTGGTCGCAGATCCTGCAAAATGCTGCTAATTGAAGCTGTGATTTCATCAAACTGAGACTGAACACTGGAATATGACAGCAAAATTTCAATATTAGTGGCAAATTTAAAAATCAACTGTTGCTGCAGACCAGCTGAAATAATGCGCCGTGGAATGAGTGAAAGGAATTGCAAACGCAGGCCTTCATTTAGATCGCCGCTCATAAGGCATACGTGCATTTGCCAGTGTCGACCTGCAGCTCTGTGCCCGTGCAGCTGCACTTGATGTGCATGAATTCATCCACACAATATTGACTCACCTGTGGACCCAGGCTTTTCATCATGTGACGAAAGAAGTCATCGAGCTCTCTGCCTTCAATGTAGCCATTATCTGCCACAATTAAAACAAAAAATAAAAACATGTCATGAGGTTGTTTCCTGTAAGATGCGAGCAAGACTGTCATGAGGAAGTTGCTGGCAACTTCATACTGCTACTCATTACTCTGCATAGTCTCCATTGTGTCTAGCTTCTTTGACATGCCAGAGCTTCACTTAGAAATTGCCTGTATTCACTTGTTCATTCTTATATTGCAACTTTAATTCTTAAAACTTTTACACACATGAATTAGAGTTTTCCTGATACATTAAGGCCAGTTGGTATCTCCTTCTAGAGCATAAATGTCTAGTATAATATTGTTTTGTGCGTATTGATGGGGGAAAATGGAAACATATCTTTAAATAAATGAATGAATCTTACCGTCTGCATCAAAGTGTTGCCAGATTTCCAGGAACCCAGCTGCATCCAGATTATCAAAAGCACTGTCCATTTTAATAAAGGAAGCTGTCAACTTTGACACTTAAGAAAGTCTGAGGTGGCAAACTGTGGTGTGCTGCTCAAAAGCCAGCCGGTTGTCTGACATATGTTCTGTATGACTTAGAAAAAAAGCCAAGACCACACCTCTTATGTGTAAGAGAGGGACTGAGAAAGAGAGAGGAAGAGGAGGCCATCTGGTGGCTGTGCTGTAACACTACAAGGCAGATTCTTTATTTTTTGGCTAATTTGACTTAGACTTGCTTTAATGTCATTCAAAAAAATATACCACGGGTGCATTTATTAAATGAGATTTGCTAACTTGGTTCACAGTGGAGTAGACACGAAATTATCTAAAATACAGGCATTCACGTAATCAGTTACATCAATTATAGGTACACTATATTTTTTTAGTGCTCTACATCAGCGGTTCTTCTCATCTGGTCTGGCTTCAGGACCCCTTAATGACAAGCTGAGACCCAAAATAAAGAATATTTTCAACTTGTGCAGTTTGTACCTGAGGGAGTAGAATATATCACAGTACACACACACACACAAAAACAAATGTAATAATGTTACAGAGGGAACTATTTGACCTTTACACTCAGTAGGTTGCATTTTAATTCAAGCCAGAACACTTCAGTAACTTCAGCCTTTTTTAACAGACTCAACAGTTTGGAGCTTTCATGCACCAAACAAAACTACTGAGAAATATTAACAAAAATTGAAAACTCAAATTATGTAGCTTTAGCTGAGAACCACTTACTGAATCTATGACAACCAACAACTCAAATCATGGGCGCCATGTTGGATACAGTGAAACCCTATGGGAGGATGTGTGTTGAAATAAATCCCTTATTTTCATCATTATCGGGTCTAAATATCTTAAATGAGCCTGTAAAATGCTTTGTAGCCCAATCACCTCATCAGTCACGGACCTGTGTTTACCAGTTCATCCAACGCCATTAAAAGTTTGAAATTACTCAAAATAAATAAATAAACATTCAGAAATAGTGAAAAGTAAACTAGTCTTACGGTTATTTAGTATTATTGTGACATTAGCACGCTAGCCATGATAACTTAGTAACCGGGGCAACGGTACGTGTCTATTAAATTTGTCTACCTACATGGACATAAATTACATGCACACATGGGTTTCACAGTATATATGACAGCACAAGGCTAGCATAAGGCTTGGTTAACATCGAACTTTTTCATATATAAAATCTTAACAAATGTCAGAGAAATTGACATTTACCTCACATAGTAAGGAGAAATCAGCCGACATCCACTTCTTCCTTTTAATCTTATGCTCCCATAACTCTCTTCGTTTTTGTTCACTGGCTAAACGGTGGAGTTTCCCCCGTGTTTTCCTGATCCTGTGCTGGAGCTGTAGGCCGAGCACTGTGGCATATTTAACTTTTAATCCATTTTTATTCTCTGTTATTGCCACTTCTCTATGGGCGAATATTGGTTAGTTGTATCCAACATGGCGCCCATAAAACACGTGACCAGCTCAGAAAACAGTCAGCCCATTTATACCGCCTGTCCCTGCACAAAAAAGAAATGTTGGAATAACTTAAAATAAAAATTGATGTGACAAAAGAGCCAATGCAGACATGTTTTAGCCTGGAAAATTATTTTAATCAATGTTAATATTTGCATTGAAGAACTAGACGTAGCAGTGAAACATACCGATCCATGACAAAATGCGACAAATCATGTATCAAGACTGGTGAAATGAGCAAACCTATTTGATGTATTTGAATTTATGCAGTATTTTTCCCCTCTCCCCAGCTCAAGTTCAGTCACAAATTTTGTCATTTATTTTCTAAATCATGATGAAAGTAAAACAACTACATATAATAACAACTTAATACATACAAATTTAAAATCAATTTCTACATTTATGAACAGAATATACACGTGAGAGGAAAACCAACAAAGGGATCAAGACCAGCCACTGTTGCCTTTTTTTTATTTCAAATAAGTTAGAAACAAACCCTTAGTATGGTAGTGTACTTAGTACCAAAACAATATAGGATTTGCTGTTTCCGTATAGGCGTGTGTATATTACATGTGCATATGCCACACATACATATATATACACACCTACACAGGTATGAAAGCACATATATACATATAGTAAAACTCACACATCATGCAGTCACACACATACACAGACTCGTCGTGCTCCTGTTTCTCCAACAGAAACCAAGGGGATGCTCGCCTTCTGGAAAGAGCCAGAAGTTATTATTAGTGTTTCACACAATGCAACACAAACCGTTGCTTTGGAAATATCACGCAGAAAGCAAAAAGAGTGTCCAGATAATTTCCCTGCGTCAGCAAAGTGGTTTTCACAAAGCAGAGGAAACCAGCCACGCGCGTTTGCTATGAAGTTATTGCAAAGTAGCCGCGTGTTTGAGACGGGAAGTGATGCTGATGATGTCGACGGATTAACTATATACAGCAGCGGAAGTGTTTTTTGTAATTCATGATTAGTGACAAAGAAGCTAAATCTAATTGTAACCCCACAAAAAAGACATCAATAGACAGTGTAATGTAGGAAAGGTGCACCATTAAGACCTTTGGGCCTGACTTGAATTAGGCTCTTGTACAGTACAAGGCTTTGTTCCTTTCACACTGCGCATACCGAGAACCAACGTCTAGTGCACATTTTGATCAACGCTGAAGGACAGTTTGGCACGTTTAAAGTAAAACCAGTGGTTTACGTTGATACAAGAAAATTAATTGATGTCACATACAGTTGCTAGTGAAGTATAATGCTGCATCTCCTTCACATTGTGTGATTTGCAGAACTTGGGAAAGTTGCAGATGAGGCTGTATAAAGGCTTAATACAGTGAACTAAGAACAGAGCACCATATCTAATACATTTGGGGTATTTTCCTTAAGATATTTGTTTTGCTGTTTGTGTTTTCAAGTCAAATTGGAAAAATAGTAATTCAGATAACATCACGGTCAAATCTGAGTCCTACACTTAATATTCAGTGTTTGTAAAAAATACATGCAAACATATTCAGGGTACAAATCTTAGACAGCTGTACGAGATCTCATTATTGACAACTTTTGAACTGAATTACAAGAGTTATGCTGCAAACTGTATCGTGGTATGAAAACAGCGTTTGTTGCTCTTACAAGAGAAAAAACAGAGTAACTGGCCTGAGATGTGTGTTGATGTGAAGAATTCAGGTTTTACATACAGTGTAGCCCCAAGGTCCATGTGAGAAAAACACAACTACCCTTAATTCACTTTCACTACAGGCAACATGGTTGCCATTTAATGGGCCTTGTTCTTTAATATACAGAATATAGAAGGAATGCGGTATCCCATATGGAAAGAAGTGAAAGTGAACAAAAGAGTTTGAACGCTGGAGTTCCCTCTGCATCCTGGTTTCATACAAATAACTGATGAATTCAATGGTAAAGATCTCTTATTCTACTGTAATTATTACCTTCAAAGCTCACTGCCGTCATTTAGCACACCAGGGGAATATTAATCTGTAGCCACATTTCCACCAAAAACTGTCCCAGGAACTTAAAGGTTCCTCCAACCGTTGTCTGTGTGAAATTAGTCCTTTGACATCATTTTTTAAATTTTTTTGGTTGCATGACTCAATAACACACTAACCTGCACTACTCCACCAGGTGGCAGTAATGCATATACAACAGCTATAGTGACGTACAGTATAAAGAGCCAGACAAAGATAATTTTCCTTCATGCAGCACTGCAACAATAGTAAACATGGAGGAGACTGAAGCTGCACTGATTGTGATTTAACTGCTTTACAAATGGGGTCATTGTACTTCTCCCTATGCAACACTGTGTTCTTGTATCAAAGCACAACAAACCGTACAGCTACAGTCTCTAATAAAGTGATGTCCTTAACTGATGAGAAATGTTCAGCGCTGTAAGCCACAACACATCAAAGTTCCTGTAATGATGAAAAGCACTAACCCCTGAGAGGGGACCTTTTGAGGTTAAACTAATTTAACCTAACTTAACTCTGAGACTCTGATCTCTAAGGTGGGAAGCCAGGCAGAGGTGGAGTACCTCCAAAGGTTCCTAGTTCCTGGGGGGTATTCCTGGGGTGGAAAAGTGGCCAATATATGACATTAGTGTGTGGTGGGATGTGAAGATAAATCTGTCTTCAGGAGAAGTAAATTACTAAAACTTGATCGAACTAAACAACACAGAATGTGGCCCAAAATGTTTACAGTCCCAATCTGTATTGCACTTTAATGACATAACCTCTACTCTCACCATAAACAGCAGAAAATAAATGTTTTCCACAGTGTCTAAATACACAGAACAGTGTTAGTTAACAGTGCTGAAGCCATTTGATTATCCGTGAAGTTAATGTGTACCACAGTCCTCTCAACACATAAACATGTTTATGTTCTTCAGCGAATAACTCAGAGCTGTCGCGTTTGGCAAGCTACATCAATATATTACAGATTCATGTCTGTGCTGAGATTCTCAGCTGCAACCTGTATATTCCTGTAAAAAAAAAACAAAAAAAACCGATGTATTGCATAAATGATTCGGTTAGGTCTGCAGCCTGGAAAAACGTACTGAAAATAGAATATAGTAAAATCTATACAAATATATTGAAGAAAAAATATGCCACGGGGTCCTGGTCTGGTTCTATGTTTGACTTCAAGTACAGTACATTAATCCTGGTATAATTGTTAGTGTGTGTTTGGTCCCTGGGAGACAAGCTACGGCAACAAACGTAAAGTAAAAAGACTTTAGTCTGTTAGTAAAAGGAGGTGATTTTAGATGTACACTCAGTTTCATGGTGTCTCTGCTCCGTTTCAGTGGTAAACGTAGATTGAGGCTGTGTCATTCATTGGGTGAATAATCTTAATCGTCCTCGACCAACCCCCCAAATGTCGATTCTAACAGAGACATGAGATTTTTACCTGACAGCGGAGTAAGAACAGGGCTGATAGCAGATCTAGAGAAAAGGCTGTTTGTGAGAAGGAAGCTCTTCTGAGATTTAGCACAGTTTGGTTACGAGGCGTAATGACCTACGTGTTAATACCCATCAACGAAATTATGGCAGGAATTCCTGCAAACCAGGCCTGACTTGTACTTTGTGGTCAGACAGGACCAACAGGTACAAACTTATAAATGAAGTCGTAACATTTTCCCCTCATTAGGTGCTTTTTCTAAAGGGAAATGAGGGGGTTATCTGCAGGCCTTTGCTGTAAACTTGTCTTACTTATATTAAAATAAAGTCTTTGTCTGCCTCCTCCCCAGAGTCTGACGACTTTTTGCCTGTTGCCTTGTCCTTGGCTGGGTTTGAGCCTTTCTCCTTGGTCTTTAAGGAGCCATGATCTTCAGAGTTGGAGCTGAGAGGGCTGGATCGTTGAGAAGAGTCCGACGATGCCCTCCCTGAAAGCAAGAGAGAAGAAGATGACTCAAGTATTTTTTAGAAATGAGAAATTAAAACACAGAGATGAAAATATCTCAGCCACAGTTGCTTTTTAATTAATTTAACACTATAGGACACAAACTAGTAACTATGTTTGTTGGTGTAATGTGATATTAAGACGTTATAAGTGAAAGGAAAAGGTCCCATTTAAACCTTAGCCCACTGCCTCAACCAACTACTTTTCTTTTTTTTCTACAGCATCTCTCTAGAATAAAGTCGTTGTACATGTTACACACTTCAGCTCCTAGAGTTAAAAGTATTTATTTTTTTTTACACGTTATTTCCTCTGAATGGTGCTTTTGTGTTGTGCTAGATATCAAAGTGCCCGGAACAAGACAAAGATCTCTCTGATCTCTGCCATTTGAGGCCTAAATCTGAAAAATTAAAGTATCAAATGATAAGTTTTTCTAGTTGTTCACAACGTTCACAGTGTTTTTTTTAGTGTCTGGTGCTACAGGTGGCTCATCATTTGTTATCAGCCTTATTTGCAGTTAATAACTCAACTGGCCTCAGAGGTTTACGTCATTATAAATGGGCTTTGATACTTTTTTTTAATAAAATATCCAGGAGCGTCACACTCTAAATAATATCCAGTCAGGAACTTGGAGAATACAAGATGAAAACCATTTGGACAAGTAGTATGTCCAGAATATTTCCCTCCTCTCCGACCAACCGGGGAGAGACAAACTTAAAAGAGATCCTGAGGAATGAATAGGAGACCAAAGAAAAGGCATGAGTTAAAAAAAAATGTCTATTATATAATACATAACGGATGAAAGGCAGCGAGCGAGAGGGTGACCTGAATCTGTCAGTCTGAGCCTGTCTGTAGTCAGACAACAGCAGCCTCCACAAGATGAATACAAACATGAAACCACAGGGGAAACCTACACACTCCGATCCTGATAGTGACACCAAACATCAAGCAGTATGTCAGGATTCAGAAAGTTACTGATGTGTTTGTAAAGGGATGACTCTATTTTTCATCTTCTGAGTGCAGGGAAAAATCCTTTAATGTATTAGCATTAAGACCATGAGATTAATAGGCTACTAAAAGGTTTAAATACGCACCTTCCTGAGTGGTTTTGTTGGTGGAGACTCCCGACTCCTTGTCTTTGTCCCTCTTCAGTGTGGGAGGGAGAAGTTTAGGAGACACACTGCCACCGCTGGGGGAATCTGAGGCCTCGTCTACGTGAAAAAACAATAATAGAAAAATCAGCGTAAAACGAATATATCATAGAGCATCAGCACAGGTCTAAATATGATTTTGACTTTTTTTAAAATTCACATTTCACAGAGAAAACTGAAAAACTAAACAAAGAGGGACCAATATTGACAAGGATTCAGAACGTACCGATGCTCCTGCTGCCACTGGTGGTCCTCGGCTTTTGTGGGATGGTGGGTCGAGCAGCCAGGGCTGGCTTTGTCCCCTGTGGCACCGGTGGTTTGGGGCTCACTGGGCCTCCAGGAGAACTCGAGGAAGATGTAGCTCTGAGGCGAGGGTTTGGTTCGGGCTTGGTCTCAACGCGCGGTGAGGTCTTTTCCGGAGAAGCAGGCTCTGATTTGTTAATGGAGCCACTGGGAGACCTGCTCTCTGGAGTGTTGTGCTGGGGCTTGGCTGCTGGCACAAGGATGACATGTGATTTTTATGGAGCGTGTTTGTACAAAACCCCCAAGACCCCAGCTTCAGAAATAGACACAGCTAAGAGCCACTGTAGTTCTGTTTGATTCATTTTTAATTTAAAATCGGTTCCCTCTTAAATTTCCCAACATATTAAAGTACTTACCTGTTGAATTGCTGTCAGGTCTGTCAGGGCTGGAAGACTAGAGGAGACATAAGGAACAACAACAGTAGAAATTACAAAAAAGAATCAGTTATATAATCCAAAAGTATATATATGACAACTTCTACAATCAATTATATCCACAGACTTCAGTTTTTCAGTGTGATTCTACATGTGTACACGCCGTCAGGCAGCATTTAAACACAAGGTGGTGCCTTCCTGCCTAAATAAACACCTCAACCACTTTGTGTCTGTCACCTGCTTCCTTCATAGCTCTCAGCAATGTACCTTCAGACACACATGTGGACGACAGCCAGAACAAGCAGATGACAGGTGAAACTTTAGAGCCACTGGTACAAGGTCAGAAAACACTCATGCTGCAAACACCGTAAACCTCTTACTGCATAAACATCCATGGTATGTAGTATTACGACTGATTAGAGATCAATTACAATTCATCCAACTCACATTTAAAAACAAGTGTGTGAGAAAACCTTGAATCAAATTAGGATGTTTATTATATCAATTATATCTTTCATGCTTTTGAGGAAATAAACAAGCCCAAGTAGAGAATAATAAGATGAACAGACAGTTTAAATGTGAGGTGAAATAACCCTGTGTCTGCTGTGAATCATGACAGAGGATATGAATATCAGCTCTTTCTCTGCCTCCATACTGTCATTATCTTTTCATGCTTCTGTACCTCCCTCCTACTCTCACGCCGGCTGCTGGTAGACGATCAGGGCTTTGATGTCAACATGTTGTCAGGTGCAGTGACTGGACCTGAAGATATGAATGTCTTGGCATCTTTGCGTGCCTGTGATTTCAGAAGCCTCGTATTTATTTTACGCGACGTCCCTGCTGGAAACCACACTCTGTGAGTGTTGAACAAACCAGCTTTGACAAGTGGAGGCCGGACTCCTACGGCGTTTCGTCCCCAAAAAAGGATCATGTGTCCTTATTCCAAGCTCAGTGACGTAGTATGCTATATATGTGTTATTCACAGATCAGGCATAACATTATGACCACCTTCCTAATATTGTGTGTGTCTATTTTGGTTTAAAACTATAGCTATTGTTGTTTTTAATTATAATTTGGGCAGTCGGCATCGCTATAGGACATCATTGGTTTTAGCATCACTTTTACCTTGTGTGCTCTCCTTTCCTGTTTGGCCTTCATCTCTGCCAGCAGGCCGCTGCCCATCATCTGCAGCCCAGGGTACCGCTTCCCTCCCTGAGGACTTCCCCTGCCGTCTGAAACCTCCCATGGTTCGTCTATGGAGTCTGGAGTCCTCAGCTCCTCCGAGCGGTCTGAGCTGCTGCTGTAGTCTGTGGGCTGTGAGCGGCTGGAGGCGTCTCTGGAGGAGAGACAGAAAATGTTTGGGTTGGACACAGATGTGTATTTTGTTTACATGGACTGATTTGATAATAGAAGCATGATGCTCCACTTTTCAGTTTCATCTTTACCTTGACTTCGGCTCAGGTGCTGGGCTCCTAACTGCCACCTTCGGAGAGGAGGGCTCCTCTGGGATGGTGGATGCTGGTGCGGCGGCTGCGGAGGCTGAGGATGAAACAGGGGGCGTCGGAGCTGCCTGGTTCTTCTCTGACTTGTCCGATTTGTCTGACTTATCAGATTTGGAGGATCGTTTAATGAGGTTTAGAAATCCTCCTTTGCTCTTCTTTTTCTCTCCATCCTGGGATTCTGAACTTTTCAGAGAACGTCTAAGAGGAGACAAGACAAGAGACAGAAAGAAAGATATTAGGAGATTAATATTTATAAAAACAGTACAATAACAACAGGAACAGTAATAATAAAACTGTGAGACAGGCATTTTTTGAGAAGCATAAGTCTTACTTGGACTCCATCTTGGTGACTTTTTTCGAGAAGAACTCATCTACACCCTCGTCCACCCTTCCCATGAGGCCGTTCTGTTCCCCGTCTTGAGATGACGTGCTGCTGATTTGCTGAAAAGGAAAAAAAAAAAAAGTTACACATCGATGAGTCTTGAAATTAACTTTTAAAAATCCCAGTGCTGAGTTTTACTCACAGGTACTTTGCTGGAATTTTTTTTCTTGTTCCTCCGGGGTCGTAGTTTGGTGAAGTGCTGCAGCTTTTTTTCTTCCTCAGACGGCAGCTCTACCATCACTCCTGGAGGACATCGGTCCAGTTTGAGCGGGACCAAAGACGGAGTGGATGGAGTCTGAGACGAGGCTGAAGTGTCCTCAATGTGGATAGGGACGTCCTCCAGGGCCTTGTCTAGGTCAAACTCCATCTCTGTAAGTTTGTCATCACACAAGATGGTAAGCAGCGTCTCACAGCAAAACTGAGAACTTATGTGAAATGCAGAATGGTCGTCAACAAGGCATAGTGTGAAGAGCAAAGAGATAAATTGCCATCTTATTTTAATAAAGCTCTATGTCAATTAAAATTATAATGAACCACCCACCAAAGGCACGAGACACCGGCCGCAGCATTCTGCTATGAATGCTTTTCCTTTTGGATTTAGGAGTCATCTGAAGGGAAGAGACAATAATTGTGAGGAAACTGAACAAAAACTTGATATATTTTTTTGTCAGAGTAGGCTGAAGTTGTGATAAGCCACCTGTGTGAGCATAATCAAAATCAAAATAAATAATATTTCACAGAACAAAAGAACAGTCAGTATTTATGAAAAAGCAATCAATCACTAACCTCCTGAGACCCTGCATCCTCATGTGTCCTCAAGTTAAGTTTTAGGTTTTATTGCAGCTTATTCTGCTGCATTTAAACCCATTGTCCTCATTAGTGGACGATTTAGTCTGCCATCTAGTGGTAGCAAAGGTTAAAACTTATTTATTTATTCTTATTAACGTTTCTAGTTTGATATGACGCGCAAATTTAACAATTTAGCAACTACACATTTGATGATGTTGGGACTTTGGGACTTGCAGTTCAGTCTTTACTCAGCCATATTCAGGCATTAAAATGAACAGTTTTATATTTTGTCACAAATTGGTGACTTCTGTATAATATAAATAATGACATAATCCCAGTGCCCACATATGAGGACATTGTCTTAATTAAAACTACTACTTCCTGTTCAAAGATAATGCTTAGTTTTTATATGTCTTGGGTCCAATTAATCCCAAATACCTTGAAGAAAGTAAAAATGCATACCAAATAAAAGCTTATGTCTCAGGAGGTTAAATAAGAATACTTTTCCACAACAACCTAGGCTGCTTGAATACGTGTGCCTCTTCAAAGATACATAATCATAGAGTGTTTAAGAAGTGAAATGTGTATTTAATTCTCGCTCAAAAACTTCATGTAACAAACAAAAGCAATAAGTATTAAGGGCTTTTCTAGTCCTTAGAGAGTTAAACCATTGTGAATGGGTCTTCAACAGGGGGTCCGCAAAATCTTTTGGTTGATTGGACATTTTTTTTGTGTGTGTGTGTGTGTGTGTGTGTGTGTGTGTGTGTGTGTGTTTGTGTGTATGTATTTAAATTTCTTTAACCACACATTAACATGAATCCAATATATTTTAGTAAAGGGATAGCCAAATACTGAATACAAAAAGATAAGAATAATGTATATTTATAAATAGCACTAGGCCAAGTTTAATATTGAACACATATAGTAGGTAGGAGGTCCCTACTTAATCTCTCCATGAGTTTGGGGGTCCTTGGCCTGAAAAACGTTGAAGACCCCTGCCCTAGTGAATCCATGAAATGCTTTTCCTTCTTTGTAAAGTGACAGGTGTGTATTCCTTCATAACCACAACATCTGTCCTAATTCTAATACTTCAGTGTATTCATACTGACAGATACAGTAGTAACCACGGTGTAGCAGTGATCCACATTAATTCTGGTGATGACAGACAGTGCATTTAATGAAGAGGAGCAGTGCAGTGCTTAAAAAATCTCTACAGTAAAAAAATATTAAATTGTGCGAGGTAGTAGGAGGGATAGTCAAATAACTATGAGTCCTACCATACTCGTACTGTTTGCCAAATAAGGCACATTTTCTATACTACTTTTCAAAGGAAGCAAATTGTAGAAAAAAAGAGTGTTTACAACAGGCAAGCAGAGTGAAGGGAGACATAAAAGGGAAAAGTGGACAGAAAGGAGAACATGGAGGGACCGTCCAGGATTACTTACACTGGTGCAGCACAGAGTCTCCATGGAGCAAAGGTAGGAAAGAGAAGAAGGAACAAAGGAAACGAGTGAAGAGAAAGGAAGACAGCACACAGTAAGGGCTACTGGAGACAGGAAGGAAGAAATGAAAGAGACAGCCATGCAGCTACAGTATGGAGGACAAAGGGGGAGGAGGGGAGGGATAGAAGATAAAAAAAGGGAAGAGTGGGTAGAACTACTGAGAGATCAGAGGAAGACATAGAAGAGAGAATTCTGCTTTTATACTTCACTGCTAAATGCCTACACGGATCTATCAGCAATCCTCCTCTAGTTTGGACAGTCGTCAACGTTTATTGTGTCCAATAGAGAGTATTATTAAACCTGAAGATGTTTAAGTAATAAAGCTAAATTTATCATTACAGATTTAAACCTCACGGAGACTTACAGGTCTGAATTCAACTAATTCATTTTACACTAAGTCCAGTCACAAGAGACAAAACGAGAAGCCTAGCCTATGAATGACTGTAATGTCTCTTCAAATACACATTCATTACTGCTTTCTGTTTAGTCTAAACAGTCCAGGTCACACTGCGCATCAATATCTACCATGCATGTTTCCAGATCCTCAAGCCTCTCAGCCTCCAGTATCTCAGTTGATGCACGTTTAGGAATCTTCTCCTCCGGGACGTCCAGATCCACCGAGTCATGCTGTAGCAAGGGACGACCGCGACGTACCAGATGATCTGCCTGAGGGGACAAGAGACGGGTCAAGAGCTGACTGAAGTGACTAAAACAAGTCAATTTAACATCACTTATTCATTCTCTGTGGACTCTGATCTTACCAGTGTGAGCTGTGACGTGGAAAGAGCCTCCAATATCTCATCAACGATTCGATCAGACAGGAAGGACGCTAGACTCAGTTTCACCTCGCTGACAGGCACAGATAGATTTGGGCAAAGAAAGATACAGAGATAGAGAGGATGTTCAGGGTGATTGTTAACACTACAGACATAAATGTATCTTTGGAAACACGACCCCACACCTGATCTTGTTGATGATATCAACCCCAGACTGCTCCAGGAGGGTTTTGGTGACAAAGCTTTTAGGTACGACCATCTTGGCTGAGCTGGCCTTTATCAGCTCTGGACGAAGATTGCTCCTCTTCATCACATGGGGACAAAGCAACTCTGCTGCATTCACCATGGACTCCAACAGAGTCTGGAAGAAAAAGTGATTGTGTCCTTTTATGCTGCTGGCTGACAGTGATCTGATAAATCTGAACCATGAACATGCACTGATTAGTGGTGACTTAATATAGATTTTATATTTTTAGTTTTGCTCACTGCTATGATGTTTTTGCTTTGAAATTTCCCCAAACAACACTAAGTAATCGAAAGATGCCTGTTTTCCATTTTTATTTTTGCTACAAACGGTAAATGACAGATTTATTTGAACTGCGCTACCCCAAAATAGACAACAGTACAATGACGGCACATTAATTGTTGAAAATGGGAAATAAATAAATGATATAGGATTAAGATTATTAGCACAGGATTAGTTTTACCTGAGGACGTCCTGTGATTCTGATATTATCCCCTGCGGGGTAAAAAAATTCTGTGTTTTACTTAAATTTACGTCCATTGTTGTGGCTCTGCTACTTTCCGACTCGCTCCACTGCACATTAGAGACAGTTTTAATTACTTGAGAAATTATAATGGATGATAAAAAATATATTTGTGATACTATTTATCCCGGGGAAGAAATTACTAGCGACCTGGAAGTATTTAAATCAGCTCCACCTTTGCCGATGAACACTTTAATGGTTGATTTAATGGCTTCATCCGTCTAAACGGGTGAATGGTTCAGCGAAGTCTCGACTTCGCGCTCTAGCATGTGTCCAAACTTTGAATTATAGCCCAGCCTTAATTATTCTTGACAAGAGCCAGAAAAAAAGCCACAAATCAAAAGTCAAGAAAGAATAAAAACTCACCTCCAAATCACAGAGATGTCGATTTGCACTGGATTAGTTTTACCAGAGGACCTCTTAGGCGACTTGTGGTAGGTAACTTACGGTGTAATTTTTACTTTACAAATCACGGACATGGTTGATTTGCATGGGATTAAGATCTCGGACGACCTCCGTGATTATTAGAAATTACCGGAGGCCCACAGTTAAAACTGGTGCGTATTTGTCAACAGGGTTACATAATAATATTTTTCATACATAGGTTAATGTCTTTTCCATGGCTAGTCAAAAATTTAATCTGTAAACACTTAACAATGATCTAGAAAGGTCCCAACCGTACCTGTAGTTGTTGGTCCATGACAGAAGTCACCTCCCCGGCCATGGACTCCAGTTTCTCCTGGATTGGACCCACTGATGAACTGTTCACCTCCTCCCTGGATGCTGATCCAAGGTGGTAGAGGTTGGGGAGCAGCTGGGAGCATGCAGAGAATAAGGAAACAATTACACACAAACAACAACATATACACACATCTAATCATACTTCTTCAGCTGACTTCAACTAAATAAACTATATGTCTTTAGTAGTAAAACTGTTTAAAGATACTAAATGCCACATCACTAAATTAATGATATTAAGCTAAAACACATTTATAAATGTGATTTCACTCAACCCATGTATGATGTGTGCGTCTTTACCGTTTTAGAGTTCCTGGCGTCTTTGATGAGGTTCTCTGCCGACCTGACATCCTCCAAGACAACGTCCGTCTCCGAATTCCTCAGAGAGTTCAGGTGGTCCTGCACCTTCACACAAATCCTGTCGATCATCTGGAAAGAAAAAAACCCACAAGTCACGAAAATCTGAATGAGTCATGTGACATGTTGGGTCTCCAGACTCAATTTAGCCTCAGTAATTACTAGAATATTTGAGGTTAAAATCATTCAGAGTCAACGTAAATGTAACATTTAACAACAACTGGCCTACAATACAAAAGATTGTGAAGCATATACAGGTGCTGGCCAGTAAATTAGAATATCATCAAAAAGTTGAATTATTTCAGTAATTCCATTCAAAAGGTGAAACTTGTATACTGTATACTTTCCTTCCACACATAGTGATATATTTCAAGTGTTTATTCATTTTCATTTTTATTATTACAACTGACAGCTAATGAAAACACCAAATTCAGTATCTCAGAAAATTAGAATATTCTGAAAAGGCTCAATATAGAAGACACCTGGTGCCACACTAATCAGCTGATTAACTCAAAACGCCTGCAAAGGCCTTTAAAAGGTTCCTCAGTCTTGTTCTGAAGGCTCCACAATCATGGGGAAGACTTCTGACTTAACAGTTGTCCAAAAGACGACCATTGACACCTTGTACAAGGAGGGCAAGACACAAAAGTTGATTGCTAAAGAAGCTGGCTGTTCGCAGAGCTCTGTGTCCAAGCACATTAACAGACAGGCGAAGGGACGGAAAAAATGTGGTAGAAAAAAGTGTACAAGCTCTAGGGATAACCGCACCCTGCAGAGAATTGTGACGACAAACCCATTCAAAAATGTGGGGGAGATCCACAAAGAGTGGACTGCAGCTGGAGTCAGCGCTTCAAGAACCACCACGAAGAGACGCA
Source organism: Mugil cephalus (assembly GCF_022458985.1). Lineage (NCBI taxonomy): Eukaryota > Metazoa > Chordata > Actinopteri > Mugiliformes > Mugilidae > Mugil > Mugil cephalus. Next base: position 13,888,881 of record NC_061780.1, read on the forward strand.
TGAAAGACATGGGATTCAGCTGTCGCATTCCGTGTGTCAAGCCACTCTTGAACAAGAAACAGCGTAAGAAGCGTCTCGCCTGGGCCAAGGATAAAAAGGACTGGACTGCTGCTGAGTGGTCCAAAGTTATGTTTTCTGATGAAAGCAAATTTTGCATTTCCTTTGGAAATCAAGGACCCAGAGTCTGGAGGAAGAGCGGAGAAGCACAGAATCCACGTTGCATGAGGTCCAGTGTAAAGTTTCCACCGTCAGTGATGGTGTGGGGTGCCATGTCATCTGCCGGTGTTGGCCCACTCTGTTTCCTGAGGTCCAAGGTCAATGCAGCTGTCTACCAGGAAGTTTTAGAGCACTTCATGCTTCCTGCTGCTGACCAACTTTATGGAGATGCAGATTTCACTTTTCAACAGGACTTGGCACCTGCACACAGTGCCAAAACCACCAGTACCTGGTTCAAGGACCATGGTATCCCTGTCCTTGATTGGCCAGCAAACTCGCCTGACCTTATTGTGAAGCGGAAGATGCAATGCGCTAGACCCAACAATGCAGAGGAGCTGAAGACGACTATCAGAGCAACCTGGGCTCTCATAACACCTGAGCAGTGCCACAGACTGATCGAGTCCATGCCACGCCGCATTAATGCAGTGATTGAGGCAAAAGGAGCCCCGACTAAGTATTGAGTGCTATACATGCGCATGCTTTTCATGTTCATTCTTTTCAGTTGGCCAACATTTCTAAAAAAAACATTTTTTTCATTGGCCTTTTCAGAATATTCTAATTTTCTGAGATACTGAATTTGGTGTTTTCATTAGCTGTCAGTTGTAATAATAAAAATGAAAATGAATAAACACTTGAAATATATCACTATGTGTGGAAGGAAAGTATACAGTATACAAGTTTCACCTTTTGAATGGAATTACTGAAATAATTCAACTTTTTGATGATATTCTAATTTACTGGCCAGCACCTGTAAAGTGCGTGTTTGTCTACATTTGTGTACAAACCTGCTGTGTGGTTGTGGTCACGATGCCCTGCTGGAGCCGATAAGCCTGTTCCTGTAAATATTTCCGAGTTTCGTGGTTTCTGTACAAATAATTCTCAATCTGAAGGGAGAAAACACAAAGCTCATGTCACAATAACAAGCAAAAAGTAATTTAAGAAATTTCATACATTTTTTAGCACCAACAGGAGTACTTGATCTACCTTTAGCAAGGCATCCTCTGTTTTCTCTGGGCTTGCCTTCAAAGCCTGGGAGGCATCGATGATGGGGATGGGCATGAAACGCATGGTGAAGTTCCTTATGGACACACGGCCAGAGGACATTATTCCACAGTTAGTTCACTTTATAAAGGAAGTGAAACCATTCGAAGACACACAAATAAGAGTATAATGCAATAAATACAGCGTCCACAAAAAGTATTTATGTTCACTTCATGATGTCAGAGGTGAAGGAAAAGGCAGAGAAAACAGGCAGAAACTATTCTGTATGTAGTAGAGCAGAAAGCAGGAGCACAGAGATATACACATCTGACATGAGAGGCAGTCACACATCCACAGTTTTCAACCTCAAAGACAAAATGATTCATGGTTATTCAGACACAGCCAGCTCCACGCACACAGAGAGGCAGCAAGGCAGGAAAAATGAGCTCCTTTCTCCGATGACGCCCTGACAGTCTCTGCGCTCCTGCCTCAAGTCTCAACAGAAAAGGTTCAATTGTACATTCAGTTGTGAAACAAAAATACACAATGCAGCACCGCTGAGCAGAACGAAGATCAGGAGAAAAAAAAAAGAAGAAGAAATTGTTCTTTCAATAATGAAACACGGAGACTCAGATGACAAATGGGAATATCGCCTCTGGGAGAGTATAATAAAGAGAGGTGGGTGTGCAGATGTGACCCAGATGACGTCACTTCACACTTGACACACAGTCCTCCGACAGAAGGTGCTCTAGACAAAAATCTGATTTGTTTAGTCTCAACCCGTCTCCCAATCCGTTACGCTCTCTCTTTCTTTCCACTCTTCGGCATGTTTTTATCCTAATGCCGTCTTGTCTTTGTTGTATTCCTTTCATATGTCCCTCTCTCCCTTCTGCGCTTTCCTTCCTCCCATCCTCTTCCTGTCAGAAAACACCTCAAGGTTTCCTCCTGCTCAGCAGAAAGCAACAGATAACCTGAGAGCTGAGCAATTTTCACAGCACACCACAGCCTGTACGCTGTTAGAATAAAGTGCACCGCTTGCATCCATGTGTTTGCAATGATCAATATGTGCTTATCTGTACATGCATGGTTGGTGCTGCTTACTTCTCCAGAGCGGCTGCGACATCCTGCAGACCCTGAGGGCTGGTGTTGTTCTTATCCCACATCACAGTCCTGCACAAGGCAAGCCCACAGTGAGACACAAGCTCAGGAAGTAATTAACTCACAAATAGGATGTACAGTATTTTATTTGCCACCCACTGACGGCTGAGAGGAAGAATGGTTTCAACTCACTTTTCCATAAAAAGACACACGTATTTACATGGTGCATTATTGTTATTCTAACCTGTTATTAAGGAGACTGTAATTTATCATCATATTTAGAACAAACTGTACACGCCTATGTAATCATGGAGGAAACAGTTTATAGTACTTTAGATTTTGTAAGCAACAGTGTCTGAGTGTTTATTCTTATTTTAGTCAACAATTATAATCGTTCAGGATACTGCTCAATAAAGAATGTTAACAGAATGTTAATATGCCATATGACACAGACTATGACCTCAACGCTCACCTGAGTTTAGAGTTGATCTGAAGCGCCTTGGCCAACATCTTGGCTCCCATGTCGCCCATGGCGTTGCCGCTGATGTCGAGCCTGGTGAGCGAGGAGTTGCTGCCGAGGGCGTTGAGGACGATGGTGAGATCGCTCTTGAGCCTGGAGTCTGCTAGAGACAGAGAGGTGAGGGGCTGGGGAAGGGGGAAGATGTTGAGAGTGGGGTTATATTATGAGAACAAAGAGATGAGAAAAATTCATTTTTTATCACTGACTGTAGTGAAACTTGACAACTGATGTGCTGTCTTCAAGTTTTGTTCAATTCTCTCATTCGCAAACAAGAAAACTGAGGTTTCTTGACTCTCATTAAGTTTAACAGCTTTAGTATATTCTGTAAGAGGCTGTTACTGCTCCTTTTGGCATCTCATTTTCTTATTAAAGTGTCGCTGAAATAGTTTACTGTCACAATTACTTTTTAAATCGTGGTATTAAGCGCTACAATTAATTGATCGTAACGTTTCCTGAATACCGTCAGAAAATATCATGCCGGAACCATAATTAATTAACTAATAAAAATCACCATGAAACTTCACCAACTAGTTACTTATAAATATCAGGATAAAAATGAAAGATGAAGGAACTTCTCTGCAAAAACCTTAGGAAACTGCAGTTTTAGAAATTAGATACTTATTGTAAAATTCAACACATTTTTTTGTTGGAAACAGTTTTACGTGTAAATTTACACGAACAGATATCACTACAAATGTTCCCAGTTGTTCACATACATTAATAAACATATACACAATAAACAAATGATGTATTATGTATAAATGTTGGAATAATTTAGCAAAAAAATTTTTAAAAATCTGACTAGACTGAAAGCAAGCATGTTATAGAAGCATTGTCATTACCAGGATTATGCATAAAATCAAACATAACAATCAAATTGGAAACACCAAAGTTAACATTTATCTCTGGATATTTCTGATAAAGCTTTCAGTTTTGCACAGGGGAAAAGAGACGTTCGTGGGATAATTTCTGGGGCAGTGACTGTAAAATGAGGTGATGTGTGTGGGTGAGAACAGAGCGTCAACATGGTCATAAAGGCAGAAAATGACTCGTTAATGTCTCGCCTGTGGATGCATACAGAATCATTTACAGCCTGCACGAGCATCTGTGCAGCGCTGAGCAGAAATTAAACATCTCAGTAACATGTACATGCGGTCCTGCCGTGATTTGAGGGAGAAATAAGATCTCAATTATGAGCACAAAGATAGTGCATCATGAACATCTGGGTGTAGTAGTAAAAGTAGACAAAACTAATTCCAAATTGTCGAAGAAAATGTCATGAAACAGCTACAAGAGCTCATATCCTGTGTCCTTATTAATCACAAATGAGAACCTGGGACCCAAAAAATGTTGTTAACATTGTATTGAAGAAGAATTAACTTGTTTAATGTCTATTCTTGTGAGTAAACTGACATATTCTGCAGTGCACTCTGGGATGACAGTCACTGTTATTCTTTCTCAAACACTGTAGAATTATTAGCATTGCTGTCACTGGGGTTATATTTTGGGCTAGTATTTGGCTTTCTATACACTTAACAATAAATCAGGTTAATAAATATGTTTTATTCCATTACTTAGTTTGTGGATTTTTTGTAGTTAAGAATAGTTCTATGGCATCTTAGAGAAAAATATGAAGTTAACTTTAGCTTCATGTGTGTCATCAATCTTCTTATCTGACTTGTAGCAATATTTTCCAGATGTGCTTTAAATGCTTCCCTCTCACCAATGACAAAGACTAGTTTGTTAATCTTTTATCTTCTGGCAGGTAAGAGGCATCCGATGGGGGAGCTGCTTCTCACAGTGTATGTGAAGAGCCTTTTTTCTGTCTCAATGTCTTGGCAACTGGGGAAAGGATGTACTGCTGAATGAAATTTGAACCTTGTTAAAGTATCTGTTAGCTTTGATACTAAAGATACCACCTTCCATCCCCGCCTCAGTTGTTTATTCCTTTCTATCCATCTCTACTGGACATCCCTCAGCCCCTTTCCATCTATTTTTTGCTATCCGTCAATTAAGTTTTTCCCGTCTTTCTTTACGTGTCAGAGTCCACCTGCAACCAACACATACACTATATTCTCACACAGGCTACAAGCGCCAAGAGACCAGTCCAGCACGGAGCAGCTCAATAGGATCATCAATCTAGCACATGCGGCGCTGCGAGAGGGAAAGAAGGGCAGGCAGTGGGGGCAAAATTCGTTACAGCTCCCATGATGGAGAGAGATAAAAAGAGGGAGATGGATTGAGGGACAAGGGAGGAGAGCAGAGGCTAAGCTATCAACTACAGGCGGTTCTTGAACTCTCAGTAGAGACTGTGATCATCAGCAGGATGAGGAAAAGTTACAGGATGTGTCAGTTTACAAGCTTGGGCTATAAGTCATTTCCATGCTTTATTGATCAGCGTTAGCTCATTCTGTTAGCGCGACGCTCCGCTGGAGAGGTCAGAGCTCAGCTGTGGAGCAGCTGGAAGAGATCTGGTGATTTGCCTCAGCTGGTTGGAAGCTCGCTGAGACGGGATTTGAACATTTAGACACATGTTTGGAAGGTGCCCCATGCCTCTTACAAAAGTACTTGGAAGAAGAGCGCAGAGAGAGAAATTAAAAACTCACCGACTCCTCCTCTTGAATCATGTGAACCAGGCTGTCCAATACTGGAGCGAGGTTTCTAGGTTACGAAGAAGAAACACAGGAAAAGATACCAGAGTAAATAGACGTGTATCGTATATACAAACTGAACAGGATATATTTCTTTCTTTAGTTTGTTTTGGAGTCGGACGTTTTGAATACTTGAGACGAGCAGAAGAATCTAAGAAAGTCAAACATCTATGAGTAACGCTGATGTTTGTGTGTACTTGTGGGATTTCTTTAGCCTTGCAACACCACAAATCAACACATAAAAGACTCCCAACACACACACACACCAGCTGTCGTCCTACACTCTTACTTGGATTTGATGTTGTTGAAGTTCTTGCCCAGCGAGAGATGTTTGATGGAGCGGTTCTTGGCTAACCAAACGAGCAGAGTGGACAGCTCTGAGTCCAGGCCTGGAAGGAGAGAAGTACAAGATTGACAGACACTTCCTGATGTTTGGTGGAGGGGGGGAGGTTCAGTTCAGTAAATATAAAGTGCAAGGTCTGCCATCTCACCATTATCAGAGATATCTAGACTGGAGATGTTTGGGATCTCAGCGATACAACCTTCAAGGATCTGAGAACCTCCAGACCGCAGCTGGAAAGAAAAGAGAGCTCTTTAATCATGTCGCACTTTAATTTCCTGCTAGAATAAGTTGTTTTTCTGCACCACAAGAAACATAAATTGTAAAGTGTTGACGCCTGTATGCTCTATCTCTAAACATGTCTAAACAACTGAGAGTTTAATATTAAACTGGAAAACTTATGCGTAAAATTCTTCCAGAGAAACATGCATTTATTCTAAGCATTCATTAAGGTGGTAAAAGAAAAATGACACATTATATAAAAACATTCGCACTGAACGAAGCAAATGCAGCTTTTCTGTTTATGGAAAGTGTTATTTCGGGAATATGATCCGCAGGAAAAGAAAAGTATCTGCCAAACCAGACGTGCAAATAAACATAAGGAAGAATGAGATGTTAATTATTAAGAGTGAGCACCCTGGTACTTACACAATGGCCAAGCTTAGAGAAGCATTAGGGGGAGAGAACAGCGCGTCAAAGCCAAGGCAACAATTAACCAAAACAAAACATGCAGATGCGCAATGATCATACTTCTATTCGAACGCACACTCATCAAAGACACATTTGCACACAAAAGCACACTCAACAGGGAGCCAGAGAACGTCTTTATTTTCTGCGTGCTAGCTCAGAAAAGAGTCGCTGGCCGCCTAACGGTTCATTAATCCTTCCAAGAGGGACGAATCACATCATTTCCCCCCGAAGCGTCGGCTTGGGAAGATTTCAATGGGAATCTGAGATTGCATTTCCTGTGTAATTTGTATTCATGAGTTATCTTTAGCGATCACTGCAGCAAGCTGTCTTTATCTGTTCAAACACGGGGGCCGGCCGTGCATATATGTGTGCGTGTGTGTGGGTGAGCGTTGCAATGAAACAATTAACTGAATCACCCACACACCTCACCCTTCCCTTTCACCCCTCCTCTACTTCACCCTTGCCTGCGGTCTGCCAAGTATTCCATTACGCTGCCTCTTAGTGGTGTCACCAGCCTGTCAAATGGTTTTGGAGTGCATCCTAAAAAGCCGATTGCATTGGAAGAGTACTACCTCCTAAAAAAAAAAAAAAAACACACTCGCCAAACTTTAGCGGACAAGTGCACTTAGGCTAATACGACTGATAGGAATAGGGACACTGAGAGCCATTTTTAATATCAGCTTTCACAGAAATGTTCCTACCAGCTCCAAACTGGATCTATGGGATAAACATCTATTTTCTGTTGTACTGATGTCTCTGTAGTTGATGATTTTAATTTGTTAATTCATGTTGGGGGTTTTAACTCGTCACGTTGAGATTTGATTTTACAGATGTTCGTAAATATCCACATCATTTGCTACTCATTTTGAAAGTGGTGTGAAACGTTTCCAGATCCCTGCCTGCATCACATAACCAGAAATATTTTCATTTAGATTTTGAGTTCACTGTATCTTTGTGCGTCTCACCTCACAGCAGCTGAGGTCCAGAGACACATCCTTCAGATTAGGGTTACTGGCCAGGCCGAGCAGGAGCGCTCTACAGCAGGAGCATTATATCAAGTTAAAAACACAAATTAAAAATAACTAAAGAATCAAAAAAACAATTATAAATGTCTCTGAGAAGTAGCTGCTCCTCAGACACATTAATCAAACACTGACTCACTTGAGGGCCTCTGGGGGCAGCTTGGTTCCTGACACGTTGATGGAACTGAGAGATATGGCACTGCTGAAGAAATGTTTAAATGAGGGAGGCACCTCTTTGCCTTTCCTACAGAAACAGAAAGAGAACAGGGATAAAGTCCCCTTTTAACCTTTTAAAGCAACTTTTAAAGCTCTTTTGACGGGATCCTTCTGGATTAACAATTGGAAACTGCAAGAGAAAAAGTTCTGAAATGTTGGAACTGTGAATTGAAGAGGTTTTGCAAGGCTCAACAGAGTTTTGAAGATGTGCAAAATGTTTTTAAAGTCTGAAAAAAAATGTAAAACCTCTGCAAATATCATTTCACATCTTCTGTCTTCACAACTGTAACTAATTTTTATGCACCTATTGTTCAATATATGTTCAAATGTGTCACTTTTCTGGTGAAATAGTTTTGCAGGTTTGAAACTGTATAAGGTGTCGACCTGAAAACTACTGCATGTATTATTAGTATTATTATTATTTTTTTAAATAATTTAAAACTTGATTTTAAAACGTAGGTGGAAATATACTGTAAAATGACTTTATAACACATTCTTTTTGAAGGTTTGAAGATACTATTGGATCCTTTTTAGCTTTCAAATGCTTGCAGTTTCCCATCAAAAAAAAAGTATCAAAAAGCTCAATAATGGAGGACACCCAAAACTCAAGAACACTTTTCATCTACTGAAATCATATGAACTACTTTATGTTTTATGCACTGATCACAAAAAAAAAAATCACAAAACACTAAGAGTTGCAGGGGTGATTTTACTGCAGCCCTTAAATGCTTCTACTCCTTTGTGCAGTTGCTCACCTCTTCATTACCACTGGCTGTCTTTTTGCTTTTTTTTTATCCCACCACATCTGCTGCACTCAGGCCCTCTCCTCTGAGCTCTCCTCCTCCTTTATCACCAAATTCATCTGATCTTCCCTCTCCAACCCCCTCTGCTCTCCTGTTCCCTTGATGAAGTCCTCAGCTCCCCAGAGACACAATGGAAAGAGAGATAATGATGGGAACAAATCTCCTCCCCTAACCCATCTGTTACACACACACACGATCAGTACCCACACAACAACGATAATGCGATGACACTTGGTCACCAGAAGGTGTCACACACCATCATACAGACAGATTCTTTTTTCGTTATTAGGACCTCCGATGTAAACATTAGTAGAAAATCGCAGATAAGTCTCAGTGGGTAGGTGTATGAGGAATATAATGTAGATGCAATAAGAGAAACTACCAGGTCAAAACACACCGAGCATCCACTGGATGAACTACTGTGACTGCAGCTGTGATTTGGTTTATGTTCAACCAGTTATTACTGTACCTCCAACATCTGCTCTTATTTTGCACAGACTGCTCGTCTTCAACCGTAGCACGCGCAGCACTTCTAATACATGTGGAAAATGACACAGATGGCCTCCTGACTGACACACCCAGGAGCAAACAAGCTCCAGCTGCAAACCTCCTCCTGTGACTAAAACACAGGGTTCTTTACCTGTGAGGGAAGACACTCTTTGACACGTTGAGAACAGAGAGGTGCTGGGCCGAGCCTCGCAGCAGAGCTGAGCAAACCTGGAACACACATGAGATGTCACCGTAACATTTGAACTGACTGATCGTGTTTTTATTCCGTTTGAATCTCAACTTTAAAATAGGCGTGAAATATTGATGCTTTTCTGGAATAATATAATACTTCATTGCAGCTTGCAACATGGCTGACCAGACTGAAATGTATAATTGTATTTATAACTAGCTGCATGTGAGACATAATATGATTTGGAAGTTGATCAATATCCTCGGTGACAGGGTGACAGCTGGCTACATGTCAAACTAATCAATAAGCTGTATTTGGCTCTCAGACCCACATCAATACATCACATACAGTATTCAAAGCACTTTGCAGGCAGTTGACAGCAACACAGATTAAGAGGGTTTACAAAATTGGATTACACTGCCTGGAACACAGATATTAATGGCCCACACTTCATCCTACAGTGCTGTACACTGAGGTACAAATTTAATTTTATGTTGTTTGTTTACAATAATATTATAGAAATTAATACTATTATAGTGAAAAGGACATTCAGCTCTTTTCCCATTTACTTCCTTGAGGTCAACCCAGTCTGACTGACTTACCTGGTCCAGTGAGCAGTCAGTGTTGGAGAGATCAAGGGTTGCCAAGCTGTTGGGTTGAGCCAGGAAGTGGTAGAAATGCTAGAAACAAAGCATAAAAACAGAGTTTACAATACTATCTGGTGTCGAATAAAGGACACATTCGTTTCAGCCAAATAAAGGGTTTTATTTACAAGTTTCATTCAGGACAAAAAATTAAGTGTGCATTTGTAGAAGCCTTGATCACTATTTTCTGACTCAAGCAGAGAAGTCTGCCTTGGCCTCATCCATTGAAAGATTACTAAACTCTTTTATATACAATCTATTTTACTCATGTGCGACGAGTTTTATCACTTCTCGGCATGAGAAATGTCATGTGTGACATGTGAGCCCTGGATAAAATAAAATAAAATAATCCTTTAATAGATCCCACAGTGGGTACATTTGCAGTGTTACAGCAATATAAGGAAAAATTAAACATTAAATGAATACAAAAATAGCAAATTAAGTAGAACAGTTGTTCTAAAAAAGTGGTGGACTACTGCTGGGAGCAGGCTTGGTTGTACAGCCTCACAGTGGCAGGAAGGTTAGCTAAATCAGCTAATGCTAAGGGCTAGCTTAGTTAAGCCAGCCTATGATTGAACTACTGACTAGCTAGCTTAGTTAAGATAGCCTATGCTGGGGGCTAATGACTAGCTAACTTAGTTAAGCCAGCCCATGCTAGGGGCTACTGACTAGCTAGCTTAGTTAAACCACAAAGTATTAATAATATATATGTTGCTGATTTGTGACGGTTATAAATAAATCCTCTGCAGCCAGTAATCTGTTCGAATGTTTTTAATAAATTATTATTTTATTTTATCTATTTACTTGAATAGATAAATTAATATGTATTTTTCCCCTACAGCTACAGGACAGTGTACAGTATGTACCTGCATGTCGTCTCCTCGGAGCATATTCCCTGAGAGGTCCAGATGGACGAGGCTGCTGGAGATGGATGGGTTGGCACTCAGTGACTGGCAAAGGCTATTCACCCCTAAAACACACACACACACACACACATACATACAAACACACACGCAGTGTCAGCATTATCACAACTCTCGAATCTCTTGATGTTTTTACAGCATATTGAAGGAAATGGAAGAGGAAATGAGCAGCGGGTGAAGACAGGAAAGGACAGGATCAGAATGTAAAGTGAAAGCATAGAGAGATTTAATGCTATGCCTATGCCAGTGTCACGCTATGTTCAATATGAAACCTTCTCCCTTTTTATGTCAATGAATATATATCACATAGATTCCTGCTTCCTCCTATGCTTTCAATAATCAGTAATGTTTGAGGAAGAAAACCTGTGCGTGTCTTTGCATGCATCGGTTTGTACGGCACAGTATGCATGTCTGATATCGACATATACTGAGAGCACAACCACTCGCTGGGGCCGTGTCTGTCACATGGCCGACACACTGAACTATCACTTCTACCCTGTGGTCCTCTCTGACGGTAAATCAAGGCATGACTGTCATCAAACTAGACAGATGACAAAAAAAAATGAAAAATTAATCGCAAACTAAAACTTAACTGGTATTAAAAAACAGAAATTAATGTCCTCAATCCTCTGATTCTGCTCTGGGCACTGGAGGATTATGGATTGGGCCTTTAGTGAGACAAGTAGGGTTCAGTTAAAGCGGCACAGCCTTTACTAACCCAACACTGTGGAATACGATAGGTCTTTATTGATTGAGAGTAGAGCATGTTCACAGTGAGTCCCTGCAGACTATGCCTGGTGCTGGGGAGTTAACTTTGGACAAGAACCAAAAAGAAATTTAACCTCCAATTCAGCACTTTTTTAATTATTATTATTATTTTTTTTTATTTTTTTAGAATAGTCTCTTCTCATTTTATAAAAATCCCAAAAGGACTGTTCCATCGTGTCAAAAACCTATCACTCCTCTAATTAGGGGAGAGAGCTCATAGACAGAAGCATTTATGCAAATGAAAACATGCTTGCTGTTTACAGATTGTATTCACACATGTTACAAGCTTTATCTCCCTCAGTGCTAATGGAGCAATAATTAAGTCTCATTAGCATCTCAGTGGTAGGTGTGATCAAATTAGAAGAAGATGCGAATTGCATCTGCTCGTAGGGGAGCATGTGAATTAAAACGCAAACTTAATACGACACATTATCTATCATCCGTTTTTCATATTTCAAATTAATTCAGTACAAAACACTTTCATTTATTCACTAAATGACTTTTCTGAACAAGGGAGGACAGCACATACCTTTAGGTGACAGTGAGGTTTTGGAAAAGTTTAAATGCTTGAGCCCCATACAGAGTTTGGCAAACTGAGCACCCAGAGAGGAAACACCTGCAGCAAGAGAGAGAAAACAAAACAATTATTTTCTCCTTGTCAATTCTAGTTCATGGTGCAGTCATACCTTGTTTAATTCACAGTCAGCAGAGCTATATTTTTAATAAATATTAAAATACAAAGCACAAAACTGTCCACCTTGTATATCATCACCTGACCTCTATATTTAGCTTCAATAAAATACTGACTTTGTTCTACTGTTCTACTTCGTATACACTTCCTTACAATACAAGACTTACAATAATGTGGACAATTCTCAAATAACAACAGTGTTACTGATACGACCACATACTAAGAGAAGGACATTTGTACTCTGTAATCAGTCGCACTAACTAGAAACTAGTTATTTCCATCTAAATGAACGCAGCCGAGAGAGACAGAACATATTTAACAGATCCTTGTAGTGAATTTTACATGACAACAAATAAACCAGAGACTGGAGAGCCCCAGAAATCTGTTGCATGTCTACATGTGCCTGAATATTTGGTGGAATGCATCTTTAATTCATGTGTCCTGGATAGACTGAGAGGCCTTAGGATAGAGGTGATGAAATATTAAAATGGATGCGCTTGCTGCCATGCAACAAGGGAACATAAACTATCTGTTTTATCCAACTATCCAGGAAGTATTCAGGCTTTATATCTGCTAGCTATTTCTTCCACTGTTGTATCGCTGCTAAATGTACCCCAACAGGTGTGGTCATGGTTACTGATCTAAGGCAAAAAGCAGCATATTTAAGAATTTACTGAAAATACGACATAAGAGTCGACTGCAACACATTCCACTCTCCTGCATCATCGCCTTTATTTACTTTGAAGCTGCAAAAGAAAGTAGGACAGTGCTACCAAGGTAGGAAACATGTGTCATGAACAGTGCACAGCAGGGAGAACAACAGATCACACATGAATACATCAGACATCATACCTCTGTCCTCCAGGGGGTTGTTGGCAAGATTAATGGTGGTGAGTCCTGAGCTGGGGTTGTGGGACAGTGCAGCAGCTAACTTCTGGGCAAAATCACTGCGGGTTGTGAAAAGGTGCATTAAATAGACGTTTCTGAGCAGCGTGCTTCACATACACAACCAATTTAATCTCGTTTTTTCTTGCCATACATCAGAACAGGACTGAAACACTCAAGTATGTTAAGACTGGCCTGGTAGAGTCCGACTCTCTCCAAACAGCTGAATATATAGAAACAGCATGAAATGTGACCATGTCAGCAGTCAGTGAAACACCAAAACTAGAAATGTGACATGGAACCATTTCTTTAAGAAAACTGACAAGAGCAGGAATCCAGGCATTACATTTGTCTCTTTCTCAGATGCAAAACAAACTGAATAATATGAGTTTTATTACAGCTAAGAGTACAATGTTATATAAAATGAAATAAATCACAAATCTGCAACCTTTTATTATAAAAGGACATTTAGTGATTTAGTGATGCACTTCCACACCGTTAGGGCACTTGAGGTAAAATAATACACGACTTACAGCTCCACAATAATGTAATGTATCCCTTCTTTTAGACCCATCCTTCTCCTTTAAAGTCAGCACAGCTTTTCTGCTTAAAATAGTGATGCCCCAGAGCCATAAATAAAGCTTTCACATTCCAATTATTGCTTCCTTATTAAATAGCTTCCTAGTTCAGGCTAAGATTACTCCGTTGATTACACTTTGCTGTTTTCAGATTTAAAAAAAAGCGCTGCCTCTGTCCTAAGAGGCTGAGTAGCCGTCCTCACTGCAAGGTAAAAGTCTTTTTAAAAAAATGTGTATTTTCTCACGTTTTGAGTCCCGCGTTGTCCAGAACCAACTCTTCCAGCCGACTGGACCGAGACACCACCCGGAGGATCTGTTCGCACACATCTGCAGACTGAAGATACACACGTCAGATAACTTTCTTCTTGCCTATAGTGTCATTTAAGCTTTACAGTTATATTCCTATCTACACACACAGCAGTTTTTGACTTGGGGACCACACATTACTTTCTCACGCAAGTGATGAGAAACATGAGAAATGCAGGACTAATCACTGATCAATTAAACTGTTATTGTTTATTATGTGTAATCAAAAGCACATCACAAATATGAACCAACTGAACCAGATTTGAGGCTTCTAATAAACTTTTCACCGAAATCTACTTGTGGGTTGTGTTTTCAGGGAAAACGACTCCAGAAAGCTGCTCATTTGTGCCAATTAAAGCCGTGTACAGCACAAAAAGCAGCGCACAAGTGAATTCTGTGTTTCCCATTAATGCGTGACAGGAAGAGACTGGGGAGTGCAGACTTTGGCCACTCGAGAGGGAGAAAGATGTCTCGCTTCACAGGTCTGAACTCCACAGGAGACGCAGCCAGTGGGGAGAGAATCACTCATTTTTAGACAAAATTAAAAATTCAACAGATAAATGACGGCAGCCTACCTAGATGTTCACTGACCCAGTTCACTGAGCGCTGAGTCACACATAAGTAAAGTACTGTTTATACACCTAACACACACATCTCACAGTTTCCATTATGATAACAGAACCCAACCGGACCATTTATGTTGATATTATTCTTTGGCATTACTGCCGTTAAGGGAGTGTTTCTGTTAGCCGGCAGCCTCAGTGTGGCTAGAACAGTAGCAGCATTGTCCAACACTGTTATCTACAGTGGAGCTGGGGGGGCGTGAAAGAGGGGAGTAAAGGAGAGAGGGACAGCAGGAAAGAGAAAGAGACAACGGAAGGCAGAAGAAGAAAGGGCCTGTTGTTCACATGTTTACTCTGCAAAAAAACAACAAAAAAAAAAAAACTACTGTACGAGTCTGAAAGTAAAAGGAATAAGGAGGATTGAGGGCAGCGAGGGATGACGCATGATACAGAAAAGGGAGATATGAAGGGCAGCGAGGGGTGAAATGGAGAAAAAGAGG